>NC_062979.1:637188-952032 GCF_023078275.1 Leguminivora glycinivorella
ACCCTTCCATTCATAAAATTCCGATCCCTCTCAATCAACCTTTGAGATCCGATATATGTAAAAAACCTTAGTACCTTCAAGGATGATTTATATGGGATTTACAATCTTCATACTAAGAATCGTACCTCAGTTTTTTAGCGCCACCTATCAAATACTATCATAACTACACTGATGTTGCCTACAAATTATTTTTCTTTTTTAAATGTGTAGGTATTGATGTGATATCATGATAGGTATTAAAATAAAGAAGCATGTCATGTGTTCTTATAAAAAATAAAAACATGCCAAAATTTTTGGAGAAAATATGATTTTGGCCACTTCCAGGCTGCGAAACAAGTTAAGTAGTAAGTTGACATGTTTATTTCTATCATTTTGTCTTGTGTTATGTTATGCAGCTAGACCTATTTTAAATTTGCATGCTACTCCAAGCAGGGTATGGTTGAACTATATTTTATTGTACATCTTTCTAAACCCATATTCAGCAAATAAAGAAATACAAATACGGCCCGCCTGATGTAAAGCGGTCACCGTAACGCCTGCAACTCAAACAGTGTCACATGCGCGTTGCCACCCCATTAGAAACTTGTACATTCCCTTTTGCTGTGTTAAGTACACAGCAAAAAGCAGTGTACAAGCTCTAAGGAGGGTTCGGGTTGCCGACGACTCAAAGGACAATAGACGGAACAAGTTAGTTCCGTAAGTCCTCCCGTCACCAGCACACCGCACCCTCGTTGAGCTCTGGCAGCCTTACTCACCGGCAGGAACACAACACTATGAGTAGGGTCTAGTGCTATTTGGCTGCGGTCTTCTGTAAGGCGGAGGGTAGTAACCCCAGTTGGGCTCTGCTCTAGATTCGAGCGAGACGATATCCGCTGTGCTGTGCCCTACCATACAAAGCGGAATATCATTCGCTATGCCCTACATGGTATTTCAGGGGTACGCTTTTTTGTATGGGCTTTATCTGTCCCGTATTATATCGTCCTTGGTATCGCCAAAGTATTAAATAAGGATGCAGTCCCAAATATATGCCCACCCACAACCTTAATATGTAAGCAATAAAGTCGTGTATATATATTTTTGGCACTTTATCTTCATCTATATTTATACGTTGACTGTACGTCATAACTTTCCTGTGATATACAAATTTAAGCCGTAATATTCACAAGTTAAGGGTGACTTTGCTATGTCGCGCGTGTTTACGTTAACCATAAACTATTTACGTGTAAAGGTCAGATGGGTATAATGTTTATAAATTTGAACCTTTTAATAAATAGTTGAAGGCGGTGTTAGCACTGAGGAAAGGTATGCATAGTAAAAAATGTCGAAATTGTACAATTTACAGCGGGGTGTTTTCCAATGTGCTTTGGTTTTGGTGTTGCAGACTGAATTCAAGATTATTTTCGTTATATATGTCAAAAAATATATTAAGATCTCAACTGTAATTAGTTAATGTACAAAAATATACGTTAAACAGTTTTTTTGTAATTTTTTAATAGAATGGTATATCTAGGTCTCATTTGAATTAGTCCGGTTCCCTCACCATGTTATCCTTCACCGAAAAGCGACTGGCAAATATCAAATGACATTTCGCACGTAAGTTCCGAAAAACTCATTGGTACGAGCCAGGGTTTGAACCCGCGCTGGATCTTACCGCTAGGTAACCAGCGCTTCTATAATTAAAGTTCTCTGAAAATATAATGTTTATAATGACAGGACCTCACTTTGCCCTGTTCAAGAGGGTGCAAAAGCAAAGAGGGGTCTACCATATTGAATCAGCTAATAACGACTACTTGTAATAATACCGCGGTCTGTGATCAAACACGATTCCCACCGCTCCGAATTGCCTTCCAATTTGATTATGGATCTAAATTAACATATATGTCTGATACAAATGAATCAATAGGTCATTTTGAATAATGGTTCAAGAAATAACAGGAAGATGTGAGCCGTTGGTTCAAATTGTTTATTTCAGGTTGTATGTTTACTGAAATTGGTTTGTCATCTTCACTTTACTGTGACTAATATCGTTTATGTCGAGATACCTAAAGATGTATGGAAATGGCACAATAAATTGAGACAAAAACTTCAAGTCATCATTATCATCATCATCATTTCAGCCATTAATCGCCCACTGCTGTGCATAGGCCTCCCTTCGTGTCCGCCACTTATCCCGGTCCTTCAAGTACCTACCTATTTTATTTTCTGTTGAAGTACAAAAACATTGCTTAATTATCTAACACGTAATTTAAGATGAACTCCGTTTTTCCATCAAAATATATCGAATCGAAGTTCAATTCCAAAATCGACAGCAAATCAGGTCACAGATTATCATTATCCTTTCCCATCATCGGATTAAAAGCCAATGAAATAAGCTTTTTTTACTTAGACTAAAATAAATCCTTTGAAATTTAAATCATAATAGAAAGGGTAAAGCGCTCTTAACTGACCCCTTTATTTAAAAAGGCTTAACTAAATAGAAACACGGAGACAGCGGATAAATTCATTTTCCCGGCGTTACCTCAGAAAGTACTCTAATTTGATTTGTACGAGAATATTCTGCATATTCGTCGCCCGCTCGCGGGTCTGGGACAGTGCTCTGGGGCGCCTTTGTTTATTCTATTTTCGGCGTTAAGCTTTATTCTTGTATAAAGAAAGCGTAATTTGGTGTAAGTAATATTGTGCTCGGTTTAATGAATAGACTTTAGGATTTAGGTAAATTATCTTCAAAGCTTTTTGTGGTGTGTTTGTGTGTTTTAGGTTTTAAATAAAAAACAATGTGGCTTATAGCTTTACTTGGCAACAAGTGTGAGTTTATTTATGAGAATGATTTTTAAATATATAGGGTTATTTATAATTTAAGAAGTACTAAGTAAAAGCAAGATTTGCTCAGATGTCTTCATGGGAGCGTATGAGTTGAATATCTAACCACACTATGTTTGCTCATTGAATAAATACATAACACTTTTAAAGACCGGTAACGGACTTAAAACCCCTCTGGTTTTACGAGCGCCATAAAAAATGCCTTTTCACCATTGAAGGGCTGGAACTTTAAAAACCCGCCGTGGGTTTGGAGCTGACGTCTAAATTTGAGGAAGACTTTGTATTTAAATAAATATCAAAATAATAAATAAATATTGGGGGAAATCTTACACAGATCAACCCAGCCCCAAACTAAGCAAAGCTTGTACTATGGGTGCTAGGCGACGATATACATACCTACTTATATAGATAAATACATACTTATATACATAGAAAACATCCATGACTGAGGAACAAATATCTGTGTTCATCACACAAATAAATGCCCTTATCGGGATTCGAACCCGGGACCGCGGCTTAGCAGGCAGGGTCACTCTACCAACTACGCCAGACTGGTTGCAAATTTGATATTTTTTTTTACTATAGGTAAGGGCCTGGCCACATGGGCGCGTTGCGGCGACGCACCGCAAAAATTCTGCGTTGCGTTGCCGCGCCGCCAGTTTTTGCGGCAGGAAATCTGCGGCGCGGCACCGCGACGCAAGAACTCGCGGTGCGTCGACGCACCGCAAAAACTCGCGGCGCGGCACCGCAACGCAGAATTTTGCGGCGCGTCGCCGCGCCGCCAAAACTGGCGGTGCGTCACCGCTGCTCGCAATTGTGAACTGTTGTGTCGAATTAAACTTCGTGTCGTTTATATTTAACCCTTCTTTACTTGGTGATGGATTTTTTTCCAAGCATCACAAACATTGAATCAATAGTAGATTTAGTACAGTTTTTCACGATAAAATACTAAGCAATATTCGAATTTTTCAATATGCTATTAAAAATCATCTTTTTTTAGTTACGTTGTTTCATATTATAAAAATGGTGATAGATTTTTTTCATTATTTTTCCAGTGCTCAGCATATATACCACCATGGTGTCATATATCTGTAAATTGTTAAAAAAAGTAAAATCATGCAATTAAGGGTTTATTGACATTTATGGAGTGCCTCTCTAATTTATATTTCCGCAATGGGTACATCGATGGGTAAATTTAAATAATAACATTTTTAACCCCCGACGCAAAAAACGAAGGGGTGTTATAAGTTTGACGTGTCTGTCTGTCTGTCTGTCTGTCTGTCTGTCTGTCTGTCTGTCTGTCTGTCTGTGTGTGTGTCTGTCTGTGGCATCGTAGCTCCCAAACGGATGAACCGATTTAGATTGATTTTTTTTTCTGAAAGCTGAGTTAGTCGGGAGTGTTCTTAGCCATGTTTCATGAAAATCGGTCCACTATGTCGGGGTCGGGGGTTTTTTTCAAAATTTAATTAAATAAATAATTTTATGACTTTTATGTAATTCCCAAAAGATTTGACAATTTGTAAATACATAGGTAAAGAAAATATTCGTTATATCTGAATATGACGATAGGTACCTACGTTAAAAATAGAGCGCTTTCGAACTACGTCCGATCCGAATCCGATAAATTCGTGAAAATAAAATTACGCACTATTATGGACTATGGACGGAAATCTGGCAGGATTCTGGAGTAGGCCCTTGAGGCAACCTGCTAAGATGCTTCTCTTATCATAGTCAACCTCAGGTCTGCAAGCTGGCAGCTGGGGAGCGGGGCTAAATCGACAATCGATTATATTTTTAAGACGATACAGGACGGTTCAATTTCCATACCAACGCTCTCGACTATTTCCTCCCTGGTTTTTGAAGGTAGACTGATTTTTTCAACACAGATTATTCTATAAATTGAAATAGACATCATACACGAAAGAAAAAACGACAAGGCCCAAGGCAACAATTAGTGCTTGCACCTCCTATCTCCTTTGCAGCATTACGATATAGCGAAAGACTATTTTTAACCCCCGACGCAAAAAAGAAAGGGGTGTTATAAGTTTGACGTGTCTGTCTGTCTATTTGTCTGTTTGTCTGTCTGTGTGTGTGTGTGTCTGTGGCATCGTAGTTCCCGAACGGATAAATTTAGTTTTTTTGTCTGAAAGCTGAGTTAGTCGAGAGTGTTCTTAGCCATATTTCATGAAAATCGGTCCACTATGTCGCGGTCGGGAGTTTTTTCAAAATTTTAATTTTGTTGATACTTAATGTCCTGTGTCCCCTAGATGGGGCACAGGGCATCCACAGTGCGTCGCCATCCCGAGCAGTTTTGAGCTTCGCGCTTTACTTCGCTCCAGGTCATCCCTATCGCCTTCGCTTCTGCAGTGACCGTCCGCCGCCAGGACTGCTTAGGGCGGGCACGTCTTCGCTTTCCTTGGGGATTCCAGTCTAGGGCTTGCCTCGGTATGTGGTCGGGGTCCCTTCGGAGCGTATGGCCAATCCAGTTCCATTTGCGGCGTTTGATCTGCTGGTTGATCGGCGTCTCACCGCAACGTTCCCACAGAGCTGTGTTGGAGATTTTCTCGGGCCAGTATATTTCGAGAATGCGGCGAAGACAGCGGTTGACAAAGACCTGGATCCGTTGCGAGATGTCCTTAGTGACCTTCCACGTCTCACATCCGTACAGCAACACGGGTTTCACGTTGGACCGGAATATCTTGAGCTTAACTCTCCGAGTCAGTTTCCGCGATGGCCATATAGGACGGAGTCGTGCGAAGGTTGCTCTTGCCTTGGCGATCCTCGAAGCGATGTTCTCTTCGGTCCCTCCAGTTTCCGACACTACACTACCAAGGTACGTAAATTTGTGGACTGTCTCCACTAGGATTGTAAATAGAAAAAAAACCAAATGTTTTTTTTTCAGAATTGTGAAAAAAAACATGAAAAAAAAACCGAGCACCATGGTTTTTTTTCTAAATATGGTTTTTTTTCAGATGAACAAATAATACGACAATAACGGTTTTTCGTGAGTTGTAACACTTGTAACGTGTTTCAATAACAATAACGTACATTTTAATTCAATTAACATTCAGTATACAAACGTTTATTGGGGAATCCCCGATGTTGCGTGTAGCGTGGAGAGGCGGTGGTGTTGCCAACAGTAAATAGTGATAACTATCAACTACAGATTTCGTAAATGTTACTTTTATAAGACCAGAAATTAAAGTTAGTAAATTAAATTCAACTCCCTCTGGTGTTATTTTTCCGGCCATTCAGTCACTCATAAAGGCGTCCAAGTCGTCTCACCATGCATGCGACAGACCAGACGTGGCATGCACAAATACACTTCAGCATGGCGGTTTTCTTCCCTACTTACTTTAATATGTACAGATCATTTCTGTCGTAGATCAATTTTAGCTGTAGACCACCGTTAACGACTAACTTACGAAAAACTAAAAAATGTTTACAACATGTCGGTGTGTACCTTAAACAAACCATGAAAAAAAAAACCGCCTCCTAAAAATAAGCGCGTTAGAAAACACGGAGAAAAAAGAAAAAAATAATTTTACATTGCAATAATATTGATGATTAGATTTCCTACCTAAACCTTTGAAATCAGATTTCTTAAGACGATACGATACAGGTCAGTTCTCCATACAAACGCTCTCGACTATTTCCTCCTTGGTTTTTGAAGATAGAGCAATGATTTTTTCGACACAGATTATTATTATTTTTATCTCGGAGTCGGACCGTTTTGATATTTTTTGCTATTCTTATTTTAAAAGATGCTAGATCCAATGAAAAATTTCTAAAAACGGCATTTTTCAATATGGCTCGAAAAAGGGATGGATACTCAAGATCGGTAACAATTGTCCAAAAAATCTAAACGGTCCGACACAGATTATTTCATTTTTATTCAGATCAGATTCTCAAATTTCGTTCCGTTTAAATAAGTTTTGAAGGAGGAAAAGAGAGCGGAACCTCGATTTCAAAGATTTTTTCGCAATATCTTTTAACTGAGTTGTTCTTAACGGAATTTTTTTTTTCGATAAATCTTGTTAATAAAACTAGTATATTTAACTAAAATTCCCAAATTGAAAGGGGGACTCCTTTCCATTTTAGCATTTTCGCTCCCGTAGCGTCTTAATGTATTGCATTGCAATAATCTAAACATCCAAATTATAGACTAATCAATTATTTTTGTTAGTAATTAAATTCCGTTAGGCCGTTTTCACATTATCCGATCCGATATCGGATGTCGTAAGTGCGTTTTCACATTATCCGATCCGATATCGGATGTCGGAAGGATTTCAGTAGAAAAAATCCAAGATGGCGCCTGTAATGTATGGGATATCGGTCCGACATCCGATATCGGATCGGATAATGTGAAAACGCACTTACGATTCATTCAGTTTTGAAGGAGGAAACAGTCGAGAGCGGAACCTCGATTTTAAAGATTTTTTTCGCAATATCTTTTAACTGAGTTGTTCTGAATTGACAATTTTTTTCGATAAATCTAGTAAATAACACTAGTATATTTAACTAAAATTCTCAAATTGAAAGGGCTCCCTTTCCTTTCCATTTTCGCTCCTGTAGCGTCTTAAATACCTAAAAGTAGGTACTTAAACACCTAAAAGTACTTAAATACCTAAAAGAACAACCAGCGCATCGTGTCATCACGCACGCACACAAGGGTAGCTTAGCTAACAACTGCGACACGGCCGGCCGCCGCGGCACGTTGCCGTATCGTGCAAATGCCACATTGAGCGGTGTAGGGTTGCCAACCGTAGGTAGTATACACAAAGACAGGAAAAATGCTCTGAGGAAAATGATATGATATATAATATTGTAAGTAATATATTATTTTGGTTCAGCGTACTGTAATTATTTTTAATTTCTGTACCCTTTTTTTTGTAGGTACTGTACTGCACACAATTACACCGTCATATTTAAAATAGATACCTAACTTAGATAAGTACTCGACACCGATAGCAATAAGAAGCTTACAAATAGTGCGATAGGGACGGCCTGATATTTTTATCATTTATCGTGCGACCATAATTGCCTGCCTGCTGTCTATAAGGCTCTCCTTTCGTCCTTCGTCCACATTAGAGATGGGCCGAATATTCGGTAAATATTCGGTATTCGGCATATTTAGTTAATCCCAGCATCTCCAGAGGTCCGACAGGTTTTCTAAATATATATTGTTTTTTTTTATTCGAGGTGAGATTTTAAAGACCAGTTCTTCGAAACTTGCTATTATCATTCTGAAATATTCTTTGAACTTCACTTCACATGTCTTTAATGCCGCATATTTCCTTTCAAAATGAGTTCCGTCATTATTCATTTTATATATATATGGGTTGACCCAGCATCTTCTTTTCGTCTCCTTTTTTTTAAGCGCCTCCGTAATACGAGCAAGAGCAGAATGCGCGTAATGGGATCCATGTCTGGATAAAGAAAGACTGATCGTGAAGTTCTGCACTGTGTATAGTTATCGAGGCGCGGCGACGCACCGCCAGTTTTGGCGGCGCGTCGACGCGCCGCAAAAATTCTGCGTTGCGGTGCCGCGCCGCGAGTTTTTGCGGTGCGTCGACGCACCGCGAGTTCTTGCGTCGCGGTGCCGCGCCGCAGATTTCCTGCCGCAAAAACTGGCGGCGCGGCAACGCAACGCAGAATTTTTGCGGTGCGTCGCCGCAACGCGCCCATGTGGCCAGGCCCTAAGTGCTGTAATTTTCTACATGTACGTTTATACCAAGGTTTACTCGGACATATAACCGCCGCAACAAAAGTTGCAGCAGTTTGTAAAGCGTGCCCCAGATAACTTGTAGAGGCCACACATGCACTAACAGCACTTCTGACTATACTATAGCTAGACCTTATATAATGTAGTAAGGTAAGAATGTGTCTGTAAACGTACTTCAACACTGGCGGTAGAACTGAGGATGGTCAGTTAAAGTTTAAGAGGCCGTATCCACTGGACTGTTCGGAATGTTGTAGATATGAACACTTCAAGGTGGGGAAACTAATACAGTTTTTTTAATTAGAAATGCTCCATTTCGAATACGAAGGTCCGATAGCACTTGAGACGGTCATTAGGCTTTTACAAAAGGATTGGTGAAAACAAAAGATGTCCAGATTCTTTTTCGGTGTGGTAAGAGTATTTTACATGCAGTTTTGAATTATGCGCGTGCCAATTTTAAGCGCTCCTCATTAGATAACAAAAGGCAAACTTTATAGATCTCTTTTGTTAATTTTCAAGTACTAGGTCTTCATATTTGAAATGGAGTATACTACTAGAAACTAGAAAGAGGAAAACGTAACATTAGCGCGTGGAGTCCGCGGTCTGATATCGGTATCAACCTACAGAATACAATTATTAAAAAGTTTTCCTAATGTTTATGATTACGATTTACGTTCTCCAAAGTAAAATAAATTATCTTTCGTCAGGCTATTTCTACAAAGCAGTAGTAACCATTGAAGTCTCATTGCAAGTCCTTGCTTGCACTTTAAAATCACCAAGACAGCAGAAGTATAAAAGATGTTACTCTGCTGCAATGAATAACTATCACAACCTGTTACCTCATTCTACAACGCGATTGAAATTTCAACCATATACGATTTTTTGTTAGGGTTGAAGTTTGAATGAGGTTTAAGATTGAGATGGGGATGGTTTAAGAATACGTGTTGAAATGGGGTGAGTAAAAGGTGTGTAAATGTGGTAAAAGCCCGTACACTCGAGTGCGTAATAAAGTGGTCGTAAAAGGTACACTAATGGGTTTGAATCAACTAGTTTCGCGGGAAGTGGTTTAGTATCGGGTGGGTTTGGAAAAGTTTTTTAGTGAAGTTTGAACAGTGTTTTTGGATTGATATACTTAGGCGTAAACCTAAATACGGATATATAAATTTATTGAAGATTGATGTCGATTGATGATTTATAGCGTTGATTAAAGAGACAGACTTTCAAGAGAACGTGCAACTCACGACAGGTCCTGGTTTCGAAACTTAGCCCAGAAACGGGCAGTAATGCACGATGAGGATCGCCTTCGTGTGGACTCTGATGTTAATTTTACTTGCAACAAATGTGGTAGACTATAAAGGACTGGGTTATTCAAGTATGTATATTTAGCCATGAGCGGAGCTATCGCTTGATCACAGATGCTGCCTATTTATTCTAATACTAGCATTTGCCCGCGGGTTCGCTCGCGTCAGAAAGAGACAAAAAGTAGCCTATGTCACTCTCCATCCCTTTAACTATCTCCGCTTAATTAATTACGTCAATTCGTCGCTCCGTTTTGCCGTGAAAGACGGACAAACAAACAGACACACACACTTTCCCATTTATAATATTAGTATGGATAAGTAGGTATGTGCACAAAATGTAATCAGGAATAGAATGTAGGAAAGCAAAGTACAGCAAGGAGAAGGATGAGTGAAAGCTGTTATTATTGAATGTGATTTCTTACACAATACAATAAGCCTTTTTACACGATTCCCTGCTTATCTTAATTTTATTTTCCTTTTCTACTTAATACACGTTTTCGGAGTACTAAGTTTGCCTTTAAATCCTTCGAGTTCATATCAGAAAGTTAGTCTGAGTTGGCTATGTTTATTGCTTGGAGTTACACGAGCGATCTTATCCGAGCCTGGAGCTAATTCATGGATTTCGTGATCAATACTCGCGAGTCTGTTACTGTGCGACAACATTTGGAAGTCTTCGTAGTTTAAATTTGTTACACCCATATTTTTTAAACTTGACTATTTTCGACACACAAGAAACGCACAAAACGCTTTTTTAACTAAATTTAAAACATCACTTCTCAAATATACTACAGGAATACTTTATGATTATTGAAGTGAAACCTGTGACCTTTAACTAGTTTAACTTTCAGCTGGGTAATATAACTAATATTAATATACCGTAAATTTTGTGACATGCAATTTCCTGCTATCAATTAATTGCTATAATTAAGTAGATACCTCATGTGGTACAAGGTGTAATTGCAGTATCTGATGTAAATCCAGTTATTTGTTTATTTATTTATTTGAAAACATATTTCAATAACATTACAGATAAATCCAATGCGCCATGAAACTTAAATATTAACAGAAGTGAATAAGAACATAACAAAAAAAATACAAACAATAAAATTAAACGATTGCAATTTGGGCGATGATGTCACAGCGTGGCTCCATTGCGTCGTTTGCCCCGGTATAGAATTTGGCAGGTTGCCCCGAAACCACACCTTTCGGCCAGAAGTCTGCGCTCGCGATGGTGTCCTGCAGCGGCCGCGGCACGCGCACTACAAAGGAACTGAAGTGCACGTAGTGGCGCGACTGTAGCTGGTGCACCCTCAGCGTGTACCTAGTCTTCCGGCGAACGTATTCCACCACATCGTCAAGTTATACTAACTCAAAATCCTCACCGCGCTCACATTTTGCAGATCTTTCCGGAAATTTGTCAAATTAATTGGCAAAATTCCCCTCATTACGTGATATTACAGGATCTGAATTTGGCAAAACTGGGGTAGACATTATTTGACCTATTTCTCGAATTATAACTTTGGCGTAAACAGATGTATGTACTCGTAATAATGACGTTAGACAGAACTTTTGGTAACAACTTTTGGTTACAGGGTTAAATAAAGAGGACCGTTTAAACTTTGCATGAAACAGCCAAATTTTTCGCGATTTCAGCATTGGTCCCATAGTAAACGTTGTTCATTATAACCTCAAAAGTTACTAAGCAAAGTTTGAACGGTCTTTTTTATTTCACCCTGTATATTCGAGTTTGAAACAGGTTTTTCCCCTCACTAGCTCGGAAACACGTGTTTTGTCCTTTATTACCAGCGGGTAAAAACGCATTTTATCCACTAGTGGGTAAAGTAATTTGACCTTGAATAAAGTCAAATTAACTGCTTTAAAATTGATAAAAGTAGGTGAATCTAGTACCTAATAAAGATGATTTACCACCTGTGCAACTACTGGAAGCAGTGAGAAACGCATTTTTTGCGTTGTAGTTTCCTCGCTATAGTGAGGGGAAAAGTTTTGTGTTACACTCGGGTGCAAATGTATTTTAGGTACTTCTCGTGTGTTAAAAAACTCGCAAGTCTGAGGATTCTATTCTCGAACCACTTGCTTCGCTCGTGGTTCAACTATAGAATCCTTTCACTTGCTCGTTTTTCAATTCCACACTCGGCGTTAAAATACAACTTTGCCCCCTTGTATAACAAATAACTATTAAGGGGAAAACAAAATCTTTCTTTTCAATAGGACAGTTCGATATTGAATGAAAAAATGCATTGTTTAAATATCGAAAGATCATGAATTAAAATACTTGCAAACTGTTGTAAATTCAATATTAATTAACTAATGCCTATAGACATATTAGATTTTTGTTTCTATCAAACAATAGCCATTGTGTTGAAATACAATGCATTTTAACAAATGACTTTATTTATGATACCAAAATGAAAACTTTTTCTTACATACATGCACATACTTTTTTTGAGATTAAATATTTTTTTACTTACAGCTCAGTTTATATAAAACACACATACTTAAACAAACCCAACCCGAACAATAAATTCACCTAACACGTATTTAAAACCGAATATACAGGGTGTATAAATCGCAGCCTCTCGGGGCCGAAAGGAAAGCTCCTGAATTTAACATCTTGTGGCCCCGGGGGGGGGGGGGGGGGGGGGCAGTTAGATTAAAAAGCTTTGACTTGCAAGCTCGTTCGGATACTTTGCTTTTACTTTTTAGGAAGGATTTCATTTGTAACAGAGAAGAAATAAGTCTATTTTTCCAAGTCAATTTAAAGTGAAACTATGTTCAGTAAAGTCGAAGGGAAAATTCACGTCTTTGAGTTTGACAGTGAAAATAACTGGCGCTGTATGTCCTCACTCGGTGAAGTATAGTTTTGATGAATAAGGTAATAAGACAATATGTACTTGTATTGGGAAAACCGTCTGTAAGTGCGTTTTCACATTGTCCGATCCGATATCGGATGTCGGACCGATGTCCCATACATTACAGCCGCCATCTTGGATTTCTTCCATTGAAATCCTTCCGATATCGGGTCGGATAATGTGAAAACGGACTAAGGGACAACTATTTAAAAGCTCTTTAATTGCCTACGATATTCAGTTGTGATTTCAGGAAGAAACAGTTGAGGATTTTAATAATTACAACTTTTCTAGAAATAACAACTTTTGGCTGTCCGAATTTTAAATACAATGAGCTAAAACCACGCTAAAACTCATAAACCAGGAATGCAGACAACATTCAGTTGTGATTGCAGGAATCCCGACAGCCGGCAGTAATGGGGCTAAGTAATTATTCAAATTTCGCCGCCGCTTCAATTAAGACGATACGGTAGGGGTCAATTCTCCATACAAACGCTCTCGACTATTTCCTCCCTGGTTTTTGAAGATAGAGCAATGATTTTTTCAACACAGATTGTTATTATTTTTATCTGTGTCGGACCGTTTTGATTTTTTTGATATTCTGCTTTTTAAAGACTCTAGAGCCAATCAAAAATTTCCAAATACGGCCTTTTTCATTGTGGCGCAAAAAAGGTGTGATACTCAAGATTGGTAACAATTAACCAGAAAAACTAAACGGTCCGACATAGATTATTTCATTGTTATTCAGATTCTCAAATTTCGTTCTGATTGATTAAGTTTTGAAGGAGGAAAGAGTCGAGAGCGGAACCTCGATTTTAAAGATTTTTTTGAAATATCTTTTGACTGAGTTGTACTTAATGGACAATTTTTTTTTCGATAAATCTAGTTAATAACACTTGTATATTTAACTAAAATTCCCAAGTTGAAAGGGGGGCTCCTTTCCATTTTAGCATTTTCGCTACCGTATCCTCTTAATAGCGGAGTTAGAAGTTGAATCGACATGAGGAAGAGTGGGATTACCGATGTTGATTTACTGAACTTCGAAGATTACAGTGGGTTTACAGGAATACCTACGTACCTAACCACAAAATTAAAAATAAAAAAAAAAAACCCGACATGGACCGATTTTCATGAAACATGGCTAAGAACACTACACACGTCCTACTATATCCGTTCCGAAGCTACGATGCCACAGACAGACACACACACTTACAGACAGACAGACACGTTAAACTTACGACCCGTCGTTTTTGCGTCGGAGGTAAAAAACAGAGTTTGAATTCTTACTTTCATTTAAAATAATCCTCAAATGTTATGACAGTGACACTTACACGTGCCACACTATAACAAAACGCGCACCATGAACAGTCAGAAACTCAAAATAGACATTCATTGATCTTAATATATGAAACTTAGCGATACAGCGAGGAACTGCTGCCAGTGTCTACGGCACCATGCCTAAGGAGTTCTCCTAGTTTTTAATGTTTTTAGTTTAGTTAGGTATTTTTGTTTAGATTAAGGTTTAGTCATGATTAGTATTATTGTTTTTATTTATAATTATGTATCCAATAAAGAAAATTTTTAAATCCTAGTATTGTATAGACTTTTACTTAAACAACAAAAATAACAAAATATTTATTTATAAGAATGAAAACTGTGCTGCAGTAAAAATGAGGTTTGATATTTTCTTGGTGTGTACACGTGTGTGGCGCATAAATGATTTGATTTTCTATCTCTATTTCTTTGAAATTTCAACGCACGGTGTCACGGGCTTATACTATGACATAAAATCATGTAAACATATCCAGTTTGCCTCCTTCTCTTCCCTGGAGCAATTAATTTAACAAATTGCCGGGAAACAGGGCCCCGTGTCCGGGTTCCGTGGGATAGATTTACGGGCTTACCAATATAACGGTAACACCTTCAAAACTGTAATATTATTACGAAGATACTCAAATAAGGACCCTGGATCATAATTTCCTTAAGGTGTGATCACGCTCGTCCTATATTGTATAGTATCTGAAGATTTTCTTGGGTGGGTACTTTACCTATAAAGCAAAATTCTAAAGGATCAACTTTCAGTCCGCTGCGCTAAACGAAATTGCCGCCTTTTGGCTTCATTCAGTGCAAAAATTGAGTAAAGAAAGAAGTCTGATCTTATGGAATGACAAACTATAATGCTGGAACAAATTTTCCCGTAAGACAATGCAACAAAAAAAGGTGATAGCACCTAGCAAACTCATGTCGGGCACAAAAGTAAAAAACCGGCCAAGAGCGTGTCGGGCCACGCTCAGTGTAGGGTTCCGTAGTTTTTCGTATTTTTCTCAAAAACTACTGAACCTATCAAGTTCAAAACAATTTTCCTAGAAAGTCTTTATAAAGTTCTACTTTTGTGATTTTTTTCATATTTTTTAAACATATGGTTCAAAAGATAGAGGGGGGGGGACGCACTTTTTTTTCCTTTAGGAGCGATTATTTCCGAAAATATTAATATTATCAAAAAACGATCTCAGTAAACCCTTATTCATTTTTAAATACCTATCCAACGATATATCACAAGTTGGGGTTGGAATAAAAAAAAATATCAGCCCCCACTTTATATGTAGGGGGGGTACCCTAATAAAACATTTTTTTCCATTTTTTATTTTTGCACTTTGTTAGCGTGATTGATATACATATTGGTACCAAATTTCAGCTTTCTAGTGCTTACGGTTACTGAGATTATCCGCGGACGGACGGACGGACGGACGGACGGACGGACGGACGGACAGACAGACATGGCGAAACTATAAGGGTTCCTAGTTGACTACGGAACCCTAAAAAGTCAGTGAATTCAAGTCGATGCGTCAACAAGGACGCAATATGGAAGGCGAATGACCGAGATTTGTTTCGGCGAGCCTAGTGGTGGCCAGCCTTTAGAGTATTAGGACGGTGAAGAAAGAAATGTAGATTACTTGTACATTGAAGTAAGAAATGTCTAAAATGAGTAGAATAGTAAAGTAAGAAATGTCTTAGCTATTATTGCGATAGCTGCAATTTCCTCAGTGGGACTCTTAATCTGCCGCTGGCCGCCATAATTAACAAAATTATCTCTTCCTCCGAAGCTGAATCAAAGGATAATTATTATTAATGGCTGGAAACAATTGCACGAATAATATTCTCTCGATTTAGAAAACGGACTTGGACAATAAAATGAGTAAAGTTTTGGTGATACGTTATTTATGGCTATAAAGAAACGATTTTTTAATTTGGCTTTCAATGACTTCTATTGATTTTGCTGAATGCATATCACATTTCCTATCAGCATTAGGATAGGAAATGTGATATGTGTTGACAAATGTAACCCAACTCACAAACAATATACTAATTACTTCTAGCACTGAGGAGCGGTTTGACCTAGTCAGTAAGTGACTGAGTCCTCTGTATTCAAATTCCGGTAGTACCTACTGATTACTGAATTATACCATTTCAATGAATACATTAATACGTATCGACGATACAAGATTTGTGGTCAAAATACATCTAAATTTCTCGTATGCCGGTGACACAAGGATCAAACTTAACCGGCCTATGCCGGCGTAAGAAGTTGACTTATGCCAATGGTATAGGAATGGGAATTTATTAATTTCTACCGGCATATTTAATGTACAAGTGGGACGAATGTGTTAACTAATAAACTGTGCTTGCAGAACCTCAGTTGACTATTGCCTATCTAATATCATATATAGTCTTCCCGTATACATACATAGCTAAACAGTTCTGCTTTCATACTTTATGTACCTATTTGGCACTATTCTGGTCAAAATTTCAATAAAAGCTTCCAACTTTAGAGTAAAACTGTAGAACCGCTGTAATCTTTTAAGTGTTTCATAACACTGTTTAAACCGAGAGGCTCACGGTTCTTAGTGTGGTAACACTGGTGTAATGTCGTTGGAGAGGTGCCAACTTGCGAGCCTTGAGCGGTCAGTCTATTCATAAAGCCTGCTATAGGCAGAGAAGACAATCACCTGTTAAGGCAGGGTCTTTGCTGGCAGTCACCTGGCAGTAGACGGTCGGGACGGCCTTGTACCATGTGGAGGAGTGGACTAGGCTAGAGAGACCTTGAATTAATCGCCCAGGATCGTGAAATGTGGAAGATTCTTCTAAGAACCATGTGTCCCTAATGAGGGATAAGTATTACATCATCATAATCATAGCAATACCTAAAGCAATAATCAATTGTTATTCGTCTCAACACTCTCAACTGTATTTTTCACTGAGGTGTACCAATGAATATTCTTATCTATATATTACTGTCGCAGTCTATATGTCTAGGCACCATGAACAATTTCCGTCGTCATTCATTTGGCAGGCACCTATAAACTTCAACCTGCCTCACATTCGCAGATTTGTAACAATTTTCTTGTATTATATTAAGTATACTCGTAGGTAAGCCATTTCCCTTGTCAAATAACTGTATCTATTTGAAGGCTGTCTTATTGGCACAGTCGGTAGGATTTATAAACGTTTACGTCATATGATTTATTATTGTTTTTCAGTTAGCAATGTTAGCATGCTTCAATTCGAACAACTCTAATACATTTGTTACGAATATTCTATAAGAGTTTAAGTAAGTCCGCTTCAATGCCAAATAACTTTTTCTCAACATGCAATGAAATATTGTCTTTCTGTTCCTTATAATGAAGGAAGTGTCGCTTTTTGGGCGCAACAACCCGATAGGCCTGAAAAAGGATTTCATACTACTTTTCCGTGTATACCTTTTCCGGCCAAGTGGCCCACTTGGCCGGAAATTCTCATTTTCCCGGCCTCTGATGTAATGTACTGTATTTAGAGTCCATGCCTAACTGGCGCAGTCGGTAGTCTTCATGAACAGCTGCTCGGACAAGCTTTGGTGATCGTTTTTCAGTTGGCACCCCTGTTCGGTGTCTGGTTTGAATTAATTTTGAAATTCGAACTGCCTCAAATTTGCAGATTTGTAACGGACTTTTTATGTACACATTTCTGTCTTCTTTTTTAAAGGCTCCCAATCTTAATGGTTTTGTAGAGTTGTCAAAAATAAATGAAACAATCTAGCATGATCAATTCGTTACTTAAACAACTTGCCAAGTTTATGTATGTTATGCAAGTATGCATTCTGCCATCGGCACTTTCCAACAGGTGAGACTGTGGTCAATTCCCTAAAAAAAAAACTATTGATCATTAACTTAAACATGGAAACCTTAAATAAATATGCGTTGAACAAATAACGTTTCTAATATACTTAGTCTTACAGACAATATCTTCAGTAAAGATAAGTTATCACACTAATAATGTAGATGACAATCACCAAAAGAAACCGCCATTTATCGGGCACAGATAGCAGTTACACCGGCCATATTTAACCTGCGGCCCGTAATAAATATCGGCTTACAATCAATCTCAGGCCAATCAGAGCTGGATCCGACCTATAATGGACGCACACACGCTCGTCGGTGTTGCCAGCTTTAGGTTTAATATAATATCGTTAAATAAAATTGTGACCAAATATTTTTTTTTTCTACTCGTCGACTTTAATCTGTCAATTAAGTCCTAACTTTTCAGTGTTGGATACTCAGTGTTCGATTTCACTCTCGTACCGTACTCAGCAAGCTTCGTGGCCTAAACATGGTACTCGACTGAAAAGCTCTCTATTATATCACGATTGTATAAAATACTATTGTAATTTATTTATTTATTTATTTATTATTCAAATAAGTTACACAGCATAACAGTAAAACCAAAGCACTGTGAAACTAAAAAATAAAAACAATAGGTATAGCACATAAAACAGTAAAAATCAGACAAAAAAAAAACAATATTCTATTTAGGCGACGACGTAATATATGCTACTTGCGAAATATCATGTAGACAGATATATCTGGTGTTCCATAGACTTTTGCTGTGGAAAAGCACATATTGTTTACAATATATTTACTAAATAAGTATCTACATTTGAGTGTTCATATAATAAAGCGACTAAGGCGTACAAATATTGTTGGTGCTAAATATATCTTTTCGCCCTTCTATATTTCAACATAATGTTCAATGATCTTACATAATTCAAAAATATTAACGAATGATGTATTTTTTCCCCTTCATCGCGAGATGAAAAAAACTAAAGTTTCGTCTGCACTTCTGGCAACCCCGCACCCAGTTATCAAACGTCTGGGATTATTCCTGAAGGCTTTCATGTTAGACGGAGAGCTGGCAGGATTTTGGAGTAGGTCCTTGAGGCAACCTGGAAAGGTGCTCAGATGCTTCTCTGATCATAGCCAATATCAGGTCTGCAAGTCTGGCAGCTGGGGAGCGGGGCTTTATCGAGCTATGAATTTTTAAAGATTTAATTTTTTGAGGCCCAAAAAAGGTGTTTGAGGCAACCTGGAATTATTAAAAAGTGAAAATAGAGTTCCTCAGAAGTCGCATAGTATTTATGCCAGATCATTTGGCCGGGTCCTTCACCGTGCCAGAACGGTACAAAGTGGTAAAAAAAATAATTCCAAAAAAGGTTCTTGAGGCAGTCTGTCATTTTTACCAGTGAAAGATGAGGGTCTAAATAGCCATGGAAAAATAATGCCATGACATGAGGTGGGGTCCTTACCCTGCTATTCGATCTTGAAAGTCATTTTTTTTAGTTTTTCGTAAATAACTCGTAAACGGTGGCCCACAGCAAAAAAATATGTTAAACAGAAAATATCTACATAAAATTTCCTACAAGAAAGGTTATGTACGTTTTTTCGATAGGATCAATATATAAATGGATAATTTAGTAAGAAAGTTTTTTTTAATCGATTACATGCTCCGTTTTTCGTTAATACCTCGTAAACGGTGGCCCACAGCAAAAAAATATGTTAAACAGAAAATATCTACATAAAATTTCCTATAAGAAAGGTTATATAACTTTTTTCGCTAGGATCAATTTTTTAGTTGGAAAGTATTTTTAAATAGATATTTGAGCCGTTTTTTGTTGATAACTCAAAAACGGTGGCTCACAGCCAAAAATAATGTTAGACAGAATTAATCTACATAATATTTTCTACAAAAAAGGTTCTATAAGATTTTTCGCTAGGATCAATATTTTAGTTGGAAAGTATTTTTAAATAGATTTCATGGGCCGTTTTTTGTTAATAACTCGAAATCGGTGGCTCATAGCCAAAAATAATGTTATACAGAATTAATCTACATAATATTTCCTACAAGAAAGGTTCTATAACATTTTTCGCTAGAATCAATATTTTAGTTGGTAAGTATTTTTGAATAGATTTCATGGGCCGTTTTTTGTTAATAACTCGAAATCGGTGGCTCACAGCCAAAACTAATGTTTCACAGAATTAATCTTCATAATATTTCCTACAAGAAAGATTCTATAATATTTTTCGCTAGGATCAATATTTTAGTTGGAAAGTATTTTTCCAACTTCCCGGACCGCCGGCGAGTCGATCAGGGACGCTCCGGGCCTTAGGCCCTACGCGGAGCTCGGCCTTCGGCCTTCGCTCGGCTCCGAAGTTCCACCGTCGGGCCTTCGGCCCGCCGGTTACGCTTGTTTAAGACACTTTTGTAAGGAAATTGTATGGGAGCACTTTATGCCCGCAGTGAAATTACTTGGATTTGGCCCGGGTGGGAGCCTAAAGGTGAGCTCCGTTCCTGCGGCCCTCCGCGGGGTCGGTCTTCGGCCTCCCACCCTGAAGCTCGCCCTTCGGGTTCGCGAAAATACTTGAAAAATTTATTTTGCCATAACGGCGGCCATCTTGGATTTTCGAAAAAAATTTTTTGACATTTGTATTCTAGGGGCCCATACAGCCGCATGCAAAATTTCAGCGCGCTCGGACCAACTTGAAAAAAAAAAGTCGGCCATTTTGAATTTTTTTGATGCAACTTTTTTCTACTCGGGCTCCTGTATGACATTTGATCGAGCACCCCCCGGCTATCTCTTACGGTTTAAAAGTTGCCATACAAAAAGTGGAAATTTTTTTCACATTTGTAGCATTTTTCAAAAAATTTTTATATCATTCTAATCTAGACCCTAGAGAGATTCTATGACCAAAATTTGAGCACTCTAGGATAAACTTGAAAAATCTACAAAAAAAAAAGTCGGCCATTTTGAAAAAAAAAAATAGCGGCCTCAAAAACTGCCCAGGGTCTTCTATGACATTTGGTCGAGCACCCCCCCAATATCTCCCCCCGTTTAGCCAGGCCGTCCAACATTTTTTGACCCAAGAGTCGCAGACCAGATTTCATATTTTTTCTACACGTCTCCCCGCTCCCTCTATACAAAGACACTTCGACCGTCGAAATCGGTTTAGCCGTTCTCCAGATATAGGGAGAGGTTAGAAATCAGTGGGGTTGCAGCTATATATAAGACCGTATGCCTGTTTGCCACCCACGGGATCAAGATTTGTTAAGTCGCAGTATACAGCATTTCTCGGAACTATCTAGCTACTTACGAAAGCAAGGAGCGCCGGACGATCGAACGCAAGTCCGTTGTCTACGAGCGCTCGGCGCAGACTGAGCGGAGTGAGCGGGCCCGTATCAACACAGTGTATTTTATTCGAATTTCAGGTGCTTTAAAAAAATGACTGTCGACAGAAAGGTATGTCCTATATGTATAATTTTTTTCTTATATGTCAACAAGAAGTTCTAGTTTAGGATAATATTATTTAAGAGTTACAATAAATGCAGGAATCGCAGGAAAAATACATAATGTAAACCTCTTTTTATCGAAAAAATGGGGAAGATACGGAAGGTTATTTATCCACCATTTCAAATAAATCTTAAAATGTCAAACTATGATTACCTCGTACAGCACGGGGAGCATGGTCGCGCGATAGATTTTATCGTCTATCGCGCGACCATGCTTCCCATGCTGGATATAACAAATAGGATTGTGATCATTTATTACCCCAAATAACATATTTAACAGCATAATCACGATTCTAAACGAGTGATCCCACTACGAAATTTGAAAACGTGTACCGAAAAAACTGATTTCTTTTAAGTATAAAAAGACATATTTTAAAATATTATATTATGATTAACTAGCTTAAGATATGTTCTTTTAGGAACATTATCAGTTTTTAGGGTTCCGTAGTCAACTAGGAACCCTTATAGTTTCGCCATGTCTGTCTGTCCGTCCGTCCGTCCGTCCGTCCGTCCGTCCGCCCGTCCGTCCGCGGATAATCTCAGTAACCGTAAGCACTAGAAAGCTGAAATTTGGTACCAATATGTATATCAATCACGCTAACAAAGTGCAAAAATAAAAAATGGAAAAAAATGTTTTATTAGGGTACCCTCCCTACATATAACGTGGGGGCTGATATTTTTTTCATTCCAACCCCAACGTGTGATATATCGTTGGATAGGTATTTAAAAATGAATAAGGGTTTACTAAGATCGTTTTTTGATAATATTAATATTTTCGGAAATAATCGCTCCTAAAGGAAAAAAAAGTGCGTCCCCCCCCTCTAACTTTTGAACCATATGTTTAAAAAATATGAAAATATCACAAAAGTAGAACTTTATAAAGAATTTCTAGGAAAATTGTTTTGAAATTGATAGGTTCAGTAGTTTTTGAGAAAAATACGAAAAACTACGGAACCCTACACTGAGCGTGGCCCGACACGCTCTTGGCCGGTTTTTTTTAATAATCACTTAAGTATAGTTTCTTTATAGTTTTGAATGAAAAATGTTACATTTTGCAAAAACCGCTCTTCTTTAGGAATAAGGCCTCTTAACCTTGGTTGATTCCGTTTCGCGCTACTTAGATAGAGGGATGCAGGTGGACGTGCTGTACTTTGATTTCAAAAAAGCCTTTGATCGCGTAGATAACGACGTACTCTTAAGCAAATTATGCAGCATTGGTTTCTCGCCTAAACTGCTTTGCCTTTTTGCTAGTTATCTACGTGATAGACGGCAATATGTGCAGCACGGATGCTTTGTGTCGAGTGCCTACCCCACCCGTTCCGGGGTCAGTCAGGGCTCTATTCTGGGTCCTCTGCTCTTTGGTGTTATGGTCAATGATCTGGCCTTGGTGCCTAAGCATGCGCAATGCCTACTCTATGCTGACGACCTGAAACTAATTTACAGGGTCCAGGAAGATTCTGACTTACAATCTTTACAAAGTGATATTGATCGGGTTTATGAATTGAGTCTTGTAAACAAACTTCTGAAACTTCAGTTCAATGTTGACAACTGTGCGGTTATTACTTTTTGTAAAGCGCGTAGTCCCCTGTGTAGGCAGTATCTCCTGGGGTGGAAACCCATCGCCCGTGTCACATCGATACAGGACTTGAGGGTTGTTTTAGATTCCCACCTTAACTTTCATGAGCACATGACAATGCTTGCTGCAGACTGTTACCGCAGGCTTGGGTTTGTTGTCCGCAACGCCAAAGAATTTGACAATCCCAGGGACATAAAGCTTCTTTATACTGCCCTCGTGAGAAGTAAGCTTGAGACAGCCTCAGCCGTTTGGAATCCCCATGAAGCGCTCTACATCCTGCTGCTCGAAAAGGTCCAAAAAATATTTTTGAGTTTCTTTTATAAAAAAATGTACGGGTATTACCGATTCTTGTACCCAACAAAATTCCTTTTGGGGACGTTGGGTTTCTTCTCGTTAGAAGTTAGGCGTAATGTCGTGCTGATGTCTGTTGCATGTGGTATTTTGAAGGGGGAGTCAGATTGCCCGGTTTTAGTATCCCAGCTGGTCCGTCTATTTGTTCCCTCTGTGACGAAATATGCTTTTCGTGAATGTAGGCACCCCCTACTGGCGGTGCCGGCCGCTCGAACCGTGTTTTGCCGCAAGTGACCGCTAGTTCGTGCACTGCAAATAGTGAATGAGTTTTTAGACGTGGCACCTAATGTTGATATTCTTGCGAGCAGATGGGCGTTTATACGTGACGAATGCATGAGGTTTTGTGTGGGATTGGATGCTAGGCCTTCATCTGTTATTTATTAGTTATGTTATGGTATGTAATGTTTTGATTTTGCTGTTTATTTAATATTTAATTTTGTGCTACTTGTTGTAATGTTTATTTAAAATTCACGGTGCTTTAGTTTTGTATACTGTCATACTGTGTAATTTTCTTTGTGTAAATAAATAAAATAAATAAATCTATTTAAATATTATTGATCCTAGCGAAAAAACGTACAAAACTTTTATTGTAGCAAATTTTATGTTTGTTATTCCCGTTGAAGATTGATTTAGCTGTGGACCACCGTTTTCGAGTTATTTGCAAAAAACGGCTCGTGTAATCTATTTAAAATACTGTCCTACTAAAATATTGATCCTAACGAAAAATCTTACATAACATTTTTATATTAAAGGAAAAAATTGAAAAATTTACGCTTCCGGCGGGACTTGAACCCGCACCATTTTTGCAATCCGTGCAATGCTCTTACCAATTGAGCTACGGAAGCCACGCCGGACTTCGCAAATCTTTCCATGCCTTTCCTTTTTTACACATCTTAGGGTGACGTATAAAAATGTTTAGAATCGTTAGCAGACGTTTCTGCTTAATAAAAAAAAATTAATCTTACATAACGTTTCTTGTAGCAAATATTATATAGATTATTTCTGTTTAATATTATTTCTGGTAATGGAGCACCGTTTTTGATGTTATTAACAAAAAGCGGCCCATGTAATCTATTTCAAAATACTTTCCAACTAAAATATTGATACTAGCGAAAAAACGTATAGAACCTTTCTTATAGGAAGTTTTATGTAGATTTTATTCTTGTGAACATTTTAATTAGCTGTGGGCCACCGTTTACGAGGTATTTACAAAAAACGGCCCATGAAATCTATTTAAAAATATTTTCCAACTAAAATATTCATCCTATAGAAAAATCTTATAGAACCTTTCTTGTAGGAAATATTATGACGATTAATTCTGTATACCATTATTTTTTGCTGTGCGCCACCGTTTTTGAGTTATCAACAAAAAGCGGCCCATTTCAAAATACTTTCCAACTAAAATATTGATTCTAGCGAAAAAACGTATAGAACCTTTCTTGTAGGAAATCTTATGTAGATTTTTTTCTCGTGAACATTTTATTTAGCTGTAGGCCACCGTTTACGAGGTATTTACAAAAAACGGCCCATGAAATCTATTTAAAAATACTTCCCAACTAAAATATTGATCCTAGCGAAAAATATTATAGAACCTTTCTTGTAGGAAATATTATGAAGATTAATTTTATTCTGTGTAACATTAGTTTTGGCTGTGAGCCACCGATTTCGAGTTATTAACAAAAAACGGCCCATGAAATCTATTTAAAAATAATTTCCAACTAAAATATTGATTCTAGCGAAAAATGTTATAGAACCCTTCTTGTAGGAAATATTATGTACCTAGATTAATTTTGTGTAACATTAGTTTTGGCTGTGAGCCACCGATTTCGAGTTATTAACAAAAAACGGCCCATGTAATCTATTTAAAAATACTTTCCAACTAAAATATTGATTCTAGCGAAAAATGTTATAGAACCTTTCTTGTGGGAAATATTATGTAGATTAATTCTGTATAACATTATTTTTGGCTGTGAGCCACCGATTTCGAGTTATTAACAAAAAACTGCCCATGAAATGTATTTAAAAATACTTTCAAACTAAAATATTGATTCTAGCGAAAAAACGTATAAAACCTTTCTTGTAGGAAATATTATGTAGATTAATTCTGTCTAACATTATTTTTGGCTGTGAGCCACCGTTTTTGAGTTATCAACAAAAAACGGCCCAAATATCTATTTAAAAATACTTTCTAACTAAAAAATTGATCCTAGCGAAAAAAGTTATATAACCTTTCTTATAGGAAATTTTATGTAGATATTTTCTGTTTAACATAATTTTTTGCTGTGGGCCACCGTTTACGAGGTATTGACGAAAAACGGAGCATGTAATCGATTAAAAAAAACTTTCTTACTAAATTATCCATTTATATATTGATCCTATCGAAAAAACGTACATAACCTTTCTTGTAGGAAATTTTATGTAGATATTTTCTGTTTAACATATTTTTTTGCTGTGGGCCACCGTTTACGAGTTATTTACGAAAAACTAAAAAATTGACTTTCAAGATCGAATGGCAGGGTACGGACCCCACCTCATGTCATGGCATTATTTTTCCATGGCTATTTAGACCCTCATCTTTCACTGGTAAAAATGACAGACTGCCTCAAGAACCTTTTTTGGAATTTTTTTTTTTACCACTTTGTGCCGTTCTGGCACGGTGAAGGACCCGGCCAAATGATCTGGCATAAATACTACACTCTAAAAAATGAAGACCAACTAAGAGCAGTTTTCTCTTAGTTGACGTTAAGTTAATTACTACAATTACGATCTTATATAATTCAAATAAAGCTGATTACTAAAAACAACAAGGGAATGTATGATTGAACTAATAACTTAGGTGTTTTGTTATTCCTAACCATTGTACACCTTGAATCAATTATGAACTTGTTAGGCATAACTATGTAACATAGGTTGATTCAATCCTTAGTTGAACTTACTAAGGTAATTTAGTTAACATAATTATTTTTCATGGAATTATTGAACAAGATCTTAATCGATTCAGTTACGTTGCAAAAGTAAGAGCAATCAAAATTACCTTATTCGATTTGTCTAAGATCTTATCAGGCTCGTATGGAATCAAGATGCTTGACTACGACTATCAAAATATTGATAGGAGCAACCAAATTTTTTTAGAGTGTATGCGACTTCTGAGGAACTCTATTTTCACTTTTTAATAATTCCAGGTTGCCTCAAACACCTTTTTTGGGCCTCAAAAAATTAAATCTTTAAAAATTCATAGCTCGATAAAGCCCCGCTCCCCAGCTGCCAGACTTGCAGACCTGATGTTGGCTATGATCAGAGAAGCATCTGAGCACCTTTCCAGGTTGCCTCAAGGACCTACTCCAAAATCCTGCCAGCTCTTGGACCATGTCGAATGACTCCATATTCAAAACACAGAACGATAACTCCACTACCACGCACCCCTGTTTAAGACCTTAAAGATATCATGTTAGGATTGAAATTAGTTTGAATGTTGTAAGGTATTTGTTACGTTTTGGGTGGGAAAGTGGGGGGAGGTAAAACAGGAATGTCTTCTTTTATTGGGGGAGTGATTGTGTAGAAGTAATGCCGTTTTTACAGCTTAGGCTCAACAGGTAAAAACTAGGGTGATATATGTTACGAGGGTTCCTTTGGGAATCTTTTGATAGTAGAATCGTTTACTTCCCATTTGTTTGGATAGAGGTATATTTTCCTTGCTGAACTGGATTTTAAATCTTTGGTATTAGCAAGAATTATTTATATAGGACTAGCTTTTGCCCGCGGCTTCGATCGCATTAAATTCGAAAATACGGAATGCTCCATACAAACTTCTACCCCCCGTTTTAGGTAAGTGGCGGTTAGAAAGAGATTAAAAGTAGCCTATGTCACTCTCCATCCCTTCAACTATCTCCACTTCAAAAATCACGTCAATTCTTCGTTCCGTTTTGCCGTGAAAAACGGACAAACAAACAGACACACACACTTTCCCATTTATAATATTATTGATATTTATATATTTATATTTATATAGTATGGATTGGAATTTTCATACTAAGAATCGTACCTCCATATTTTAGCGCCATCTAAAAAAAAACTGTCATTTTTTTTACATTTTTTTGTCACATTAAGCTCGTACTTGAGACCTTAAAATGGATTAATCTCATAACATTCTAAAGATAGCGTATAACCTCATCACATAGGTGATAAGTGCCCCATTACCATAATCTTGCGCAATACAGGGTGGATATGAAGTGAGGGCTGAGCCGGGCATCGGCAGTCGCGTCACGCGCGGATCTAAAGTACCTCTTTACTCATATAATTCACGAGTGTCTCAAGATTGCACCCAAATACAGTGTATGTGAGACAAACAGTATTGTCATACTTATGCAGTAATATAGAATATGGGACCAATCTGTACGTATCAAAAAATATTTAAAAAAAATCGAAATCGGTCCAAAATATAGAGATATAAAGAATAACATAAAAAACAGTACAGACGAATTGATATTTAACCTTCCGTTCGAATTTATAAAGTCGGTTAAAAATAGCAAAGTAGTAAATCTACAAAATAATTACGTCACGCGCTATCGTTAAACCCACTGTTTAGTAAAATTTACATAAAAGTACCCACGCTATTCACAGTAAACATGACTTAAACAGTAAGGCAAGTCTTTTATTATATATAGAACAGTAAGTATATGAAGTGTAATGCAATAGTTATTTGTTTTACAAGGGGGCAAAATTGTTGTTTAACTGCACGAGCCAATATAGACGAGCCAATAGAGACCCGAGCAAGAAAAAATTCCAACATTGAACCTCGAACGCAGCGAGTGGTTCAAAAAGTGGAATCTTGAGTGTTGCGAGGGTTTCAAGGCATGGAGGTTAAACAAACTTTGCCGCCGAGTCAAACAGAAAATTATTCACCACGCCACCACTAACAAAATAATGACTATAAAACATCAAACTAAATCAAATCTATCAATTTATTCAATATTTATGATTCAATAAACATCATTTATAGGTAAATTCTACCAGACAGGTCAGGATATCACGTTTAAATTTGTGTAAAATTACTTTGCACTCTTGTGCATAAAATGCAATTTTGCTATCCTGTTTTCGAATAGCCGATTAAGCCTTTACCAGTTGGTGTGGTGAAAAACACATTATCCTTGTTAAATACAATAATTGTCGTACACTTCCTGATGGGCACAGTAAAGATGAGCAGAACAATAAGATAATTGTACTCGTATATGACGATTGTTTACGGATACAGATTAATATTCGTCACGCAATACGAATGATTTCGTCACTAATACATATTACAGTTCATATGCCATATGGGCATTTTTAGAAATTGGGACCCAAATTAGTGACAATTGTTAACAAAAATTAATTCAATGTCAATTTTGTGACGGCAATTAAGAATAAAATTTGTCTAAAAACCAACTTTTTTCATGTTCAAAACGTAGATTATTGCTTACATGCCTATCAAGTCCGTTAATATAGCGCTTACCGCACTTGTTAGACAATGAGATCATTACGCAACTATTTCAAAAATTTAAATGACCATATTTACTGCAAAACGTTGAACGAATTGGACAACACATGTGCGAGTAAGTAATTCGCAACTCGTGTCGATTTAAAACACTCTCTACGTTTGTGTTTTGATTTATTGCCACTAGTTTCGAATTTCTTATTTGTCGCACTTGTATCGTAATGTCTATAATTAAGTCACTTAGCAGTCGTTACGTACTGTTTAAAATCTGTATTGTATATAAAGTTGAGATGAGGAACAATTTAAATATTTATTCAACAAAGTGGAGCTCTGATTACGGTTGGATCGGGTTCTTGGCTGCGTTTACATCAGAATAGAATCTGAAAACTCATTTACATACGCCCAGAATAGCTTAGATCTTAAACAGTGTGTAAAGCCAATACGAGCGAATTTCTTAACAGAAAGAAATGTGATTAGATAACTTTTACATAAAATTCAAATAATTCACTCGCGTTTACGCTCGTTGACTGTTGTTATTGACTGTCATTGTCATCGCAACCATATTTACTATAGTGTTGAGTTTTTTTTTCATAAATTAGTTATGGGGGGAATATTAGAAGCGGGTAACTTAAACACACCTTTTAATTAAATGAAATTTCGCACATAAGTTCCGAAAACCTTATTGGTAGGGGTCGGGGTTTGAACCCGTGACATCTGGTTTGAAAGTCGTACGTTATTACCACTAGGCCATATAAAGCGCTGGCAGGTATTAAGATTGATAAAACTGTAAAATTATTAAATGTGAATTTCGGTCGTTTACTCTATGAGACGAAAGCCCCTACTATTTTTACTAAAACACAGATATTGGAGGCCTCCGGACATCTTTCCGAACCTTTATGCCCCGGCCATCATAATCCGCGCTTTCTGTCACATAATCTCTGTTTATAAACAAAGCTACCCTGCTCTCAACCCCGTCCTAAGATAATAAGGCATCAATCTGTGGGGCCGAGGTCAGTAAGCTGGTCTTAAGCAGGGTCAAACTTCTTGGCCACACGTATGTCAGGTTTAAGGTCTGAGGAGATAAAGCGATGGATAAGGAAAGGGGAAAATTTGAGATATTTGCGGTTGGTAAGATTTTGAATGGGAGCTAGAGATATGTCAGAGTTAAAGGGGTAGTCATGGCAAAACTACTAAACTGTCTCATTTTCTTGATGGTTCTTGTGGTAGTTTATTGGTTACGGAGTTATACCTCTATATATTATGTCTTTGATACAGGTATTAGTAGTTCATTGGTCAACTTTAGTACGTTTTCACATTATCCGATCCGATATCGGATGTTAGGATATCAAAGGCAAAAATCAAAGATGGCGGCTTAAATGTATGGGATATCGGTTCTAAATCCGATATTGGATCGGATAATGTGAAAACGCACTTAGGGTGTGATACGAAGTATTCAGTCTATGTCCAATTACTTAAATGGGCATTTCTCAGAGCGTTTCAACTTTTTTGATTTCGGTGGCAGCCATCGATCTAAACTACCTAGATGCACCATCACGGCTTAGAATGTGTCCGCAGCAAATTGTGCTTGAAAATGTTCTAAGCACAATTGGGCGGTCAGTAGCGCTTCATCCGCCGTGTCGGCAACATGCCTAAGTGCTCCGTAAAAAAGTGCAAAAATAACACCTTATATACGTTGAAAAAGGATGACGTATCGTATTTCCGGTAAGTAATTGTTAATAATTTTATAATGTTATGCATTTGTGGTCAAAATGGCTTCCTAACTTACAAAAAACATTTATTTTCTAGAATAATTAAAGTAAATTCCTTGATTTGGTCTTACGCAGTTTGTCTCTTTCTCTCGCGCTATACTAGTAATGAGCGGACGGCGACAAAAGATGGATGAAGTGGAACATAGTTAAAAATGGAATGATGGAGTCGCTAATTTATATTTTTTGTAAAAGAAGCCTATTTCATATTAATAATGTATGTATTTATTTATTATTATGGACCAATAAGTCTGAAATAAATGATTTCAATTCAATAATATTAATACATATCTTATAAATTACTTTAATTATAAAAAGAAACAACCCGGGAATAGCAAATTCGTTTTTAAGTAATAAAAAAGATTTTTATTCCAGATTCCCAAAACAAGACGTTGAAAGGGAAAAATGGCGCAAGATTATAGCTGAGGAGCGGAGAGAAGATTTACCCAAACAAAGCTTTGAAAGAAATTATACGTAGAATAATAAATTAATGTCATCGTTCAATTCTTCTTTGTTTTAATAGCTACTTAATTCATATTCTCCAAGTGCACCCTCACACACACCACATACAATCCCTCAACTGTTTACCTTCACATAATCGCTACACATACACTCACTACACGCACACACACACATATGTTATATATATATATATATATATATATATAATATATATATATATATATATATATATATATATATATATACCTCAGTTGACTCTATTTAATAATGCAAACATTGCAAAACGTGGAGATATTAATCAGTTCAGTTGCAATTGTCCCCCAGTCCAAATTGTCCCGCCGTACCTTATATATTTTTTTGTTTGAGATAATATCAATAAAAATATCGTACAGTAAAAACTCATTTTTTTTCGCTTAAAATACGCAACATCTCGAAAAATGTTATACCAAACGTTTTGTTCCTTAAGAAATTTTCTATCTAATAGGATTTTTTAAAACAGTTTTTCGCAAATATACCGCAAATTTCCTCATTCTCGCCTTTCATCTCATAGCGCGACTCCCATGATGCCTCTGTCCATCCTCGTTCCCAATGTAAAAATGGCGTTTAGATTGTTGCAGCGCAAACGAAATTAAACTTAAGTTGGTTGCAATAAGACGTAGATTTTTTTAAAAATATGCACACCTGCGATCTGCGGTAATAAAATTTTATGGCTTTCGCGATGATCACATTCATTAATGTCATAACCGCCAATTGCTTGCATTTGAAATTGAACTTTAAGTACTAAGAAATAACGTTGTTTTTGTAAAAAAATGAAAGTAGTTTTTACTACATTGCGAAGTTTTCGTTTGTCAACTGGACGCACACATTTGCAACTAAGCGATCGGACACTTTTGAGTGCCGAATTTGTAGGTGATAGTGTATCTAGAGAAGTTTAAATCGATGGTGGCAGCATTATTACCCGAACCCCGTAAGCGTAGCATGAGTTTTCTTTGTTTCTGGTAGAAATCCGCGAAATCTATTTAAATTGACAAAATTTCATGTGACTCTTACAGGATTCACGTAAAAATGTTGCCACCGAAATCAAAAAAATGTAAACGCCCTGAGAAATGCCCAAAAGTTTAAACCAATATAAGGACTGTATCGTTAAGTATAAGGACAAAACAAACCTCGTCTAAATGTTGACATGTGCATAATTTTGTATTATTATGTTCCGAGAGTATGATCTTAAGGTATTGGTAAGTACTATTTGATATAAGAAGGTCTGATATTTTTTTTATTTTAGGGACTTTATGGTACTTTCATTAAGGTCTAGCAAATAAATTTCGGACAACCCCTATCTGGCTTAATTTGAGAATATTTCAATGACTCTTTGTACGATTTCAACAAACAAAGGTTAATGTGCTGCCAAAATATATTCTATAAGAGTCCTCTTCATGGTTTTTTCCAATTGGGTACTTGCAGAATAAATGCGGCGAATTTATATAATTTAAAAAAACGCAATTTTGAGCAACGTTTCGATGTGCCGTAAATTTTTGATGCTAGCAGGATGAGAGAAACAGATAAAAAAATTAGCCATAGGCCAAAGTCTAATTGACATTCATGGTGTTTGAACAGTGCTTAAACCAGATCGATATAAACAATTATGATAGTCAAATTCGACATCAAAGTCGGAGTTAGAGTAAGCACCATGCCACATTCTCTAAATGGCCGCCATACACAGATCCTGAACTATATTTTTTTTAAATAACAGGGGCTAGACTATGTCCAGATATTCTGCTTTGTGGATCATGTGTCGTTGAGGTTCGCACCATACAATTTTTTTTCGCAATCGTATCGTCTTTTACGCACTTTGTGAATTTTCTAGTAGCATTTGTCCGGAATCGTAATTGGTACTCGGGAGGATTAAGTCAATACTGTCTAAACCATATGCTTTCCGTCGAGTTTCTAGGACAAAATGTGTACCTTATTATGTGCCTTATTAAGCCCATGGCTTGTTATAAGAAAAAAATATAATAGCAAATAAATACGGCTACTCAAAGTTGTCTTCATACTTAACGATACAGTCTTTATGTATAAATCACAACTGGACGTATGTAAGCAATCTTTTTGATTATGTTTTTATTTCCGCTACCCAAGGGTTGTCTGGTAGAGATCGCTCTTTAGCGATGATACCGCCTGTTGTCTGCCTCTATTTATAAGCATTTGTTTTGTCTCCACTGTATCTTTTGCTGTGGTGTGCTAATAAAGAGTATTCGATCTATTTATTTTATTGATTTTGACGAATTTGACAATGCATTACAATCCGTTTATTTACCTTAAGAGGAGGTCTTGTTCAAGGGGCGAGTTGTTATTTAGTGTTTACTGACGCCACCAGCAGACTACCGGCTAATTACTATGTTGGCACGGTGCCACGAGGCGGGGGCGAGGATTTACACCATCCACTGACTTATATAGATAACTAGCTTTTGCCCGTGGCTTCGCTCGCGTTAGAAAGAGATAAAAAGTAGCCTAGTAGAGGGTACTTATTAAAAAAAAACAGGAAAGTACGGGTCACAACTGGATGAGACTAGCTCAGGACCGGGAATGGCGTACTATACTTCATCCAAAATAACGAGCTAATATAGGGGTCTATCTTTCACACTTTTGTATGCAGATGAAAAGGACAGAAAAGGGCAGTGGGCGTAAACAATGGCACCTCGCTGTCCGGCTCGGCTTACATGCCGTCGCTTGGAATATTTTCATTAATTATATTTTATATTTATATTCATTATTTTCTTTATAGAAGAGAGGGCGTACGGGGAGCGGGAGTGGCCATTCTGTACGATAGTACTCTTTATTATACTGTGCCTATGCTAAGCAGTGGGCGATAAAGGGCTGAGATGATGATGATGTATTTAAAGTCACACACAGGTCGAACGCGATTAATTAACATTATTTTTACCTTTTTTCCCAACGTTTCGGCCAGGTTGCACTGGCCGTGGTCGCGGAAGACTGACGTCCCAGCAAAGTGTCACCGGAGATGTAAACAACATAAAACTACCCGATATTAATTTATATAAATGTTCGGGGTAGACAAATAAATATAATCTACCCGTGTTTATTTCCCACCGCACGACACACAGCACTCACAACATCCGCGCACTGGTCCGAAGATAGATCTTTTGGTTTGAACATTTGAATCACTGGTCCCCATGTTGGCGATAATCTATTATATACCCGTCTTCCCTATTAAAGTTTTTAGGATATTTTTTAATTTCGATCGCCTCCCTCACAATCCGGGGATAATAGTGTCGCTCGGTGGAAAGAACTTTGGGTTTGTGTAGCTCAATCCAGTGATTCGTTTCCGCAGTAAACAAGTGCTCGGCGATTGCAGATTTGTGTACATGGCGATTTTTAACTGCCGCTATGTGTTCCTTCACCCTCTCTTGAACGCTGCGCTTTGTTTGGCCAATATACGCACTTCCACAACTGCAATCTATCTCGTAGACACCCGGACTTTGTTACGGAATGACATCCTTAGGACTGCGTAAGAGACTCGCTACTTTAGATAACGGTGTGTATACAGTCTTAATGGAGACTTTTCTTAGTACTGATCCAACTTTATCCGTTATCCCTTTCACATACGGCAAAAAGGCTGGTTGCCTGTCAACCTGCGGATGTCTCTCCCCCTTCTTAGTCTTGCGCGGGATTGTCTGCAAATACCCATTTTTCCTCAGCACCTTCTGAACATGGGCTAACTCCTCGTCTAAGTGTTCAGAGTCACATAAGTCTCGAGCCCTGTTAACCAGGGATGTGACCACCGATTGCAGATGTCTCGGATGATGATGGGAAGAAGCTTGCAGGTACCTGTCAGTGTGGGTGGGCTTTCTGTATACGGAGTGTGCCAGGGTTCCATCTGGTTTAGCTTTCAACTTTACATCCAGGAAAGGTAGGGATCTGTCGCTCTCCATCTCGAAGGTAAACTTTAGCGAGTCTCTTACGCAGTCCTAAGGATGTCATTCCGTACCAAAGTCCGGGTGTCTACAAGATAGATTGCAGTTGTGGAAGTGCGTATATTGGCCAAACAAAGCGCAGCGTTCAAGAGAGGGTGAAAAAATCGCCATGTACACAAATCTGCAATCGCCGAGCACTTGCTTACTGCGGAAACGAATCACTGGATTGAGCTACACAAACCCAAAGTTCTTTCCACCGAGCGACACTATTATCCCCGGCTTGTGAGGGAGGCGATCGAAATTAAAAAATATCCTAAAAACTTTAACAGGGAAGACGGGTATATAATAGATTATCGCCAACATGGGGACCAGTGATTCAAATGTTCAAACCAAAAGATCTATCTTCGGACCAGTGCGCGGATGTTGTGAGTGCTGTGTGTCGTGCGGTGGGAAATAAACAATAACTAAAAGCGGGTAGATTATATTTATTTGTCTACCCCGAACATTTATATAAATTAATATCGGGTAGTTTTGTGTTGTTTACATCTCCGGTGACACTTTGCTGGGACCAGAGATGGGCATCAATCGATTGATTTTTTAGTTAACTAATCAATCGACTAAAAATATCAATCGTCATTATTCAATCGCGATTAATTTAGTTGCGATTAAATTAGTTGTGGGAATGTTCGACTAACAACTAAATTAGTTTTAGTTTCAATCGACTAAATTCCACGAATAAATCATTAAAACTACACAGTCGGCCGTTTTTGCATTTATATCTTATTTGTAACTACAAATAGGTATGTATATAACATTGGAGGTACTCGTATGTTGTAACTATGTTGGTTTGGGTGGAATTTTGTGGATTATTTTGAAGTAGATATATTCGACCGGTTGAGCTAAAATTACGTATACACGTTTAATTTGTAATGCTTGAATGACAATGCAATATTATAACGATATATCGGTAACGAAAAATAGCGAAAAACTGCAGTGTTCACAAGTAGCAAACAAAACAATTAAGTATGTTATTGCAATACTTTGAATTATACGATACTGAGTAAATCTTAGACATAGAAATTACCAGTATTTTGCTGTCTCTTTCGATAGTAAAACTCTTTTTAGTGGCACGTGGTGACAAAACATTAATCCTACCTACCTGGAAATAATTTCATTTTGGTGCAAGGGCCGACGCATCTTCTAAAAATAAGACGTTCTATTGAATCAAACATCTGCATATTGTTTATCTATTATCTACGCGCACTATTTTGTTGTCATTAAAATATTTAAACCTCTTTGTAATGTAAAGAACTCTCAGCGTTAATTATTGTTCATCTTCCTTGCGGCATTCTACATTCAAATTTATATAATGGCAACAACGAATTTCACGATATTTGGTATATACTATACACCATGTTTTTATTGAATTCCGTTAATTTTAAGGGAAGGTTCCGTAGGTCAAATACAATGAATTGCTCTAAAAAACTAGCGACTTAACTCTTACGGTTGTAGAATTATTCAAAAAATAAATCAAACATTTTTTTTTTGGAAATGTATTTAAACCAGTCAACCGGGTACTTTTATTGTGTTTTTTTAATGTTATTTTACTAATGCACAAACAAAGTACCCATTTTTTATTTACCCTTAGATAAGAGAAATTTAATCCAATTTCAAAGTGACTGTAGTAGCAAAATAATAGTTAGAACACCGATCTAACTCCTTAGAAATGGTTAAAATATCTTAAGTAGGTAATACATGATGATATGTTTAAACATTCGTTAAGATGTCCTAATCAGTCTGTCAACATTAGTTGCGAGAAATAAGTCTAACTAATTAGTCGATTACAAAATTTAGTTGTCCGAAATCAATCGGCAACTAATTTAGTTGCAACTAAATTAGTCGCGCTCTATACAACTAAGATTGATCATTCGTGGTTTTCAATCGTCAGTCGCAATTAAATCTTGTAATTTTAATCGTTAATCGTTAGTCGATTACATTTTGCCCATCTCTGGCTGGGACGTCAGTCTTCCGCGACCACGGCCAGTGCAACCTGGCCGAAACGTTGGGAAAAAAAAAGGTAAAAATAATGTTAATTAATCGCGTTCGACCTGTGTGTGACTTTAAATATGTGTACAAAGCGCGAGAACTTAAAGTGTTATGATGATGATGATTTAAAAAACATACACACCTCTTAAGTCTGGTGGAAGAGGCTTGTTATGTAGTGTAGACTGACGCCACTAGCACGCTCCTGGCTAATTACTCTGGCGCGGGGCCAGCATGAGGCGAGCGGAAATCAAGTGGCAATGGAACTATTGTCGAATGCCGAGGTCGTGGTTGAGATTGTCTAGTTTTTAACTGAGATAAGCCTTTTAGGGAGAAAATGAATTGATCTGAATGAATTTAGAAACGAAGTTAGGGACTAATGACTATCCACTCTCAGGCGACGCACGTCGTAAGGGACTTTCCACACACAGGCGACGCATGTCTTAAGACGCGGAACGGACGTCAGCGCTACGCCGCCCGAGTGTAATTTAAAAAACGTCTCCTCAGTACATTTTGTATAGGAAGGACGTAAGACGCGCCTCAAGCGATGCGTCGCTTGAGGCGCCGCATACATACAATCACGCCTGTATCCCATAAAGGGGTAGGCAGAACACATGAAACTACTAAAGCTTCAGTGCCACTCTTGGCAAATAAAGGGTTGAAAGAAAACGAAACTGTGACATTAAAATTAAAGACTTCATTATTTTTAAAAGTCGCTGAACAAATGTTGGTTAGTTTATGGAGTTTAGCCTAATACCGTTTAAATTTTTGCTTTTGTTACAGGCCCCACTCTGTATATTATTTTGCTCCGCGTCGTGGGTTGCCGCTTACAGTCGCCATCACATATCAGAGCGGTCAAGGTGCTCACAAATATCTGAACAGCCCTCTATTGTCAAGGTCATTGTCAATATATTTATGAGAATATTATGTATGTACATAAAAACATTTGTAGAAAAAATACGTGTCTAAAATTCTTTGATAATCTAACTGACGGACTAATTCGTTTTTTTTAGTCGTCTCGCCTAATACTGACAGATAAATTCTAAGAAATTAAATACTTCGTAACCATCAAGAGAAATATATACTTGATCCTCATTGCTTCAAATTAACATCCTGTATAGTAAATAAGTATTATACATATCTATGTATATAGTGTGTAAACGTGCTGGAAGAAACAGGAATTTCATTAAGCTTGAATTAGGGCGTCTTCACACGAGTCGAGTGACAACATGTCACGTACTCTTAGCGCCCCAGAATTACATTAACAACATGTCTCTTTGAGCGTTACATGAGGGCCATTCTGACGTACGTGAAACATACATTATTTTCGAATGTAATCAGATCTTTCTTAAAATAAGATCCCTACCACAGATGTCATATATATACCATAGCTCAAACAAACGTATCTACTTAGCGTGTCAAAGTTTGCAGCTTTTGGGTGTCAATTTTTGTAAGTTGAAGTCAACAAAAACATTAAAAGTGCCTCGTTACGTGATAGGTATTTATTCATAAATTAAATTATTTTATTGCAACAACACAAAAATATCAACACTCAAGGGCTTGAATTTTAAATCACAGGCAAGTAACAACTTCAGTACAGAATCTGACTTACTTCTCTCGTCTATTCAATACAAAATCTGAATAGATGAACTTGTTTCTTCTATCTAAATCTAGTTCTGTGATCCCTATGCCAATCGCCCGTTTACAGCACTTGCCATAATTATGTTACAAAACGAAGGTCGCAAAAATAACCGACACGATCTTATTTGTAGGCCCACAAAAGCGCGTCAGATATTTTTGCGGCTTTCGGTGAGTAACATAATTATTATTGCAGGCAGACGACTACACAAAAACACCGCAATACCTCCTCCTACAACCAGTCCTGGTCTACTAAAATAACTGAAATTATAAAGTAAACCGGGGGGGGGGGGGGGGGGGGGGGGGGGGGGGGCATGTTACAGGCCCCACTCTGTATATTATTTTGCTCCGGATTTGATGGAGTGTAAAGGGAAATCACCTTCGACATGAAACGGCACATCACTGGGCAAGAGAGACAGTATGAACATTCATTACACTTGTTTCTGTTGCTCCAGTGTTTCCTTACCCCATTTAACCTCATACCTAAAGCACTAAGAAGTAATGAAACTTGCAGTGCCTTGTTTACACCCTGTAGACAGTATTTATTGTCCTCTAACCAGGGGCGGCTCACTCCGCGATTCCATCGCCGCGCTACAAGTACATGCGGGCGGCCGCGAGTTCGCGGCTTAATCAGGGGTGGCTCGCATTCTCACGGAACGCTTGTTCGCACTTTCTATTGTTTACTATACATCGCGAGTTTTTTTAAAGGTTCTTATGCGATATCCGCGTGTGTAATGGCTAATAACGCTTAGTTAAACAAACATTATGAATAAAATAGGACAATCCTACACAGATCTACTATTGATTATGTCATTTATGGCCCACGGAAACTTTCAATCAGGCTTGTGACGTTGGGATTTAAACAAAAATATATAAATACTGTATAATACCTAGAAAGTACCCAAGACTTGAATATAATAGCATAACATTTTATCTGAGTATTTTTTTTAAATACATAAGCAACCCTAGCGTCCGACGCTGCGCACGACGTCGTGCGGCTCGTTTCTTTGTAATCATTTTGTAGGTATTTAAAAAGGCGGCATTTCGTGAACTTCAAAGCACTTGTACTATTATATATTCTGTGCTCTAACCTCAATACATCTAAACCATGCGTTACAGGATGAAATAATAGGACCGTTCACACTTTGCATAGTGACTTTTGAGGTTATAATGAAATTTATTATGGAACCAATGCTGAAATCACGAATAAAAAAATTGTCTGTTACATAGAAATGAGCGGCATCAAGACAGTCGAAATGTATGGAACAGCTAATTTTTTTGCGATTTCAGCATTGGTCCCATAATAAATCTTGTTCATGACCTCAGAAGTCACTATGCAAAGTTTGAACGGCCTTTTTATTTCAACCTGTATAACTAAGGGATAGGACTCAAAATAGTTGTACACATTTCTCAGTCCCTATCAGATATATCAGAGCGGTCAAAGTGCTCAGAAATATATGAACACGCCTCTATTGTCAAGGTGTTTAGATATTTTTGAACGCCCCGGCCGCTCCGATGTAATAGGTAATTAGTGGTCTGGCTCGGATCCAACGAACTATAAGTTGCTATGCTATAGACTTGGATTTTGAAAAGAGCGATTAAACGGCTTGTCGGCCGGTCGGCGGCTATATTTCCGAGCTCATATAACCCGGCAACCTTCAAATCGAGGGTGAACAGGCCACTTCTGGGCGAGCTCAATCCATCGTAGGCCACGTCTTTAACTAGTCTGTGGCCAAGAGTAAGCCCATTTATAAGTTAAAAAAGGCTGTGGAAATTCTTTAGTTTCTGCAGGCTGTGTTGATAGAACGGATAAAAAATGGCCAACAATATCTTAGCTGCGTTTATCACATTGCCTTTCTCTTCTTACCTTTATTCGATGTTAGAAATTTAGGCCTTAAATTGTCATTCTTTTCTATTTTGGGATTTCTGTATCCTATTTGAAAAAACATAAAACAAAAAAAAACATAAAACATCATCATCGTGTTAAAAGAACATAATGTCATCGAATCAAAGCATTTTTCGTGACTCCCCACTGTCTTCATTCCACCAGCCTTTTTAAAGATCCAAAAATTAACGTGAATGTGTTTAAAAACAGACTAGACATGTGGCTTTTAAATAATAAATTAGTGACATGACTTTGCTAACTATAAATCATAGGCTCATCAGCTGAATAGATGCTCGCCTATAATTGAATAATAATAATAAGAACTTTGCATAAGTAGTGATACAAATAGAACATGTTACATCATTATTTCTTGGGTGCTTGAACGTTATCTAAGTGTCACATATAAATCGTCATATTTGTTATACATAAATCAAAAATAAATTGTATACTTACAGTCGATGTTACGCTTTTCATTTGCAATGTATTTTAAATAAACTACAATAAAATCACAAACTCTTCTGAACTACAAGAAGTTAAACAAACTAATCGAGTACAACTGGCAGCTAAATGAAAGTTTGTAGCAACATGGACAGGTAATACAAGCTATCCAAGATCGAGCTATTGAGACCGAACTGAGCAGAGTTCGCGGAAAATTGCTACGTAATGAAAACTGCGAGATTGCAACAACAGTATACGTAAAAGCAAACAGCCAAGAGCCAATTCTAAAAATTAGCTATAGATTTATTAGATAGAATACTCTTTATTGGCACACCTCAGCAGTAGCCTTACCATGACTTTTTTAAGTGAAAAAATACGTTACGTTTTCAGTGAGAGTTACGAAAAATGTATGGAAAAACTGAACAGCGCTCCAAGCGGAAACGCTCACGTACTAAAAATTTCATCGGTACCATAAGTTATTAACGTATTTACTCCGAGTTTTTAATACGTTCCTAACTTTACAGCTAAGGCGCTCTCTTTCTGACTGTATGAAGTCAATAGAACCAGAACTATTTGACAGTCTCTAGTGAAAACTCAAAACTTTACGTGAGTAATCATGACAGTCACTAACGTAAAAGTAAACCACCAATTCACTCTCATGTGTCATTACTGTCAAATTATATAACAATCCCACAACATTTTCACGAGTATATTTGCAATTTTAAATGCAATTATGACTAATATGTATAATATTACGTGAAATTAAAGAACAGCTTAAATGTAGCAGTTAGTAGTTCGATAAAAAGATAAACCAGTGGTGGAATCAGTGCTTGATACTTTTACAAAGGTAATGAGTTAGGTATATTTATTCATCATTTTGTAAGTACTGTTTATCTACAGTTGAGATGATTATATTGGTTGCTTTCAGAAAAAGAAGATATTATTGAAAACAATATTTCCATGCCAGCCGTATGGTATTCAGCAAACCCAACGTAGAAGATTGTTCAAATTGATAATGAATGAGGCAGTTAAGAATCAACTGATTACCTACAGCAGCGCAGTACCAATTCATGGGCATGTTAGTTCCTTAATGCACAATACTTGTACCTATAGTCACCATAACACCATTTAATTTTCTCGTGGGTATATATTAGAAGTGAACCAAAGGAAAAAACTTCAAAAAAATTATCCTATTACTGAAATAAAGTATCTCATTCTGTGACTTTGTTTATTTTGTAATATTCTTGAGTAACAGGCTAAGTATTTAATAAATTGACGTGAAACGAAAACTAAAAACCTAAAATTCAGCGTTTAAGTACATATCAAACATCAATTACAACGACATCGACATAGGTAACGACAAAGTCTAAGGTAAGGTATAGAACTTTTGAAGGCGATTAGGCCGTTATGGGGTGTATATGAAGATTATAATTTGATACAAAAGTGAGTAGAAAAAGCATTTTGAAACAAGTAAAAATTGTATCTAATTTTTTGGCAGGTCACGTAGCCAAATGCACAAACGATTATGATAACATCGTTATCGTAGCTTAGCTATCTCTATCACTTTTCCGTATTGACATGACAGAGCTAGACTGAATTTCGATCGGCGTTTAGCGCATAGATTTAAAGTCCATGGTTTAGCGTCAACGATTGACATTTCAGCTAAGTCCTTGTGTCAAAATTGACAAAGCTAATTTTTTTTATTTATTTATTGGGAGCATTGGTAACTTGGCCATCAGCGCAAACATACAATATTTAATACAACATACAGCAGAAGAAACAATTACAGGAATAACAGTTACTTTGTTAATCATAAAAGTAATATTGCACATATTGAAATGCTAAACTTATGACTATTTAGTAACTACACAATACAATATTTTATGAATGAAAAGAAGTATTTTTGAACAATTACAAATTATTTACAAAGCGCCAATAGTGTGCATAATAAAATGTTTAAAACAGCCTTCAAGTTCATTTCCCGGTTCTTTGCTTGGCTGAAAATCCCGGGAATTCCCGGTACTTTCGGTACCGGTATTTCCCGGGAGCAAACCCTAATAGGGATAGGGATAGGGGTAGGGGTAGGGTTAGGGATAGGGGTAATCGGTCGGCAATCGGTAATTGTAAGCGATAATGCGAGAAAGTACTTTTTACCCACCGACAATAGTGCCGAGATACAGAGCTATGTGAGTTCTGTTGTACAATATGTAGTTTCCTCAGTGTATATAGAATACATACCTACTCGTACCTACTACCTACGCTGTGGTCGCTGTGTAATATTTGTACAACCACTGCAAGCATTTCTTTTTTAAAAACAATAGTAATATGAGTAATCGAAAAAACGCAGACAAACGTCTGCATAGAAACCTACGGATCCAAATGAAAATTTTATTATTTGTATATGTTTGAATAAGAATTCTTTTAGTACGCGAGCGCAACCGCGGGCAAAAGCTAATTCTATATAAGGTGCTATGTATACCTATTTTCTGTAAAAAATATTTCTATTTCTTTACTACTCGAGAACATCACAAATAAACAAAGTCAATTAATGAAATTCTTTATTTTAGTAACAGGATTATTTTTTAGAGTTGAGGTTTTTCCTTTATTGGAGCACTTCTATACATATACCTGTGATAATGGCCAATAATACCATTAAGTGCATGGCGGAACAAAAACACCTATAAATTGGTACTGCTCCCCTCTGCTGCCCTAAGGTTTTGAGTAGCGTAACTGCCAGAGTGCCACAGTATTAATATCAATTGAACCATCTTCCATGTTGACTGAATACCATACGGGTTTGTTCGGAAATATTGATTTCAATCATAGCTTCCGTCATCTTTCTGAAACCAAAAACTGCTTTGAGCAATATAATCATCTCAATTGTAAATAGTACAAAATGATGGCCAAAAATAACTCATTACCTTATTTGATTTGTTCACTGGTTTATCTTTTTATTCAATTTTAGCTAATCTTGAATTTCACGTAATATTATAAATTAATGCAATATGTTAGTCATAATTTTATTTAAAACTGAAAATATAATCGTGAAAATTCCGTTTGATTTTTGTACAACTTGACAGAAATGTCACGTCAGAATGACTTGGCCTATGGTTTGAGGTCTACTACCGAATACCGAAGTTATCGAAATGTGAACATGCGTCTCTTTTACTCTTATCAGTATAAAGTGAAAGAGGAAGAATCCCTCAGTGCGTATGTTTCAAAATTTGCAGTAGACCCTATATTGACAGATTTCGATAGGTAAATTACATTTACTTATGATTTTAGTTCCATCGCGTAAACACCAGAGGCGTAGCATTCGCCTATAGTTCTTTCTCCGTTTATTGATAAACTTAGAAAGGGATAGAAGCAGCTTCTTTGGCGTGAAGTTAGGCACAATATATTGTAAACAAACGTAAACTCACTTACTTTCTGAGTAAAGTAATACGGCTCTCACTTGGGCAGCCCATGGTAACGGTACAGAAGATACAGAAATAACCACAAAATTAAAATTTTGAAAAAACCCCCGACCGCGACATATTAGACCGATTTTCATTAAACATGGCTAAGATCACTCCCGACTAACTCAGCTTTCAGAGAAAATAACTAAATCTAAATCGGTTCATCCGTTCGGGAGCTACGATGCCACAGACAGACACACACTCACAGACAGACACACACACACACACAGACAGACAGACAAACAGACAAACAGACAGACAAACAAACAGACAGACAGACAGACAGACACGTCAAACTTATAACTAACACCCCGTCGTTTTTGCGTCGGGGTTAAAAAAGATACAGTGGAGACAAAACAAATGATTATAAATAGAGGCAGACAACAGGCGGTCTTATCGCTAAAGAGCGATCTCTACCAGACAACCTTTGGGTAGCGGAAATAAATAAAAAATCAAAAAGAGTAGGTGCTTCAGGTTTTCAAAAATATCTAGCTTAAATATCGGGTGTGGCCTGTAACACTAGAAAAAAAAACTTTAGCTTGTACTCTTCAAACTGAACTACATTAGTTCAGTGAGTTTTAAAAATAACCCTTCCGGTGACGTTTTCTTAAGTATTGTTTATTTTTTTAATGACGCGTGCAATAAAGCTTATTCTCATTGTGTTGTTCTCAATGCTTAGTTATAATAATGTTTGTTTTCTTTTTCAGGTAAGTGGGAAAAACATCTACCAATCTCTTTACTTACTAGTTGGTGAGTCATACATAATCTTATAGTTCGTATGCTTATGCCTGTCCCGTCTCTACTGTAGGGGGCATATATTTACCACCATAGTTTAGACTTTATTTGACAGAATTCAAATTTGACTAATTTCCGAAATTCTTCTGCCCTATTAAGGGTTAAAAATCCAAGGTAATCTAAAACTGATATTACGCTGCAATCGTACTTATTGTTCAGCCCTTTCAATGTCAAATTAGATACCTATATACAAAACATGCAGTCGAATTAATTTTGCTGTATTTCCTGCAATAAATAAATAATAATTAAATATTATACGACTTCTTACACAGATTGACTGAGTCCCACGGTAAGCTCAACAAAGCTTGTGTTGTTGGTACTCAATCAGCGATATATATAATAAACGAACACATACTTATATACATAGAAAACATCCATGACTTAGGTACAAATATATGTGCTTAATATCACATAAATAAATGCCCTTACCGGAATTCGATATCATCCTGCACAAGCTGACTGGAACTACATGGGGAGCCAGCGCTGACGTTCTTCGTACGACAGGACTCAGTCTAGTGTATTCCGCTGGCGAATACTGTGCTCCGGTATGGCTCAACAGCGCACATGTGGAGAAGATCGATGTTCAGCTGCGAAAAACCATGCGATGTATAACCGGCACTATACAGTCAACACCGATACAATGGCTGCCAGCTCTGAGCCATATTGCTCCACCTAATCTCAGGAGACAACAAGCCCTGCTAAAAGAAGCACGCAAAATTGCCTCAAATCCAAAACTGCCCATCTCCTCCGAATTCTTCTCTCCACCTAAGCTACGCTTGAAATCCCGACAACCGCCGTATAAAACGGCACAGGAACTGAAAAAGGGTAGCTTTAACACTAACGAAAAATGGAAAGAGGATTGGACTGCTAACTTGCCGAAGGCATCTCTTGCGAACTACGATCCCACTAACAAACCGCAGGGTTTCTCAGCTCCAAGACGGGAATGGTGCCAACTAAACAGACTTCGCACTGAAAGCGGCCGATCAGGAGAATTTATGTTTAAGTGTGGGTGGCGAGACTCACCGAAGTGCGACTGCGGAGCACCCGTGCAGTCCATTTACCACATTATCCATGAATGCTCGAAAAGAAAATACCCAGGAGATCCTCTGGACTTACATAAACTAAGTAAATACGCAGCCGACTGGGTGAAGAACTTAGATATTAACCTGTAAAGCGACGAATAAATTCTGATTGATGCCATACGACTAAATAAATAAACCGGAATTCGAACCCGGGATCGTATTAGATTGAAATCTTGCCATAAATGTAGTTGCGCCACCACATGTATAAAACAATGATAACACGGCATTACCTTATAATTTATAAACAAACATGTCATTTACTTTTTATACAGGCCTCAAATCCGCTTAGAAGCTCACAAGTTAATTACGTAAACCACACACAAGGAGAATAGCCCATTCATTATGTTCAAATACGCGCGATTCACACGGAAATCATTATTTAGCATGTGAATGTACTGAGGTGATTAATGTTACAGCAAAGATTACAAGTAACGTCATTCTTGTAGGTTTTTTTAATGCTATACATAGTAGACATAGTTATTACATGCTACATATTCGTTAAAACGATAATATTGACTAGATTGTTCATGTAAATGTATGATTAAAATTATCGTTTGTATTTTTTTTTGTATGTAATAAGTCTTGTACAGTTTCACAAACATCTATACCATCTAATATAATAAGGCTTTGTTAGAACTAGCGCCCGAAATATGAAGGATAACCGCACGTCTATTTGCATACTAAACAGGCTGTACTGCTCATCAATGCTAGTCGCCAGCCTGGCTAAAAGCCAGGTTTCTCTTATTGCTGTATCTCTATTAAGAATTTTTATCTCACACACTGATAGCCTAAATATTAATTACAAAAATATTAATTACAAGTACGAATACATGCACCTCTTTATACTAAGTAGCTAATTCTTTATTCGTTTTTAGGTACCATTTTATCTTGTATTCCAAATACCTACTAAAAACGCAACCCCGAGAACGTAAAAAGGTATGTCCATGTCCATGATGACTTACAAAATACTGCCACAGCAAAAATGATCATCACGAATTTTCTGGGAATACGTAAGGTCTTAGTCGCTATATAATATAGTAAATTATACATTTTTGTATTGTTTGTAAAATAAAACAAATAAATTAACAGAGCAATTCACGCTAAGCTAAGTTTCAAACACGCAAGAGCGGGTTCGATAAGGTTGTAACTGCGTTTTAATTTTTAGCGTACTTAAGCCGTTTTCATATAATTATTTAAATGCGGTCGAATCACTGCAGTGCCCTAACTTAATTATCTGTTTTGTAGAAAACTTTAGTGATATATACTGCAGATCTGCTAAAAGTGGCTAAAACACTGTTAGTACTGCAGCATTGCAACAGTATAAATAAAACATGATCAATCTGATATTTTTCTTGGGATAAATCCAAAACTATATAACCTCGTAAGGCTCACCATAGTTAGTTTTCCCATTTTGAATTTGAACCTTGTTCTATAAGTGAATTGGTGAGAATTTCGTTTGTTTCAAAAACCAATGTAACAATGGAAATTCTACTTTATTTGGTTCATGGAAGATTCAAATTAGATTGCAACAACTATGTACATTGTAATGTACATTGGGCCTTACGAGGTTATGTCTGGTTTTAGTGTCACGCGGAGCGACCAATTTGTATGAAGTTGCTGTTGTCGTTCGCTCGGATTCGTCCGCTTTAGACCGTTTTCACATTATCCGATCCGATATCGGATGTCGGAAGGAAAAAATCCAAGATGGCGCCTGTAATGTATGGGATATCGGTCCGACATCCGATATCGGATCGGATAATGTGAAAACGCACTTACTCTGAACGCTCTCTGAAATTAATACATATTAGCCTGGTGCGGGTCGCTTCCCGCGGTCGGTCCTCGTGACACTAAAACAAGTCGAAAAGTTGGAAAGTTTTCATTCGCAGCAGCAATGCGTCATCTACAGCAACGCAATGGAAATAAATTTGACAGTGACATTAGACAGAATGACCAATGATACTGCCATTTATAAAAGGCCAGCAACGCGTAAGTAAGTCCCCAGGGGCCCGTTTCTCGAAAGGTACAAGCCTTCTATTACAAGTGTGTTTCCATGACAACCAATACGATTTGACAGTTCGCGCACTTGTAATACAAGGCTTGTACCTTTCGAGAAACGGGCCCGTATGTATATAAGTAGTACACGATACTCACATGAGTTGCAGGCGACCGTAGGTGACTGCTTACCATTAGGCGGGCCGTACGTTTTGCTAACATGTGGTGATTAAAAAAAATGTCGGAAATATGGCCATCCCTGCTGCAGTCGAGATTCGAAAGTGACCTTTATACTTTTATTCGACTGGACACGTTACAAAGTTTTACAGCCCCCTCGGGAGCTGCTTTATTAGCTCTGTTCCTAACAATGTGAGCACTTGTCTGAAGTGGATTGCTACAATTAGGTTACAAATCTTAGACTCTACTCTCGTAGCTTTGTAGTAGTTGTCTTTTAGTCGTAAATGAATGTTTGTAAAATTGTGAACAGTTTTCTATCTTTATACTGACACGCCTCATAAAAGATACAAAGTAAAAAAGTACTAGTGACATAATTGCTTATAATAACAAAATAATTCTGACGGAAAAATGATGAAACAGCCGCTTTATTTCTAATTTGTTTTTTTGTTTATCACAGTTGTTTCAAGTGTTTTAATATATGCATTTATTTATATTTTTTCTGTCCTTTCAGATGAAAGCTTCAAACAGGCCGTTGAGCTAAACTAAGTTACTGCTTACAGAACAGAAAATAGTCTACCCACCCTTAGCCGGTATAAATAAGGAAGCCTCATATCACCTGTGATTGCTTACCTGACCTATGTATTGTAATCTACTTACCTACTATTTCCTCAAATCTGTTACTTCCTATAAATAAAACTTACCTCTATAAATCTGATTCCTCCGTTTAGTTTCATCCTGTATATCGTAATAATCGTAAATCAGGCCGCACTATAAACCCGATAATTGTGGGGTCGAACCCCCCCCCCCCCCCTCTCCCCCGATGACCGAAGATAATTAAGATAACTTACAATGCCAATTATACTTTTACTAGACCACTGGGATTTTAAACGTATAATATTGCTTAGTTAGCGTGTGTAAACGATTGATTTTACCAAGTATGATTTATATTGGATTTATAATCTTCATACTAAGAATCGTACTGCAATTTGATAGAAAAGGCGTGGACTGAAATAGGAAAAAACACAATTTGAGAGGTCACTAATAATATTTTTCAATGTACGGGTGCACCCGAATCTTCGTTTATGTTTTCGCTTGTTCTTGCAATGAAGAAGATTGTCTTCATAGCTGGAGTCACTAGACATCGTCGCACCAATGTTGTTCCGCAAATGACATAAAATAGTCTTATTTGCGTAGCACCGTGTGCGTAAACGAGTAGCAAACCGGTAGGCGGTCACACGGTTTGCACCTCAGTCGCGTAGCATTTGAATAGTCTAGTCTAGTCTAGTGAGAGACGGGCCTACAAGCGTGGTACGCGCGTTCACTTACAGGAGGTTAGACGGTGTGCGTAGGAACGCGCCTCTTTCATATAATTGATCGTCATTGTCCGAGGTGTGTCCTAGCTCTGTAAGCAATTGCAACTACCCTCTGTAATCGAGTAAGTCCCTGTTACTCTTGTTATTGTTATTTTATCGAGGCTAGCACGTGACTCGGTTCGCTTAGGCTCTGCGAACGTGGGTACTAACATAATATGATTAGATAGGTTACTGAATGTTCGCTCTCTATTTTTAACCGACTTCAAAAAAGGAGGAGGTTCTCAATTCGACTGAATGTTTTTTTTTTTTTATTTTTTTTTTTGTATGTATGTTATTCGATATCTCCGAGAATCGTGGACCGATTTTCAAAATTTTTTTTTTGATCGAACCGGTATAACCCCGAGATGGTCCCATTGGCACCAAGTCAGGGTCTGATGATGGGATCCTGGAGAAATCGAGGGAACTCTTCAAATGTTATAGGCACATGTAATATTTTTAGTCTATTTTTCAAAGGTACACCAGTATTTACGTCTGATGGTAATAATTTTATGTGGCTGAGCTGATGATGGAAGGTCAACTCCTCAATGGTTAGGAGTTAAAGGATAATTCTTTCACTACTGTACATGTATTCGGACTGATACATATAATATCACTAGGAACCACTAAAAATCAACAAATAAATAAACTTTTTAACAAAAAATAAAACCGCCTTCAAAAATAAGCGCGTTACAAAACACGGAGAAACTAAAAAGCCAAAAATAATAAACCTTTCAATTCAGATTTCTTATCGTATTGCAATAAGCTAAACATCCAAATTATAAACAAATCAATTATTTTTGGAGTCGGTACCAGCCTGTGTATGGTTGGGTGGGGCAAACAGGCAATAGCAAGGCGACGAACAGGTCTGGTACCGACTACAAAAATAATTGATTTGTTTATAATTTGGATGTTTAGATTATTGCAATACGATAAGAAATCTGAATTGAAAGGTTTATTATTTTTGGCTTTTTAGTTTCTCCGTGTTTTGTAACGCGCTTATTTTTGAAGGCGGTTTTATTTTTTGTTAAAAAGTTTTTATAATCACAGGAGTATTTTTTCGTAAATAAGCGCTGGTAGTTCGTAAATAAAGTTGTATGAGCGTGCGACTTTCGATCCGGAGGTCGCGGGTTCGAACCCCGGCTCGTACCAATGAGTTTTTCGGAACATATGTGCGAAATGTCATTTGATATTTGCCAGTCGCTGTTCGGTGAAGGAAAACATCGTGAAGAAACCGGACTAGGCCTAGTTACCCTTTGGGTAGGAAGGTCAGGTGGCAGGCGCTTTCGTAAGACTAGGGCCTGCACCAAATCTTGGGATTAGTTGTCAAAGCGGACCCCAGGCGCCCATGAGCCGTATCGAATGCCGGGATAACGCAAGGAGGATGATGATTTTTTCGTAAATAATTCGGTTCTTGAATGAACTGCTCTCCTAGGACTCGTGAAGATACAGTATGGGATGAAATACGTGTAAATCTTGTTTTCTCTCTCCGCAGTTACAAAGCCACAGTTTACACATGAAGAACATCAAGTGTGCCGGCGGCACGTGCTGATATTTGATTCCATATTTTTAATATGATGAAATCAAGGCCGGAGCAGGCGGCAAATCGTGACGGGTGGCGGAAGAAAGGCCAGCACTGGGACACAATCATAGGCTAGAAAAAAATCAAGGCGTTGTTTTGCGAAAATTCATGCTAACGCCGTGGCTTGCGTGGGCGATGGTCGCGCGACGGCGATGCGACGCATACGAAATCAAACCTTATCGATATGGAAGTATGAGACGCGACGGCGACGGTCGCGCGACCGTCGCCCACGCAAGACACGGCGTCAGTAATAATTCGCGGATAACCTAAGTAATATTTTAATTTTTGAATCTGAATAGAACTTTTTAGTTTCCCAGCTATATTGACTTTCCTAACGCTGCATTTGATGGGGCCACCAAACACACGGACTGCGTCGCGGTGCGCCATTGTGCCCGAAAATTAATTTCACGCTCGCCGGGTACGCAAACGATAACTTTTACGGACCCACGGCCATTTGTAGACCGAGAGACAGATCAGAGAGCAGATCTAGCGAGTTTATGGTATACTTGAATTTTTTTCACCAGCGAATTTTATGTGGTCACTTTATAGGGTTATACTTATTCTTCTTCAACCTAGCGTTTGCCCGGGCCACTTTCCTGCTCAGTCTTCTCCACTTCGCCCGGTCTTCGGCATCCTGAGTTCTGAGATTGTTCTCTTGCATGTCCGCTCTCATGACACTCATGGGTCATACTTATGAGGGAATAAAACTTGTTGTCCAATAGCGGCAGTCAAATTATTTTAGGTAAAGTTTGGCTGGTGGATAAAATTACACCATGTAGATAAATCATCTATTCGCTTGCTATAGGTACAGGATAAAAAATACCAAAAGCTTGAAATATACGTACTTAAAACTAAGATTAACTACCTACCTAATAAACGAACGGACAGGAACTATAATTATGAAGTATTGCTGTGTGATGTGATGTGACTTACAGTAAAGTAAAAAGAATCAGTCTTAGTAATACTTACATGCTCCACTCTTTCAGACGAAGCTGAGTGCGTATTCAAAATGCCAATAATTTAAACAGAGTGCTACTTAATGTTTTTACTTCTATTAGTAGGTAGATCAGACTATTCTAGTTGCGTCGTTGGCGCACTGGATTTCCACAGCCAGCTCTTAGTCTATGAACGCTTTGATGACTAGTTCCGGGTTTTAGCGTTAGGTTAACTTTAACGTGGAAATTAGTAGTTTTGTTTAATTCCCGTTTGCAATAACAGAGGGTTCGAGAACTAATCGGGCGGGAACTTTCGTATATTCAGCTTAATTTGAACTGAGAGATCGATTTTAGTTTAACATTTCATTATTTTGTATAAAATAAAGTTATAACAAAATATTTCTACTAAACCCGATTCCTGTATCGCTCCGTAAAGGATCTAAAAGTTCTCATGGCATTAGCGCATTTTTTATTTTGTGTTTGATATGACAACATTCATAGAATTGTGGAGTCGCGCCGAAAATGTAAACTTCACTTTATCTCCGTTTCAAAACAAGTCCACGGCAGTTTAACGAGACAGAAATCTAAAATTAAACTGCTACTTTTAAAATTATTTCTACTCCTAACTGATAAGGAATTCTTCAGTCCTCAAGGAGCAAACCTGGGTAAAGTGTGCATACGAGTATAATGAAGAAATTCCTTGGTATCTGCGCTACGTGGACTAGACAGGTATGCTGGATTCACTTTGTCAGTCTCCGGACTCTCAGGTATATACATGGTGGCTCTGAATAACTAACAAATGATGATCAAATGGAGGGAGTATAAATGAAAATGAAAATGAAAATGAAATATTTATTTTTCAAGTAGGCATATTACAATGCGCATATGAACGTCAAATAAAGCTACGCCGGCTCTAACCCTACGCCTCAGCCTCGAGAAGATTTCAGTCCCCCCTCAGTTGGGAGGGGGGTATCCACTATGGGACCGGCAAGAAACTCGGCGGGCAACTTCTTTTCAAAACATTACATCTTATAATTAACATGCATTAAATAACAACATACAATTTAACATGCAAAAGTATTCATCAAAGAATATGAATAAATGCCGAAAGGCTAGGCTAAACCATAATTATCTTTGTTGAAAAGTCGGTGTTGTCCCAAATTGTCAAATAATTCACGATCCCACCGAAGTCTAAATTTCGGTTTTAGCAGATTTTGATTTGACAGTCATATTTTGGCCCAAGGTTTTACAGAATAAAATACTTTTTATTACTTGACCGACATATGACGGTGTCAATCGCACGCTAAGTTTTTATTTCAAAAATTATCAATTATGTCGGGCCCATTCAGTGTAATACTTTGTATTTATAAATTACGGTTCCAAATGTGTTTTTTATAATAAAACGAGACATGCAGCTAATCAATCAATTAATCTCAAAACTTTAAATTTGTCAGTTGATCGTGGTCCACTCTGTATAGAGATGGGCGGCGGGAAAATACCCGGGGTAGATATCGGGTATTTACCGGGTATTTACCCAATCTACCCGATATTTACCTTTTCTACCCTAATGGGTGGGTATAAATAAATATTGTAATAAAATGGGTCATAAATTGAATTTAATCGTGAAAAAATGTTTTCTTGGTATTGTATAATATATTTATATTTTATTAATATAGTTCTATAAACATATATTGAAGTATTCGTATTGAATAAGGAATTTGTTAAATATCATTGACATGCTTGTGTGTTTGTTACCAACGGCTGAACCGATGGGGATGAAATTTTGTGTGCTTATTATAGTTCCTCTCAAGTAACAATTTGTGGTCATATAGTGGTCGAGAACACCAAATTAAATCACACTAAATGGTCCTATAAATAGTCTATATTGGTACTGTAGAGCCGATTTGGCGCAATTATGTAGCCATTTAGTGATATAATAGGCCTATAGCAGTATCATCCGTGACGTTTAAGGTCTATAATGGTGATGTAATGATGACTATTGTGCTAATTTGTTGACATAGAGGACACAGTAACGCTATTATAGTATCAATTTATGCTATAGTAGCATTTGAGATTCCGTTATACAGGTTATTTTGTTCTATAATAGCAGTCCGTCCCTTTTAATGCGAAATTTCTAAAATAATTTAATGTGTGTAATATTTAACAAAACCTGTTCTAAACGAGGAACTTAATGAAAAGTGGCGTGTGAACTTGAGAAGTTTAGTGTCAATTAACATAATTTGGATTTCGTATACTTCCATCATTACCGCAAAAAGGTATGAGATGGAAATTTTACCGTTAAAAGAATATTAGTTTAATGGAGTATTTTAAATGCGCCCTCGATTTATACATGTTTTGAATAAAATAAATAAATATAATTTAATACAATAAAATTATTGGCACCATAGTTTCTACTATGGATCCAAGAAGTAAAACATACGCTTTTATAGTTCGACCATATCACTTATCATACGCATTCACTGCCATAAGCCCGCCATCGTGAATTCAATTAGGTTGCATGAGAATTTAACTATGATCCAGTTTAACTTATAAGTTCTTTATATAGAAAACAATACTTGTTTTCAATGTTTTACTATAGAAAGATCTTTTAAACAGTATTAATAAATGTTGTTTTCTTTTTAGTATGACAAATCTAAACTACAATTGGTCGCTATGTGTATTTTTAAAGTTAATTTCTAGAAAAACACTGTACGGAACCAGATACCGCATCTTTGGCCTGATTTCATAATTACGATGTATAAACACCATAAAGCAGGCTTTTGAGGTCAAAATTATCATTTAAAAGTAATCGTTTTCTACTCTTATATATCTGATTTGGTTTATAAAACATATAGTAAACTCAACTATAACGCTATTGTGTTTTAAAAGAGATACTGAAACCATTATTCAACAGGTCTGTGATATAAAAGAGTCTTTGTGGCGTATACGGCGTTGAGATATAAAAGGCATTGGAAAACGACTATAACCTTTTGAAAGCTAATGAAATAAAACTATGGAAACGGATTAAATCGCGTATAATGAATTTAAAATACATCCCATTTTAAATTCATTATACGCGATTTAATCCGTTTCCATAGTTTTATTTCATGAGTAACTATCGCGGTAACCTTTTCAAAGCTATATAAACGTATTCTGAAAACTTCATTATACAGCAAAATAGCTCTATAATGGTATTCATATCACTACTACAGTGTTAAATACTATAGCAGTGTTTTCCAAAGCCACTATATCCCAAAATAGTGGTATAGTTAGGTTTTAAATCTGTTAAAACACAACTACTAAAAATACTATAAGCGGCTTGTTGGGAACCTTAATAGCGCAAATTGATAGCATAACAGTGATTCCTAACACTATTATACAATAATATTGTTCTTTAGTAGGTTATTTGATCCTGTTATAGACCAGGCCTATAGTGGCTCTATAAAATGGTGATATAAACGTTTATATCACTTCCTAATAACACCTTTTAGCTGTATAATTCAACAACTATAGCGGCTTGCCGGGAACCTTAGTAGCGCAAATTGATTGCATAACAGTGATTTCAAACACCATTATACAGTAATATTGTTCTATAATAGTCATATTTGATCCTGTTATAGACCAGGCCTATAGAGGCTCTATAAAATGGTGATATAAATGTTTACATCACTTCCTAATAACACCTTTTAGCTGTATAACTCAACAACTATAGCGGCTTGTCGGGAACCTTAATAGCGCAAATTGATTGCATAGCAGTGATTCCTAACACTATTATACAATAATATAGACCTATAGTAGATATTTGATCCTGTTTATAGACCAGGCCTATAGCGGCTTTATAAAATGGTGATATAAACGTTTACATCACTTCCTAATAACACCTTTTAGCGGTATAAGCTTATAGAGCTAAAAGGTGTTACTGGAGGCTTTTATACGACAGGCGGTCACGCCGAAAACCTTTATACGACATCTATAGTAGCTTTTAGCGTCGAAAACAAAAATTATAACACTAAAATGTTACTTGTATATATATACGTTTGTTTGGTAAAGCCTACTATCTAGCCGAAGTCCAGTATCTAGCCGAAGTCACATAGAAGGCATTATTACAGTCCGAATTCAAAGCAAGTGTTAATTAAAATCACACATGGACGAGGCGCTTGTTTAGCTAAGTACAAACTAAAGTATAAGTATCCCATAAATAAAAATAAAAAAAAGTAACTGACCCGTCAAGTGACTTATTGCACCCTTTCAATACGGATGCACCTACCTGGCGTTTTGCAAAGCTGTGACCTTATTGGCTAATGAATTTGCATTCGTCTGTCCACCGTGTTTAAGTTACGTAAGTTATTTGAATACTTAGTGGGCCTAAAACATCTGGGGAATACAACTTTTTAATTGAATGTGGTAAATTACACATGATATATTGGCATATTTAGAATTTCTGTTAACATTTTAATATTAGTTAGTCAAATATATATATTTATTTTAGTAGAAAAATATATTTCAGTCATGTAAATTAAGAATAATCTTTAATTTCATAGATTATTTTTTATACCCGCTCATTTGGGTAAATACGGGTAAATACCGGGTAGATTGGGTAGATATGGGTATTTTCCCGGTATTTACCCGTCAGCGCCCATCTCTAACTCTGTATAATACCTTATACCTTATCTAATTTTCCGTAAGGCCGTTTTCACATTATCCGATCCGATCGACATCCGATGATGTCGGAAGGATTTCAATGGAAAAAAAATCCAAGATGGAAAAATAAGTACATTTACAAGTCATAAAGTTCATTAAAACAATAAACATTACCTATTATTAACAACAATAAGTTATGTATTAAATTTGGTATTAAGTTAGTAGTTAATGTATGGGATATCGGTCCTACATCCGATCGGATCGGATAATGTGAAAACGCACTAACACTGCAACATGAAGTATGCAGGTTCCGCTTCGTGAATCTTTTATCTCAAGCAGGTACCTAACTGCGTCTGTTATAAAGTTTGTCAGTTAAAGCAAACCCACCCTGTATATACCTTTATACCTTATCTAATTTTCTGTAATACTGTGCAACATGAAGTATGCAGTGCTTTGTCCGCCGTGTCTCGGATAACTCGCTGAGAAACGGGGACATTATTAAACGTCTCCCTGTAAGGGTTGGATATTGTGTCTGTCGTGTTTCTTAGCGATGAAGAAGTAACGGAAAGCTAGAAAAATACGTAAGCTCGGCCACACGCGCGTTTTGAGAGCGTAGGCGAGGCGTTAGCGGAGCGGAATGATAACGTTGGCGTTGCGCCCAGCGGACGCCAGCGGGAATTAACGAGCGCGGATTGCGAGCGGAACGCCACCGTTCGTTCGTCCGGCGCGCGGCGCACCGCTATGATTGCGCTCCGCTAACGTTCCGCTAACGCTACGCTATCAAAACGCTTTATGTGTGGCGGGGCTTTAATATAAAGCAAGATATATATTATTAAGAAAGAGCCATTTTTTTCAAACTCTGTTGGAAAACTTTAATTATAGATTGCTAAAACTTCTTTCTTTACATGGTTTATTTTAATGAGCACACTGAGAGAAATTTGCATTGTGAATTTAACAAGTTCTACTTGTTGCGGTTTATCCGTTTGAATCAGCCAAACGTATGTTTAAAACAATATGTGTCAGGTTGTTTTTATAAAATCGACTTGTTGATTCAAATATATTGCCGATTCAAATGACAAGTAGCTTGTTGTTTAAACCAAAGAGCACGTAGGCGCTATTTTAACCAAAAAACTTGTTGAACGAACATGAAAACTGGTTGTATTTTCTCTCAGTGCACCGTGCACCGTTGCTATGAGATGAACCCTGAATACGAGAAAAATTGGTGCTTATAAAGAAAATATCGATTCAACCAGCCACTATGTAGATACAAAGTAAGTGAAAAACAAATATTTGATTTTTTAATAACCACATATTTTTGGTCCACATAAAAAATTAGGGGCAATTTCATCATCATCCTTCTTGCGTTATCCCGGCATTTGCCACGGCTCATGGGAGCTCGGGGTCCGCTTTGACAACTAATCCCAAGATTTGGCGTAGGCACTAGTTTTACGAAAGCGACTGCCATCTGATCTTCCAACCCGAAAGGTAACTAGACCTTATTGGAATTAGTCCGGTTTCCTCACGATGTTTTCCTTCACCGAAAGGCGACTGGCAAATATCAAATGACATTTCGCACATAAGTTCCGAAAAACTCATTGGTGCGAGCCGGGGATCGAACCCGCGACCTCCGGAACGAAAGTCGCACGGCACTTACCGCTAGGCTACCAGCGCTACAATTAGGAGCAATAAAAACACATAAATTTGTAAATATATTTACTGCGAAGTGCGATTTCATACGGAATGTAATTAGACTCAGCAGTAGGTACGTTTTCTTTTACCTAAACACGTAGTTGTGCTCTGCTCAATATAGCCTAGCCCAAATATATACAACCTTTTCCTAATTGTGCAAACTGTATGTCCCAAACGGGAATAGCACGTATTAAACATATAATAACTACGTAAACTATTCAAATAATATTTACAAAGGATACCGTCCACAAGAACTAGCGAATCCTGGGCCTTATTGTGAGCAAATAAGACCCAAAAACTAGCGAGGTAAATGTTATTGTTAGTAAACAATTTAGTAGAGGCCCGAGTCACGACGCAATTTTGGCTAACTTGCTCCTGTCTCCATACACTGTAACATTATCTACCTACCTATTGTCTGTATAATTATAAATAATAAATAAATATTATAGGACATTCTTACACAAATTGACTGAGGCCCACGGTAAGCTCAAGAAGGCTTGCGTTTTGGGTACTCAGACAGCAATATATATAATAAATCCGTTATCTGTGGGTTATTTCACCACATCAGTGACATTGACACTTAACACTGACAATTCTGTGCCTATTTTTGGGTTGATAAGTAACATTGTTACTCAGCGTTAATATTTCCTTGTTGAACAGGCAATGAACGCCGAAGTGTCACTGTCTATTGTTAAATGGTATTTGAGACAGCTGATGATTGAGAATACCTATACTTAGGTACCGCAATTTTTTTGGCGCAGCATACAATAAGAAGTATACAGTCTTAAATAGATTAATGAATAATAATATAAAATCAATACATAAAGACAATAATCAATACATAAATTTATAACATGTAAAATGGTGCAATAAAGAATATTTACTTACTTACTTACTTACTTAAAGATTCCGGTAGACTTAAGCCCGAGGTGCTTAATAAATAATCAATTGAATCGGGGGTTTCTTTGCAGAAATATCAAACTCTAGAATTGCAAATTATCCACACAATTTTGCAGATTTTGAAAAAAATTATATAGGTACGATTGCGTTGATATTACTTGTGTTAGAGTAAAAACACCAGGATACCACTATTAATTATACAGTTTATTAAACGGAATCTCAAAATACAAGTTCAATGACAAGCTATCTTCAAGTGACGCTCTGAGTCCGTCTGCCGCCATTTTTGACAGCGATGCTAGTGAAGGGGACGTTCGACTAGTGATGTCCTTATACTCGACCATTCTGACCTTGACCTTTCGTCCCGAAGGTCTCTGCTATCCATGCTGCTACTGATGACTGCCGCAGTCAACACAGCCGAAGCAGGCTGCGCCTCCAACTGATGTCGGTAGACTTCATCTGTTCATTTGTTCTTTTCTTTTCTGCGGAGTGAACAAGAACTTTGTATACTCCAGCTATACACTCAGGCCCTGGTCCTTTGAAGTGATTAACTCGAGTACCGTTGGAAACGGCCGGTGTAGTTTAAGGCTAACTTACACCAAGATATGTAATTTGTCTCATTTTATAGTCGAATCAGAGTATGACATAACTAACTCAAGATTGCATGACCAGACTAGCCTAGTACAAGTAAGTCAGATCATTTTTTTTTTAACAATTCCACGGCCAGTAAGGCTTTAAAACTATTAAGGTGCCAATGGTACGAAAACTACATGTTTTACCGCCATGATCGATACTATATATTAGTCAAATTAATTATGTAAAATATATGACATATAGCGGCGGGCAGGTAATTACCGGTGTACAAAGCACCACCCAATATTTGCTTGTAAATATCTTTACCCATCAATACATTTCATTTCAGGCAAGTATTATGTTCTAAGTAAGACCTTACGTGAGCGGTGCATTCCAAACTAACCGCTAAATATAACAATGATGATTGGCGTTGTTAAAATAGCAAATACATGGAACAAACTCACAGTTGGCTCCGTCACTGTAGGCTGTGAAGCTCCCCGCACGCGCAACAACGCGTACATCAAACTCGTGAGAGGTGAACATGACACACTCCATGTGTGAGCATAGCCGCCTTCTAACACAGCAAGCAGCAAGAAAGCTCTTATTAAAAAGCTCTGTAACATACATGGGAAATACTAAGTTCCTTAATGTAACGAGAACGTGATAATTTTTCCTTGGAACTAAGCCAGTAGGTGATAGAATCAGTACAACACAACTGTCGTTCAAGTAACATGATAAGGTTACGAGAAATTAATGTACAATTGGCATAGTCGATGCTCTCAAATACAGATCCGGCTTACATAGCCGTAAAATAATTTAGTAATAAACAATGACAATGAAGATATTAGAAAATATTGTCATGTAATCTTTTTTTATGAAAATATATTAAGCAGAATACATGGCTGCTCCTTGGCAGGACCTTTAACAACTGCTAATTATTTATCTATCAACATGATAAAATTAATAAAAGGTAATAATCAAATGTGTACTAGCCACCAATTTTGCTATAAGACAACAAACATTACCATATCAAAGCTTCATACGCAAGCCACGGTGATACGGCTGCTTTCGAGGCTGGCGGCGCAACGACCGCAGACGTTGGCCCTTCATGACAAGGTTGTCGCGCAGCCTGTAGCATGCACTCTATTGGAAACCGTAATTCCACCAGCAACCTCTGGAAAGTATTAGTGCAAGCAACCCTTTCAAGGTAACCTTGAGATCACAACTCTTTAAGGTCATAAACCATGCTTTTGACAAACAAGGTCTCAAGCTAACCTCTTAAGGATATACCTCTTAAGGACTATATAACACATGACGGCATCTCTGAAGACCTTCATCACAAATAACAGAAGCAGAACAATCCTCTTAAGGATAGACTATATAGCACATGATGGCGTCTGTAAGACCTACATCACAAATAACAGAAGCAGACCAATCCTCTTAAGGATAGTCTATATAACACATGATGGCGTCTGTAAGACCTACATCACAGATAACAGAACAGAACTAGCCTCGTAAGGGTAGTCTATATAACATATGATGGCGTCTGTGAAGACCTACATCACAAATAACAGAAACAGAACAATCCTCTTAAGGATAGACTATATAGCACATGATGGCGTCTGTAAGACCTACATCACAAATAACAGAAGCAGACCAATCCTCTTAAGGATAGTCTATATAACACATGATGGCGTCTGTAAAGACCTACACCACAAATACCAGAACAGAACTAACCTCGCAAGGATAGTCTATATAACACATGATGGTCCGTCTCCAAAGACCTGCATCACAAATACCAGAAACAGAACTAACCTCGCAAGGATAGTCTATATAACACATGATGGCCCGTCTCCAAAGACCTGCACCACAAATATCAGAACAGAACTAACCTCGCAAGGATAGTCTATATAACACATGATGGTCCGTCTCCAAAGACCTGCATCACAAATACCAGAAACAGAACTAACCTCGCAAGGATAGTCTATATAACACATGATGGCCCGTCTCCAAAGACCTGCACCACAAATACCAGAACAGAACTAACCTCGCAAGGATAGTCTATATAACACATGATGGCCCGTCTCCAAAGACCTGCACCACAAATACCAGAACAGAACTAACCTCGCAAGGATAGTCTATATAACACATGATGGCGTCTGTAAAGACCTACACCACAAATACCAGAACAGAACTAACCTCGCAAGGATAGTCTATATAACACATGATGGCCCGTCTCCAAAGACCTGCACCACAAATACCAGAACAGAACTAACCTCGCAAGGATAGTCTATATAACACATGATGGCCCGTCTCCAAAGACCTGCATCACAAATACCAGAAACAGAACTAACCTCGCAAGGATAGTCTATATAACACATGATGGCCCGTCTCCAAAGACCTGCACCACAAATACCAGAACAGAACTAACCTCGCAAGGATAGTCTATATAACACATGATGGCCCGTCTCCAAAGACCTGCATCACAAATACTAGAAATAGAACTAACCTCACAAGGATAGTCTATAGAACACATGATGGCCCGTCTCCAAAGACCTGCATCACAATAATAGGTCTTATGCACATGGTCCGCCTCCTAAGGCCAACATTGCATAAACAGAACTACTTAAGAAACAATAATCAAAGTAACAAATGTATAGCAGACATTAAAGTAATCATTATAATTATGATTCACACTTTAAGTGACGGAAATCACTTCATTTTTACTTGTGGATATCACATTAGTTACACTACCGTGGATACCACAAGATTCAGGTACAATGTGCTTATCAGGAAACCCTGTGAACAGAATATATTATTAACATCATGTATAGGCAACACAACTCGGTTCTTAATCCGGCGTGTATATATGCAATGGCAACTCGGTTCCTAATTTGAGAGTAATAGCACAAAACACCACTCGGTTCTTAATCCGGCGTGCATATATGTAATGACAACTCAGTTCTTAATCTGAGACTAATAAGACAAAACACAACTCGGTTCTTAATCCGGCGTGCATATATGTAATGACAACTCAGTTCTTAATCTGAGAGTAATAAGACAAAACACAACTCGGTTCTTAATCCGGCGTGCATATATGTAATGACAACTCAGTTCTTAATCTGAGAGTAATAAGACAAAACACAACTCGGTTCTTAATCCGGCGTGCATATATGTAATGACAACTCAGTTCTTAATCTGAGAGTAATAAGACAAAACACAACTCGGTTCTTAATCCGGCGTGCATATATGTAATGACAACTCAGTTCTTAATCTGAGAGTAATAAGACAAAACACAACTCGGTTCTTAATCCGGCGTGCATATATGTAATGACAACTCAGTTCTTAATCTGAGAGTAATAAGACAAAACACAACTCGGTTCTTAATCCGGCGTGCAACTTGTCTTATTTTTCCCGTGCCCCTAAATAAGGTTTACTATATATACCATTACACGCTTACTATATATACCATTATTGAAATACATTCCAGTCAAGCAAGAATAATCATATGGCACTTGGCTTGACTTATCGAGGTTTCACTACATTCAAATAATGTAATATTTTATATTTCAAGGAACAGAACATATTAAAAGTAGACAATACTTGTCAACTTCAAACGGTAACCTGTTTTATTTACGCTGTATTTATCTACGCTGCGACGAATCTGAACAGAACGGTCAAAATAACTTGTTTCTAAGCCGCTGTTCATTATATTAACGATTTCTACCCACTTTTTTTGTCATGCATGCAAAATTGTAACTAGTAGTTAACAAATAATAACTTGCAAACCTTTGTAAACCTAAATATGTATTATGTATGAACTGCACGCTAGCCATAAAATATCTTTACTTATATAAAATTAACATCTCATGTAAGCGAATTTTGTAAATTCTTTATGAGATAATAAATGTCTTAAACCAGAACATTCCTTCGCAGTGAAGGGTTAAAATTATTAGAAGCTCCAATTAAGTTATTTACCTCAGATTATTGCACATCTGTTAAAAACTTAACTGATTGGCATGTTTCAAGCCCAATTCCAAATCAAACTGATTTGTTGTAACAGACAAGTATAGCATGTAGACCGTTAAAGTCCATCAGGTCTATAAATATCAAAATCTCTTACCATTAGCTATGACAAATTTTACCAGTGTCATAAATAGTTCAATAGATATCCAGTTTGGTGTTTCCAGCTTTTAGCAAGATTTAACCTCAGGAACTTCTGGAATCATGCCTTATCAATGCAAGTATTTTCAACTTATGGTCAATATTCACCAGGTAATCAATACTGTAATCAATAAATTAATCTGGAAAGGAATGTAATTAAGGAACAAATTATATCACTGATAATGCATTAAATGGACACTGGACTATGTCATGATAATAAATGTTCCAAGTGTCTGTCTAGGGAATATATTTGTCTTTGGTTCAATTTAGAACATGATTACATTTCTTGTCAAAAATGTTTGCAATGCTAAACCAACATTATTATACACAAAACAGCATCAACAATACACTATACTTCAGTGCTATGCCCTTAATTTTGACACACATTATGGTTTTAACAAGATGCATAATTAACCTCATCAAAATATTATGTTAATATTATTATTATTTTCTCAACATTTTTGATAAATTTGTGCCATGTAATATAGCAACATGTTTCCTCATTTAGAAAAATGCAAGATCATACAGAGTTTATATGCATAAGAATGTCACTAAGACAGATTTCAAAATACAGTCCCCGGTACAGGCCCCGGAGAAGTGTTAGTGAACTTATAGTCAACAGTTGTCAAAGTTTCTTATGCTTATTTACTCATCCCTTTATACCAACCTGTAGTGAATTTAAAATGTATTTACTGTCAGTATACTTACATAAGCCAGATGCAATGGTACAATATTATTGAGTAGGATAAATACCTTATTCCATGTCATTCCGGACAAACTTATATTTAATATGACAAATAGGGCAAGATAATGATCATCTCTCTTTGTAGATCATAAAACTCATAAAGTCACCTGTTATAAGGAATCATTTAGGTGTAATTTAGATCTAAGTACTTGTATCTTATACTCTGTTTCACTGTGACACCGTGACAATTGTCAATATATCCCAAGTACAATATGTATTATGAATCTGAAACTCATCTGGAAGCACAAAAACACAACACACAAGTGAGCTAATGATTATTCATTACTGCGGCCCCTCTACACATATTATACTAATAATATTCTTTGCCCGGAGCATTTTTGTGAATGACAACTTGGATGTGGTTCATATCTCACAGTCCATGGGTTACTGTGATACTTATTGTGATACACTTTGGGAGCAAGTATTAGTACTTCTTCAACATGTACATAATTTGATCTGAAAGAAAGAAACAACACACTATTGGCTAATAGTGGATGTTGATCACTTCAGCCCCAGAACACTGTGTTTGGATCACTTTTACTTCCGATTTCACACTCATTATGATCAATTATTACTCCAAAGTGTGAATATCTCGTAAACTGCAATGAATAAGCTGAAAGAAAACACAAGACACGCCAGCACACTAGGCATGTTCTATCTCTTTGTTGGCACAATTACGGACAGGTATTTGATCAAAGCCTTTGCCTTAGACTTTTAACTGTAGTATATGGTGCTAGTGTCTTTACTCGTCGAATCAGATCGACTGGTGTTAATTAAATACTGTTGGATGACAATGAATGGTTACGAGCGCGGCGCGAGAATGATGACATTGTCAATTTCGGACAAATTTCATAGTACGGGCGTATATGGGTAACTTAATATCGCACTTCTGAAACTGTTAGAGTAAAAACACCAGGATACCACTATTAATTATACAGTTTATTAAACGGAATCTCAAAATACAAGTTCAATGACAAGCTATCTTCAAGTGACGCTCTGAGTCCGTCTGCCGCCATTTTTGACAGCGATGCTAGTGAAGGGGACGTTCGACTAGTGATGTCCTTATACTTGATATTTATTTTAAGTAAAGAAACAGTGCATGAGACCATAAGTAGTTTGAAAAACTCATTTCTAGTGAGTACCATCTATAAACTAGTATGGTCAGAACAGAAACATATTGTTTACCGAGCAACACACAGGCAAGTATCCCCACAATTTGGGTCAGCTCCGTCAAAGGACATAGTTTCCAGTTCGTCTAAACATGAGTCTAAGTGATTATAAAGCAACATAGTTGGTGTGGGTGCCTCGTACGTTGTTGTTAACTATGTTTGCCTTTTGAGGCTTGAAACTTTGATAATAAAACAATACAAGTATATATAGATGGGCACTAAAAATGGGCACTAAAAATAAATCCGGGCACTAAAAATGGCGCGAAATACAAATTTTCTATGAATATATATTTAATTGTTATGGCTCGTCGATAATTCCGCCGACGTCAAGTTTTAGGAAGGCACGCGTTTTTTTTATGGCATAGGAGGCAAACGAGCAGACAGGTCGGCTGATGGTAACTGATCACTGCTGCCCATGGACACCCGAAACACCAGAAGTGTTGGAGGTGCGTTGCCGGCCTTTAAGATGGGCTTTATGAAGACAAAGGCCGGTCAGCCCTAAGTTTTTCATATTTGCCGCCTTTTTTTAGTGCTAAGGTTTGGTTGACCGTCTTACGTCTATATCTTTAGAGACATAGAGACTCGCTGATTATATCAGTTTGCCGGAGTATAATCGCCTGTCAATATTTCGGAGCTCTCACTATTTTTTTTAGTAACCCTCCCCCCCCCCCCCACGTCTAACCTCTCGCGAGCGGGCGTAGCGTTGGACCAACTGTATGGAAAAAGACGCCGCGTCGCGTCGCGTCGACGCAGCGTCAGGCTTTGCCATACAGTTGGCCCGACGCTACGCTCGTGAGACGCTAGATGTGGTGAGGAGGAGGGCATAGTCTGATAGCTCCTTACATATTATTTATTATAATTAATATGTATGTGTCAGTGTCACGTATGTTTTGTTAATAGGTAGAGTCTGTGTGGAAAGAGAAAAAATATACCTATATATCATACATCCTACGAACATCCTCATTCCGAATAAACTCAATAAATTATTTCCGTACAGTAAAGTTTAAACGATTTGCTTAAGCACACCAAGTTTAGCGTTGCCCTTAACCCTCCAGCCGCCGGGTGCCTCTTATCTCATACAATTTGTTTGCTCCGTCGCCCCGCCGCCCGTTTAGCACGCACAGACACTAAATTAGGAGGGAATTAGAGGAGGCTTTCGACACTTCATCTGCCTATCTTTTATCTAGATTATTTTATGTTTATTTTTTCTGTGTACAAAATTCAACATTGATATTTAGGGAAGGTTGGAATATAATGGGCCTTATTTTTCAATAAATAAATGTTATAAAGTGGAATTCCTTGCCGGCGGCTATATTTCCGATCTCATATAACCCGGCAACCTTCAAATCAAGAGTGAACAGGCATCTTCTGGGCGAGCTCACTCCATCGTAGGCCACGTCTTTGCCTTTGGCTAGTCTGTGGTCAAGAGTAAGCCCATTTATAATTAAAAAAAAAATGCTTTGAAAATGTCGCGAGCTATTGTCTTAGAAATCTAGCTATTCCCAAGTTGTCACGTGAAAGTAATCTAGTTCATCATGATCTTCCTTCTTGCTTTATATCAGCACTAGCTTTTGCCCGCGGCTTCGCTTGCGTTAGAAAGAGACAAAAAGTAGCCTATGTCACTCCATCCCTTCGACTATCTCCACCTAAAAAATCACGTCAATTCGGCGCTTCGTTTTGCCGTGAAAGACGGACAAACATACAGACACACACACTTTCCCATTTATAATATTAGTTTGGATTTGCCACGGCTCATGGGAGCCTGGGCTCCGCTTTGACAACTAATCCCAAGATTTGGCGTAGGCACTAGTTTTTACGAAAGCAACTGCCATCTGACCTTCCAACCCGAGGGGTAAACTAGACCTTATTGGAATTAGTCCGGTTTCCTCACGATGTTTTTTCTTCACCGAAAAACGAATGGCAAATATAGATGACATTTCTCAATGGTGAGAGTCGGGGTTCGAACCCGTGACCTCCGGAACGAAAGTCGCACGTACTTACCGTGAAAGTTATCTAGTTCACTGGAAAATTTCTAAATGAACCGGTAAGATTTGTTAAAATAACCCCGAGTAGCGGCCCAATTGACCCCTAATCGACGATTAGTAATTGATTGTCTGATATCGCAGGCCCTCCCAATCGGTTCGGGATCGTACACACGTAGATTACTCTCAAGGGTTTAGTTTTGTTGTAAGGTTGTAGGTGTTTTATCTTCCTGAGCAGGGATCGGATACCGGTATTTTCAACCAAACCGGTTTTGGCTCTAGACGTCAAACCGAAAAAATAGTGTTCTTGTTTTCGGTTACCGGTTTTTAACCGGTTAATATGAGAGAACTGTTCTTCAGCAGATCTGTTTCTGTTGAACGAAATTAACCGGTTTCTACGTCAGAGATGTCAACGTCAGAGATACAACGACTCTTTTCTCATTTGCAGGCAGCGAAACTTTGGTGCGAATGACAATTTTATGACGTCAAGCTACAAACTATTATGTTAAAAGTATCTTTGAAATGGACCTTATAGTGATGTATATAAGGCGTATCTTTCGGTGTAGGTAAATGCACTCCGATACGGTTCAATAATTTGGTCCGGTCAGTAATCTCTCTCCGTAGTCTAGCGGTCTGGGACATGGACAGGAATATGGAGGTACCGGGTTCGATCCTCGTAGTGACTAGTGGGCAAGCTTTTTCCATGTTTGCATATTATAATTTAGATTTTAAAATTTAATGTTGTTACACTGTGTAATGTGATTCCTAGTAGTTTTAAGCAGATTATGTGACAAGTAAAACATTTCAAAAAAATTAACATTTACTTTTTTATGTGAAAATACATTCAAAAAGAGTAAAAAAACACAAAAAAATAAAAAAGTCATAGAATATTTTTTGTTTTTACATCAAAAATGCATGTGGTTAAAATCTTTCCGGTTATTCTGGCCCACGGTGTTTATTGTACAATAAAATATGATTTTTTTTCATAATTTCGAGTTAAAATGTAATAAATGAATATAACCTCTTTCTACCGAAGTCTCTGGCTAATGGCCCCTGTACACACATGGCCAACGGTTCCACCAGCCCCCTTGGCCAAGCGTGTAGAGGGCTACTTGGCCGTAAGTTGGCAGTTGGCGCTTGCGCTTGCCGGCCAACCGATTGGTGTCGGTTTTTTGTCCACACATCAAAGGATCTTGGCGCCAATGGCCAACTGCGTTTACACGTTGGCGCTTCATTCAGTTGGTCGTCAGCCGTCAGAGAGGACGGTAGTGAAATATTTACGAAAATAATAAGTTTATCTATGTCAATAATAGTGTAGATTTTAGGAAATAAAATAACCTTGCAAATGTTTAATGTATTTCCTAAAAAAGATAAATGTTCTTATCAGAATATTCAAAAAATTGTTAATATTTCAAATAATTTAATTTTACTACGGGGTTATTATTTTTTAATCAAATTTTTCTGACAACGTCTATGACCTAGAATTTCCTAGACTTTTCCATTCCACGTCCATCTTTCATGAAGAGCCAATGCCAAGTGATTGGTTCGCCAATGTGTAAACAGCGGCTCTTATCTTGGCCAAGGGGTTTCACAAAGGGCTGGTGGAACCGTTGGCCATATGTGTACAGCGGCCATTAAGGTATCAATTATTGCATTTAATGAGGAGGCACACTCAAAAGTTATGACAGATGGCGCCGTCCCGTCCTTCCATTGCACAGATGAAGAATTTCATACGTGAGAGAGAGAAGATGATATTTGTTTTCTCTCTTTCACATATGAATGACAGTGACATGGCTAGACACTTGCACAGGCGCCGCCTGGTGGGATAACTTTTAGTAATTATGTTAATAATTACTTAATGTGGGATAAAATGTCAGTGTGCCTCCTCATTTAAAAAGTCAATGTCTGACATACCGATTTATAACTTCACAATAAAAAGGTGCAATATCAGTGTATTGCTGGTTGAAGAGGCTGTTATAGATATGTAAATAAATTTATTGTCAAACTTGACACAGCATGTCATTTTATTAACCCGTTCAATAAACTTCACGGAACGAAATATTTAAATTCTGTTCATCTTGAATACAGGTAACCGAAATTGATTTGTTCTCTGTCAAAACGTTATTGTAGATTACCGGTTAATGACAGAACAGAAATTTGAACTGTTTACGAACAATATTAACCGATATTTTGAAACCGGTTCCGATCCCTGCTCCTGAGTCCCGGAAGCATTTGTTTTGTGTTTGAATTTGGAACCTGTTTTATTTAATGAAAGTTCAAAATAAGTTTTGGAATATTTACAAAAAATTGCACACGAGGACTGGGGAGGCTAAGAATCGGTAATTGAGTTTCGAGTGTACTTTCCAAACATATATGGGTATGCAACTAGGGAACAAATCAAATTATTTTATTGATTTTTTTTTTATTTGTGATTTGGGCGGGCGGGTGGTCTAGTACGTTGACGTTAGCCGCGTAAGCTGAAGACCTGGGTTCGATTCCCGGCTCGGAGACCAGTGGGCCTTGTCGTTTTTTCTTTCGTGTCTGATATCTATGTCAATTTATAATATATGGGTATGGAGGAACCATGAAAGATTTTTGTCTATCCTTCGGCGTAAATCGTCAAATTTCGGGCCGGTGCGCTGTAAGAAGTTGCCGCTTCCCGGGTCCATGCGGATAACGAACTGGAGGTTACATACGCGGCCGAAGGGAAATTCTCATGATTTAATCTATTATAATATCGTTGTCTGAGTACCCACAACACAAGCCTTCTTTGTTTTATTTTCTTCTTGAGCTTAATACCGTGGGACTTAGTCAATCTGTGTAAGAATGTCCTATAATATTTATTTATTAAATAAATAGATTCCAATATTCACTTCGGATTACAGAGTACAAAACAAAGTAATTCAGCTAAGCGGTATGCTTAGTATTTTTTATTTTCAAGGGAAATTGGATTTCATTTTGCTTTACGAGTTTTTCTGACCGGTTTATTCAGGAATGTTTCCAGATTGTTCGTTATGTTGGTAGGAAATTGATTTCGGCGTAACGCTGAACTTTATGAAGGACGAACATCGCAAAAAACGGAGATTCGCACGAGTTTTCTGTGCAGGGTGCGTAGCCGAATGGCACAAACGCTCACGAAACGCTCACGAAACGAAACGCTAGTAGATATCTATCCCTATCGCTCTTGCGTATTGGCGCGACAGAGCCAGACTACGTTTCGTTTTCGTTTGGCGTCGGAGAAATGCCATTCGGCTAAGGATAGAATTACTCTTGTATGTATGTATGTATAACCTTTATTGTACATAAAAGGAAACAAAAGAGACGCAGTTACAGAGTTAATGGGATCTTTTCCAGTCAACCTTTGAGGAAATTAGTAGTTAGTGAATTTAACGATGAATGACAAATAAATTTTAAAACATACAACCACTAAAAGACTGAATTCAAATTTTGTATACACATGGTAACAAATATGTACATATACAATTTCTGTATGCATTATCATGCATATTTTTTTTTAACCGAATAATTAACGTAGGTAAAACAAGAGTATTGGTCAGGTATTTCTATATAATCAAATTTAATACTATCGCAGTTTGTACAAAATGTTTTTAACCCACGACGCAAAATCAACGGGGTGTTATAAGTTTGACTTGTCTGTCTATGTGACTGCCTGTGGCGTCGTAGCTTTTGAATGGATTAACCCATTTAGATTTCGTTTTTTTGTTTGAAAGTCGAATTAGTCAGGAGTATTTATTTGATGAAAATCGGTTCACTAATATGTCGGGGGGGGGTCACTAGTTGTGAATAAAACATAATCCTACGAAGCATCTTCGCTGCATTTATCATTAATCTGTCTGTAGCAAAGATTACAAAATGTCCCCATAGTTAAAGTTCATTCAAGAACACGGAATAGTGTCTATTAGTGACGAGGAAAGTTCTTTATCGATAAACTAATGTATTCGCAGCGTCAGCCTGGCTGGTGGCTGCACGCAGCCAATTTTGTTGCGAAACTTTACCAGCGCTGCGCTGTCAGCGACTAGTGATGGGACGAGTTTAAAAAAATACACTTTTTATCGATACATTATGCTCTATACTTAAACTTTTTTTAAATAGTATATAAGTTTCTCATTGTTATTTCGTAGTTCTAAAATTCTACGTAAGAAAATAAAATTTATAGAATCTTATTATGACTAAAAACTGTACTCTCGTAGCCATATTTAAATGTTATTATTGGGATAGGTACCTACTTATACATATCAGATTTTTTTTGTTCTTTCTTCTTATGTCCTTATTTCAAATTCTAGATTAGCCACCGAAGATATATAAGTAACTAGCTTTTGCCCGCGGCTTCGCTCGCGTTAGAAAAGGACAAAAAGTAGCCTATGTAACTTTCCATCCCTTCAACTATATCCACAAAAAACCACGTCAATTCGTCGCTCCGTTTTGCCGTGAAAGACGGACAAACAAACAGACACACACACTTTCCCATTTATAATATTAAGTAAGTAAGTAAGTAAGTAAATATTCTTTATTGCACCATTTTACATGTTATATGTATACAGAATGTTTAGTGAGAGTATAACTAGGTAACAACAGGCGGTCTTATCGCTAAAAAGCGATCTCTTCCAGACAACCTTAGGGTAGCTGGAAAAACGGAACAGAAACAAAAGTTAACAGGCAGTGCAAGAACAAAAAATATAGAGAAAACCAACACAAACACACATACATATATACCGAATACATAAATAAATATACCTTACATACACATAATACATACATACATACATAAATACAATAAATAAAAATGGCAACTTAAGATAGAGATAGATAATATAATTTAAGATGATTTTTGAAAATTGGAAGAGATTTTGCTAGTCTTAATTCTACTGGTAAGGAATTCCACAACCGTACAGCCCGGAAGGTAAAAGAGTTGCTATAGAATTTAGAAGTAGATGGTGGGGGAGCAAGAATATGAGTTTGAGAACATCTGATAGAAGAGAGAAACTTGAAACGCTCTTTGAGATAAGGCGGAGTAGCAGGGTTAAAGAGAATGCCGAAAAGAAGGGCGAGTATATGAGAGTCCCGGCGGCGACGAATAGGGAGCCATTTGAGCTGAGAACGGAAGTGAGACACGTGGTCATATTTGCGCAAGCCGAAAATAAATCTTATACAAAGATTCTGCAGACGCTCAAGATATTAATCAATATTAGTATGGATTAATTACCTATCTTTTCACATTACATTACATATGTTTGCGAGTCGGTGGGCAAGTGTATGTAGCGTCACAGTTTAACAATCTATAAAGTTGGGCAACGCCTTTGATTTCTCGCGATGCCGCCGGCGGTGTAAGTACTTAGTGCGTTTTCACATTATCCGATATTGGATGTCGGGCCGACATCCCATACATTACAGGCGCCATCTTTTTTTTTTTTCCATTGAAATCCTTCCGACCTCCGATATCGGATCGGGTAATGTGAATACGCACTTACGCTGTCACACGCAAATAAGCTGGGGTTGTCACAAATTGGATAATGAAACAATTGTTATCGTAAGTGCGTTTTCACATTATCCGATCCGGTATCGGATGTCTGACCGATGTTCCATACATTACAGGCGCCATCTTGGATTTTTTCCATTGGATTCCTTCCGACATCCGAAAGCGGATGTAAAAACGGCCTAATACTGTGGTAGCGTAGCGTCTGTCTGATAAAGTTTTATAAAACCCTAGTTAAGTATGTAGTTATGTACCTACTTCAATTCAAGTCTAATTGTATAGTGATTTCATTTATACGAGCACTGTCATATACATACGTGTAAATTTTGTTTGAATAACTAATAGTTATTTGTTATACAAGGGGGCAAAGTTGTATTTTAACGCCGAGTGTGGAATTGAAAAACGAGCAAGTGAAAGGATTCTATAGTTGAACCACGAGCGAAGCGAGTGGTTCGAGAATAGAATCCTGAACTTGCGAGTTTTTTAACACACGAGAAGTAAAATACATTTGCATCCGAGTGTAACACAAAACTTTTCCCCTCACTATAACGAGGAAACTACAACGCAAAAAATGCGTTTATCACTGCTTCCAGGAGTTCCACAGGTGGTAAATCATCTTTATTACTAGATTCACCTACTTTTAGCAATTTTAAAGCAGTTAATTTGACTTTATTCAAGGTCAAATTACTTTACCCACTAGTGGATAAAATACGTTTTTACCCGCTGGTATTAAAGGACAAAACACGTGTTTCCGAGCTAGTGAGGGGAAAATAAATAAATGTTACGTCTTATCAAAACCACTCAACTTTATACACTTAAATTAAAGCTTTAAATTATATAAACCACAAGCCGTCAAGTGACTAATGTTTGTTCATCTATTTACGCCCCGCGTGTACATAAACCCTTTCTCGCGTGTTCGTCTAATTTTCCTTGTTTCGACCTAATTATAAACCGCCTTTCGGGAAAGCTCATTTTAATTTAGCTAAAACGCTGTAATAAAGTACGGAGGTTGTTTAGCGGAGAGATACCGTATTCTTAGTATTTTCTTGATTTGGGTTCCTTGTTATATAATGCAAACATGGTAACATAAAAATATGAATAACTCGTATTGCTGAATTTGAGACTGAATTCTATGCAGTAAACGCGTCTTTGGGTTCTCTTTCTTATTTTTGCTTTTAATGAACATTTTCAGTGTGAACAAGAAAAAATGTATGTGCTGTAATATCAAGGCAGTGTGTAAATACATTTGTTCGCACACTTATTAAAATATCAAGACCTGTTTGAGTATAGATTTTTGACAGCTTGAAAGCGCTGTTAGCTTTGGTACAAAGTGACAAATTATCGATATCGATAGTTTCCCACCCCTATAGCAGTTAGCTGCCTGCAATGCCGGATCCGGTGGTTGCAACTTATCGCTTCGAGCACCCTTTACTTACATAGCTACGTAGCTACGTAGCAACATAGTTACGTGTAGCTACGTAGCTACGTAGTTTCGTAGCAAGCTCGACGTTTAGCCACTTTCAGCGACAATCAAACTTGCATTTGCAATGCTTCTTGAGCTTTTATGTAAATAGGTAGCAAAGTAGTTTTATTATAAGTGGGTATTGTGTATTTTCATTCTATACAAGATAGATTCTATCTTATAACAGTTTGAGTTCTTGCGTTTTGTACACATATTTAAAGTCTCGCGAAACGTCGGAAAAAAGGTAAATAAAACAATGATATTTAAAAGCGTTCGACCTGCAAGTGATTTTAAATATTTAGATCTTGAATTTATTTACTCGCATCCGCTTCTTTAAATTACTCCTAGGTAGGTACAAGCTGGTATACTTGTTATTGAAATGCTTATTTAGTATTATAAGTTTAATACAATGGTTAGACATTTGTATCCAATTTACATTTTGATACCTCACCTGGACACAGAAACAAATACATTAAAAAATCTTAAAAAGAAAGCTTTAGTTGTACTTCTAATGCTACAACAATCTTGTTATGTTAATGTTATTTTATTTTGTAATTTAAAATTAAAACATAACAAAAAGTAAAGATTTGTATGAAAAAAGATATTCTCATATGTAAGATATTACTGTCATGTAACCGTCAGAAACGCTATCAGTACCGCTGTAAGGTCCAAAAATAACCGTTCACCTGTGTCTGTCGACCCTCCTCACGCGAGGTCCCGTTTAGGCACTGGTCCCACCGCGAGCTAGTAAACTATGAGCTATCGGCTATAAAAACGAACAAAAAATAATCACTCCCGTGTAAATAAAAGAGACACGGCGATGTTTATAGTTACTCGCCCAGCGGTGAGCTATCAATATCGCCGTGTCTTTTTTATTTGCACGGGAGTGCTTTTCTTTTGTTCGTTTTTATAGTCGGTAACTCATAGCTTACTAGCTCGCGGTGGGACCAGTGCCAGAAGGCCTCAGTTATAAGCCTGGGGCCTTCATACATGTGATATAGGCGCGACGCCGACGTCTGAGAAATATTTTCAGGCACAAGAAATAAGTGTAGGTTTCTTTCTTGTATTTTATATAAGGACTAAAAAATAATATCGGCGCCGCAAAGAAATGTAAGTATAAGATGGTTTCATAATATTTTTTCATCATGCCTGTTAAAGTAGTTGTTCCATTCAAAGTCTAAATAAATTTTCTTGACATCGAACAATTCGGCTCCACTCACTTATTACCTATAATAACATCAACATCAACACGTGTATTAATACCGAACATTTTGAACAACTAAATTTTAAAACATTTTAGACAATCTCGTAAATTACTTCCACAATAATTATTATATCTAAGAACATTGCCTGTCGAAATACTAAGGCTGGCCATGAATTATTTAAGTACAGGGGCTTATTATTGTTATTGATAACATTGCATTTGTTTTTAATAGATCATAATTAAAGAGGTCATTCTATTATTTAATTGAATCAAGACAAGGAATTACGTAAATATCTCCCTCAGTAATGTCCAAGAAGGTTGTCTGCCGAAATCCTAACGCGTTACAATGGGACTACCTCTACATCCCTAATGACGTTTGTTCGAAAATCACTTGGCCTAACTGATTTGGCCGAATTATGAAATGCCTAACGCTCTTTTGGCCTAACGATCATTTGGCATAATTTAAATTTTGCCCCAAAAATGACATTACCCAGAACCGATTCGCTGTTAGAAAGGTAGGTTTAGGTTAGGTTAGAACCGTGACCTCACACAAATCCGAATCGCTTCTAAAAAAGTGGGTTTTAACGGCGTTGGGCGAAACAATATAATATGACGACCGGTCTGGCGCAGTCAGTAGTGACCCTGCCTGCTGCGCCGCGGTCCCGGGTTCGAATCCCGGTAAGGGCATTTATTTGTGTGATGAGCACAGATATTTGTTCCTGAGTCATGGATGTTTTCTATGTATATAAGTATTTATATATTATATATATCGTTGTCTGAGTACCCACAACACAAGCCTTCTTGAGCTTACCGTGGGGCTCAGTCAATCTGTGTAAGAATGTCCTATAATATTTATTTATTTATTATTTATTATTTATAATATTAGGACATTTAAATTAGGCCAAATGATCATTATGCCAAAAAATATTAGGCGATCTAAAAATCGAAGAAAAAACTTTAGGAATCTAGATATACATCCGTTGCAATCGGTTGACTGACTCTGAATAGCTATGAATTATTTACAATCAAGGCATGTTATTGCGATCACAAAATCTCTCAGTCGTAGCTGTATCGCAACTAAGTTTTTTTTGTATGGTATAGGCAGCAAACGAGCAAATAAGCCTGGTGGGAAGCAGTCATCGCCACCAATATGTACATAAGCAACATCAGGGGAGCCACTTACGCGTTGTCGACCTTTGACATCTAAATACCTGCCTCTTGAAGAACCCCATGTCGTAGCGCAAGAGGAACACCTCATATTCATATTCATTTATTCCACTGTAAATCATGTTCTTTTGTACAGTTTGGTCTTACATTTGGTCAGGTAGGTACATGATTACCAGAGGGCGGAATTGCTCATGGCAAAAATCAAACGTCAATCGAGTTGGAACGTTAAATTTTATCGACTATCGATTGAACTGTAATTATCAGTATATTGAGTTGTTTTCGTCGTAAGTAAGACGAGGATACTTCTTTATCCATTTGTTGACTGTTTTTCGTTTTAGATTAACCATTTTTTTTTTCAAACGTTTTTGCAAGAGGACTAGTGACAAAAATGGTATTCAAATGTTATACAATTTACTTTTAATCTAGTCAAAGAGGTCAAAATCAAATGGTCGAATAGCTAATCAGAGGTCAAATAAAGGCAGAAATTTAAAAGGTGACTGTTTTTATCGATAGCTGAAAATGTCGATAAAATTTAACGTTCCAACTCTATTGACGTTTGATTTTTGCCATGAGCAATTCCGCCCTCTGATGATTACCCTGCTATGATTAGAAGGTATATTTAGCTCGTTCTGGACAAAAACGAGCGAGAGGCCCGTTTGTACTTGGTTTGCTACGTGTCAAGAAAGTGAGGATGATCTTTGTTTACTAAGAATTACCTAAATATCTACCACAATAATGTCCGAGGAGATTGCCTGCCGAAATCCTAACGCGCCGCGATTAGCTGAATGACTCGTCGGAAACTCTATGAATTATTGAGAACCAAGGGAGAGCCCTGTTATTGTCTTTGCTCACTTTTGTCTGTAACAAACCGTTGAGATATATGAAACTAGCTTTATCCAGCGGCTTCGCTCGCGTTAAATGAAAAAAATCCGAAATGCTCCATACAAAATTACCCCCCACTCCCTCCCCCCATTTTAGGGAAGTGGGAAGTCGAAAGAGACAAAAAGTAGCCTATGTCACTAGGTCCCTTTCACTATCTTCACTTAAAAAATCACGTCAATTCGTCTCTCCGCTTTGCCGTTAAAGACGGACAAACAATACACAATTTCCGATTTTATACTTAACTAGCTTTTGCCCACGGCTTCGCTCGCGTTAAATCCAAATATTCGGCATGCTCTTTACAAAAATTCACCCCCCATTTTAGGGAAGTGGGGTGTTAGAAAGAGACAAATAGTAGCCTATGTCACTCTCCATCCCTTCAATTCCAATTCCCCATTTTATTTATACTTAATATTATACCCCAATTGCTAATTCGAGTCCAAAAAAACTACGACAGATACGTCAATGTCACAGCTGTCAATGTCACTTATGTCACTGTCAAAATACTTTTCAGGTTTCGCCAACCTTCTACATTCTTTATTTGGCACGTAAGAAATCCAAGAATACTTGATGATAAAATTGTGAAGAAAATTCGTTTTAGTTTTTTTGTTTTAATTCTCATACGTCAAATTAGTTCCACCGGTCGCCACTAATGATAAATGTTGGTAATTCGCATTATATTACGTGTATATGTGACAATCAACATCACCTTCATTCACGTTGCTAATAATAATAAAACTTAAACCAGACAAATGTATGCACTAAAGCTGCCTATCTCAGTCAGGTGCAATTTTCGCCAATGTTTATTAAATTAGTCATTGGAGTCTAACAACCCATTACCAATATTAGAATGTTATTGCTGAAGGGTAGCACCTGAACTGGCTCTCAGAATGGCGCGTGGCGAAGTCAGGGGCTCACGAAAGGTATTTCCTTAGCGTATTGAACGAGTGCCCAATGTATCTCTGAGACTCTTCAGGAGATTTGGAACCATAAATTGAAGAACATTACTCAAACTTACTTACATACTCTCTTTAAGGTAAAACAATAGATTATTACATGTGCCATTTTTTATCTAAAAGGTTCATAAGTGTCGGTTGTAAATAAAGCGCTACTTGCATATTAACGTCTGTCTATCATATATCAGAGATGTAGTCTGTATATCTGTGTATCATACATAATAATAAATTCAAATACAGTTTGACAGACCATGGTGTCATGGCCGCTTCCAAAACAATGGCAGCCGTGGCAACCATAAAGCCCACTATACACTATTTCGCTGATTAGCTAATTGTAAAATATATGTATAAAAAATTGGTCACAATATCTATATCATCAATAGTTTGTTCTATACCGCAAAATATAGCACCAAATGTTATTGATACCTGAAGTGATACAAGCGCAATACCAACTTTACAACTAAAAACCACGGAAAAAAAGAAAAAAAATCGAGCGTCCTAGTATTTATGTAAATAATAAAAGACTATTAAATATATAAATCAAAGGATTGAAATAAATAATAAATAATTTATCTTGGCGTGTGTTTTTATAAAAAAGGATTATACTATTTTACAAACATTTTATTGCAGTGGCAACATCGTAGTAGTTTTTTTGGACTCGAATGAGCAATTGGAGTATAGTATGGATTAACGGGCCAAATTACACCGGACAATCTTAGACTCCAGCAAACATAGTCTAGTGAACAGCACCAACCGAGCCTGCCAAATTATACACATTAAATAAAGAGCCCTTATAGACCGCGCCGAATACTATTTCGACGTCCGCCCATAACGTTTAAATGTTAAACTTTATGAAACGGTTTTGTAAAGCCACATTTTATTACCTTCTCCGAGGATTGAAATACTTTTGATGGCACGTCACAGAGAAAATGGCAATTTAATTTTCTACTGAAAGGTGTTTTCCATGAAGACATAATACGTATTTGAAGGATAAATACGTTTTAAATACCTATCTCGTATACGTACACGAGATAGGTATTTAACCTATATATGTTTTGGAGTAGCGCAGTTTAAAAATAGTGTACCTACCTACCGACTTATAATATATGTAAGTACCTACAATAAACGAATAAATAAATATTTTGATCGTGTTTAGCGGTCAAATTGGTTTTTACCACGAATACAACAAAATGTGACGCGCTCGGCCCCTGTACAAATAAATATAATAATAGTCACCACACGGTGTATAAAGAAAAGACGAAATTGCGTTTCTCTGTAAATGAAAGATTTTTATTTAAATAAATTCCTCTTCTAACTAACTAATACAATATTTGATCATTACGGTACTTACCTGTAAATGAAAGAAACTACATTTAAAGCCCTTTCTCTAGCAGTTCTTTATAAAATAATTATATTTTCTATTATGATTAAATCTTTCTATGTAAGGGCGGGGGGTTTTCCGGTAAGGGCATTTATTTGTGTGATGAGCACAGATATTTGTTCCTGAGTCATGGATGTTTTCTATGTATATAAGTATTTATATATTATATATATCGTTGTCTGAGTACCCACAACACAAGCCTTCTTGAGCTTACCGTGGGGCTCAGTCAATCTGTGTAAGAATGTCCTATAATATTTATTTATTTATTTATTTATTTATTTATGTTTTATCCGTCATTCAAGACAATGTCAATTATGACACCGAACTTGTTTATGGCCAATGCGGATAGACAAGTTTGGTATTAAAGAAAGAGGTTTATACCGATTTTCTTTACATCTCGGTCCTTAGAGATAACAATTGCGAAGTAAAAGTTTCGTAATTGTTATTTAAGAACAAAACAACAATGGATACAGCTTTGTAATGTGATAAAGGTTCGATTCAGGTTTCCTATGTCATACTTGTCCTTAGCAAAAACTGATTTATATTTTTCAATCAATTTGTCAATTTCTGCTTTTTGATATGAATCAAGATGTTTCACTGACATTTCAAATTGTTCTGGATTTATATGTTCGTTAAAGTTAATTTCATATTGGTTTTTCACCTCTTGGTTTGGTAATGTTTCAGTGCAAGTAATATTTTCATCTCTGTCACCTAGTACATCAGGAATATTGACATTGGATTTTTTTAATATTGATATTTCTTTATCTATACTCTCTGCCAGTAAGAACTTCTTCTTATCTTCTGGACTATTATTTTGTAAAATGTTTAATTCATCATCTTGCATTAATCTGAATTTTTTTATGCAATCCAAACCAATCAGAAAATCATAAGGAAGATTTTCTATTACGAAGATATCCATATCTGTCTCAATCTTAAATATTTTCACTTTAAGTGTTATCATACCTTTTGTGTTTTTCGCACCATTAATAGTATTCAAGTTTGCTGTTTCTATATCAGTCGTATTTTCTTTATCTTTTATCTTTAATATCTTAGAATTTATTAACGTAACGTTTGAACCTGGATCATAAATCCCGGAAACTCTTAAAGTATCGTTTAACAGCAACTTTACTTTTATTAATGGTGGTACTTCTAGTTTTTTGGATTTTGTTCATTCAGTTCAACCTCTAATTCCGAGTGATTCACACTCTTCACGGGTCCTTTCTGATTTTTAACTTTAAACCAACAGTTTTCCTCGGGGTGGTAGCGAGTTCCTTTATTTTCAGCAGTGCAAATTGGGCATGGCTTTTTTTCTTCGATTTTTTTAGGTTTTATATTAGAAGATGCAGTATTCTTTTTATCATTATTGTTCCTCCCGACCATGTGCTCCAATTTACCTAATTCATTATATAAATCTTCAGTCTGTTGTAAGGTTTCTCGATCGATCTTATCCGCTACATAATTTGGCAGACCGAGTACTATAAGATCAACAAGTGTTCCAGTATCAACTGATTTTATTATCTCCAGTAACAGCTTCTCTTTCTTTAAGGCATACTCAAGTAAAGAGCCTGTTTGGTATTTAAAGGTAAGAGCATATCTGACGGGTGACCATCCTTTGTTAGCAAATGTCTCACAAAAGTTTCTTTCCCATTTGCTCCACTCTGATTCCACAGTGAATTTCATTATCATGCAGCTGTCACCAATCAACACTAGAATATTCTAGAAAGTTTTTTAGAATTTCTATCTTTTTTCTGTCTTCATCAATTTGGAAGCGTTCACATTCCTTGTTAAAATCTTGAATCCACTGATAAGCATTTGAGTTTCTCCCGGAGAATTTATTAATCATAAAGTCCTTTGCTATTTTCCCAAGATTTTGTGTTTCAGACTTTTTCTGTTTTTCTTCAAGTAATTTTTCTAAAAGTTTTTCCAGTGTTTCATTTGAGCCGTTAGGTATAGATTCAGTACGTGTTTCTAAAATTTCTTCCAAGTAAACATCATTACATTGTATATTTTTTTCTTCATCCAAGTATATTTTTGAAATCTCATCTGTCAATGCTATCCAAATTTTTCTCGTTTGATGTCTTTTCGTTAAGGATTTTCGTATTTTGGCATAGTTGGAAGTATTCGTTATTGCTGGATGCATATGTACAGGCTGGTATTCTGGTGGTAATCCGAAAATTTTTCCATCGAGAGTAGCGATTGATGTTATACACATGACATTTGATTTTCCATCTGCTGCCGGTTTCACAGCAAAATCAAATCTTAGCTTTTCCATATTTCACGAATCGTGAATTATTTGCAGAAAATGTAGTTTTATAATAATAGTCACCACACGGTGTATAAAGAAAAGACGAAATTGCGTTTCTCTGTAAATGAAAGATTTTTATTTAAATAAATTCCTCTTCTAACTAACTAATACAATATTTGATCATTACGGTACTTACCTGTAAATGAAAGAAACTACATTTAAAGCCCTTTCTCTAGCAGTTCTTTATAAAATAATTATATTTTCTATTATGATTAAATCTTTCTATGTTTTATCCGTCATTCAAGACAATGTCAATTATGACACCGAACTTGTTTATGGCCAATGCGGATAGACAAGTTTGGTATTAAAGAAAGAGGTTTATACCGATTTTCTTTACATAAATTAACATATTTATTTTATCTAACTAAAAATCTGTAGGGCCATCAATGTAAACAATCGTTTCTTTATTATTTTTTATTTATTTTTAGAACCGTAGAATTATTTAAGTATGGTAGTTTACGCACTAGACCCGAAGAAGGCGCATGTAGTGCGTAAACTTACCATACAAGTAGTTCTACGGCTATGACGCGTATTATTTACATTCGGATCGGACGTAGTGCAAAACTGCTCTTACAAACCTTAAATGAATAATTAATTTTTCTTTATACTACGTCGGTGGCAAACAAGCATACGTTCCGCCTGATGGAAAGCGGTCACCGTCATGGACGCCTGTAACTCAAGGAGTGTCACGTGCGCGTTGTCAACCTATTAGAAACTTGTACACTCCCTTTTGCTGTGTTAAGTACTTACACAGCAAAAAAGAGTGTACAAGTTCCAAGGAGGGTTTGGGTTGCCGACGACTCAAAGGACAATAGACGGAACAAATTAGTTCCGTTGGTCCTTCCGTCACCAGCACACCGCACCCTCGTTGAGCTCTGGCAGCCTTACTCACAGGCAGGAACACAACACTATTGATTGAAATGTGCGAAAACTCCATTTCGTTAGTCATATGTCACGGGCCCTTGGGCCCGATCTGTCAGCGCTATAAAGGGCTCAAGGGGACGTGACGTCATAAATTAAAAGTGCGCGGTTTTACGTTGGTCGGAGCTAGAAGCCAATTCGAACATCGAAAATGATATCTAAATGATGCCTAACGTTCGAGTCTCGCTATGGACCGAGCCTTGTAATTTATTTAAATGAGGAATTAAAGGATATTATGTGAAAAAAAAAAACATATCTCATAAAGCTATCTTCACACTCTCAGCCTTTGGGTTGTGCGTGCTTAGCCAACATGCCAATTTGTTACGCTTCATAGTGTAAATCAACGTTTTCTCCATCACTCTTCCATATTTAGTGCGACAGAAAAACATTAGACTTAGACTTCTTGGCTCGGCAAGGCAGTTTGATACCTTGCCAGTCTAGGGAAGGTTCAATCGCTTGCGCTACGACTCCGAAACATTTTATGTCTCTCTATGGCTTTTCAATATCACTGCAACAGTAATATTTGCGCTTTGTTCTCTACGGAATATTGGCTACACACCCAGATTTCTCAACGCCATAAAGGTGGCTAGGCAAGGGAGTTAGAGTCCCTTGCGGTCCAGCGAAGATAACAGTCGCTTGGGCTCCGACAACCATACGTTTTTTGTCTTTATCCCTCTGTTACGTTTCGTTCGTTTCGAATCCTTAGCTAGGCCCTCTGATCTGTCAACGCTATAAAGGGCTCAAGGGACGTGACATCATAAATTAAAAGCGCGCGGTTTTACGGCGGTCGGGTGTTGCCAGACGAAATTAATTAAATTCCCGGAATCCGATGAAAGCCTTGTGCTTAAGCTTGCTGAATTGTGGTATACAGTGCTCGTAATAATACAGGCATTTTTGATATTGACATGGCCTCTGTTTAAAGTAAGGCCGTCAAAATGATTCGGTTTAAAAACCTCATAATGTTGTGTATCCGTCGGTGAGTAAGGTTGCCAGTCCAAAGTCCAAAGTCCAAAGTGTTTTATTTGTAAGTATATGTCAAACTGATTACAGTGGTGGTAAACAATATCATATATGTAGCACTATACTCTGCCTGATGGCGTACAAAAACTTCATTATGTCCTTACATACTAACATGCGAAATTGATTTTACGTAACTATATTCAACATAAATTGGGAAATTGAGTAATAATTAGTTATAATATAATTAATATTGAAATTCATATCAGGCCGTGGGCATTAAAAATTATGTAGCAAAAATTCAGAAATAGAATAAAAACAATTATCAATTAAAAATGTCAATAGTTTACGTTTAAATTCATTTAAGGGTAACATTCTAAAACTAACAGGGAATTTGTTATAAATCTTACTAGCTAAGCAGAATACACTTTTGCGCATTAAGGCAGTTTTTGCGAAAACAGGAAATAGATTCTAAGGGTACCTGGAATCTCTAGTAAATACCTCGGAAACCGTCCTGAATAGTGTTGGGTTTGTTTTAATAAACATCATAATTTCAAAAATGTATAGGCACGGAAAAGTCAAAATATTTAATTCTTTAAAATGTGGCACACAGCTATCTGTTAAGTGAAGCCCTCGAATTGCTTTCACACATTTCTTCTGCGCTATAAAGACGGCTTCTCTGTTGACCGAGTTACCCCAGTAAATGAGCCCATATCGTAAGGTAGAGCCAACGAAACTGTGATAAGCCATAAGCACAGCTTCCGTGCTAACTTGCTTCGAGAGTTTGTATAGAGCAAAAGCATATTTATTTAATTTTTTACAAACTGTCTCCGTATGTGCTGCCCAATTCAAGTGATTGTCAATCCGTACTCCCAAAAAATTTGTGTTGTTTACAGACTCTATAATCGTTCCTTCATAATTACAATCAAAAGGTCTTAAAACTTTTCTTTGATGAAAATGCATTATTTTTGTTTTGCTTAAATTTATCATTAAATTATTGTTCTTAAGCCATTCAATGATATTACATAAAGTGTGATTAATTTCATATTCATAGTCCTTATCCTCTTTGAGATCAATTACTACTGTGCTGTCGTCAGCGTAAAGAACCATTGGATAGTTAATGTGACGAGGAAGGTCATTAATATACAGCAAGAATAAAAGCGGACCTAATACACTTCCCTGCGGGACCCCACACACCAACCACACACCACACGCCAGAGCTCAATTATAGTGCTATGTGCTAGGGCTGGCGACACTTCTGTAACACGTCTGGAGTTGCAGGCGTCCATAGCCTATGGTGATTGCTTACTATTAAGCTGGATGTATGCTTGATAGCCAACAAAACAATGTGGTGTGAAATAGAAAAGTAACACTTTTCAACCGAGTTCTGTGTCGTATAATCTAAATTTAAGTGTGACTCTTGTGAGGTCTCTTTTGATTATATTGTATTGTTATTAATATATTTTCTTGTTCAGTGCAGCAAGATTTTCATATTTAATTATTAAAACGAGAAAGTAACAAGGTTCCAAGCAAGCAACCACTGAACTTTGATCAGAGTTATTTGTGAATACGAGTATATGACTCGATTGACTCGGTTCAACGTCAAAGCTAGTCCAACCAGAAAATTCCAAGTAATTTCCGATCAAAAAGCTTTGTGACGTGCCCGCAACGACATGTTTTCAACCTCGTTAGCTTGTTGAGATTTTTTGAAGCACATGCTCTCGAGAATGAAGTTTGAGCTATACTCGGTGTTGGTGCAGAGCAAAGGCCAAATGACATTCACTGAATTTCGAATGACCCGAAAGTTGTGAAAGCGGTTTTTTAACATTGCAAAGACGACTTTCTTTGACAAAAAGATATATTATGTTTGCAATTTGTGCAAAATTCATGCACGAAACACAATCGGAACCTTTCTCTTGGTCGTTGAGTCGTATCATATTTTTCTACCGCGTTAGCTTATTTAGATTTTTCAAGCGCATGCACTCGATAATGAAGCTTGAGTTCTACTCGGTGTTGGTGCAGTGTACGTGCGTTTTCACATTATCCGATCCGATATCGGATGTAGGACCGATATCCCATACATTTGAGACGCCATCTTTGATTTTTGCCTTTGAAATCCTTCCAACATCCGATATCGGATCGGATAATATGAAAACGCACTAAAGGCCAAATGGCATTTACTGACTTTGGAATTACCCAAAAAATGTTGAAAGCGGTTTTTTAAGATTGCAAAAGCAATGTCTTTCTTTGTTATTGTTGTTGAGCGATAGTAAGTTATACTCAATATTGTAATTTGTACAAAATTCATGTACGAAATGTTACAGTATATTTTTTGTGTTGGTTCAGTCCTATCTTATTTTCAATTTATATAAGAACTAGTTTTTCATTTGTTTTTCTTATCTTCTTATTCCAATTATTGGCTTGTTATTTCCAAAAGTTTTTTACTGCAATTCCTTACATATTCACTTGCATGCTATATTAGCAGGAGAGAATTTTTTTTTCCTAGTTTGACTTTTACTCCCTTCCAATTTGCACAGGATGGATTTTGCCTAAAGTAATTTAAACACACGGTAGCAAATATGACAATGTTAAGCTTGTTGTTAGGGTAATGGTTATTCCCTAACTTTTTTATACCACGTCGGTGGCAAACAGGTATACGGTCCGCCTGATGGAAAGCGGTCATCGTAACCTATGGACACAGGGGGTGTCACATGCGCGTTGCAGACCCATTAGAAACTTAAGATTTGAGCTCGAGTCCCATGGCAAGTATTTAATTTAGTTATCGAAAGCGCGTTTGTCCGTCGAACCCGTCGACCTCCATGGCGGACACTTCTAATTTATCGTCCTCCATATTTCATGGAGGCTGCAGCCCATTTTTAATTATTTTCCTAACTAATAGCCCTTTCGAGCCATTAAATCCGGTAACGAGGGGATTTTGGGAAGACTTTTATACTTACCGGGGTTTTTAAGATGTTCTCCAATTACCCAAGTGTTTTAAGTAAACCAGCAAAATATTTGGGCTGTGTAAAGATTTCTGAGTGTTTGTGGTTTTAATATTCTATTTAAGACGGATATTTATATTGATTTTGTCAGATTTTTGTTAACAAGTTCTTCGAAATTATTAAAAATATTATATATTAAAGTTTGCATTATATTTTCGCTTATTACACGGGTATAATTTATTACAAATTTCACCTATCTATGGTAATATTATTGGCTGTTGTATTTATAACATAGTGTTACTTATGATTGTAATGTCAGTCGATTTTGTGTTGGCTTACAAGAAAGCAATTTTGAATCTGTTCATAAAAATTCGAACCCAACTTGATAAATACGGGATTATTTGCCCCGATCGTAACGTAATCGTATCGCTATCGTATGAATAAAAGAAATAACAAACAAATTGATCCTTGAAAACTTTATTAGCCTTTTATGTAAATACAGCACATCCATCATAACTTGTGCGAATAAAAATCATAATTTCATTCGAATAATTTGCTTACAAAAATCTTTATAACATGTCAGAGGTATTTTTTCATCTGGTTTTGTTGCTTTGAATTTATACACGGTAAAATAGTACCAGCCATACTTCACAGACTTTCGATGTCATAATGAACAACTTTTATAATGTAACTAATGCTAAAATCGCGAAAAAAAATTGGCCGTTCCATCCGTTTCGACTAACGTGTTGCCGCTCATTTCTATGGAACAGCCAAATTTTCTTCGCGTTTTCGGCATTGGTCCCATAATTAAAGTTGTTCATTATGCTGTCATGCAAAGTAAGGCTGGTCCTTTTTATTTGACCCTGTATTGTGTATAGCCTAAATATGGTCTTTTTTATATTGGCAATATTTTTAAAGCACGATTGGGTCTATGAAAGCGAATTGTAGATCTGAATAGTCTTCTTCTGGATACAGCAGCATCAATCTGAAAAATGATAAAAATAGCGCATTAGGAGCAGCCTAATTTGCACATTGCCTTAGAAAACTACCCTCTTACATCAGCCAATTTGAAGAAAATTCTCGTCTGCTCGGGACAACTGTAGACTATTTCGTGGAATGCTCCATTATCAGATAAAACCGGCATTAAGCGTTTTCTTCGCTTCTGACTTACTTCAGACCATACTTCACTTAAATACTACAGGTTTCTACAAGAATCCGAAAGTATGAAGCTTCTCCTTTCGAACTGTTTTACAGTGAACTATAAAAACAATAGTTTTTGCCTTTTGACATTTTTTATATCAAAAAACACATTAATTAAACTACTGATCACCAGTGATCGGTTTTTTGGATTCACCCTCGCGGGATATCAAGTAGAAAAGTTAATATTGATACGACGAAATTATCTCTAAGGAACTTTTTACTCTTACATGGCAACCAGTTGAGACAAAAACTTCTATTCTTTTCCTAATCTCTACACTCTATTAAGCAAAATATATTAGAACCCCCACAAAGTATTACCTTACATCTATCATGATATTTATACAAACCGAACATTAAATTTAAATTGTTTTTCTAAATTTTATTGTAAGAATATCAAAGCTAAAGAGTTCACATTTTTAAATTGTTGGAGAGATTTATAGTGGTTATGAAATCGCATGTTAGTAAGGCCTATTACGTTATGTACTATTTTTAGTTTAAGTTTATAATGTTAATTTTGTTGCTTTATATTTTTGGTTGAGCAATAAAACCATTTGGCATTGTGGACATTGTACATATTTTTTTGCCTTTTCTAACAACATTAAGTCCGGATTCCCGGGGCATATCCATACTAACATAATGATTGAGGTCGTTCACCCCATGTCGAATCCAAAAAACCGATCACTGCTGATCACATTCAAGTATCTTGGAAAGATGTAAGCACACTCACACATACACACACCATCAATAAACCTTACAGCATAGACATAAGATTCAAGCTTAGTGAGGCGTTGATCATGATAATGATCATTCATATACCTTAAAGTTATATGAACAAGGTCTACGCTGGATCAGCTAGTTTGTTTACGATGGTAGTAACCAGGGATGTAACGGATGTGGTTTTAACGGAACCGGAAGCGGAAGCGGAAGTTTTGAATTTAGTTTAACGGAAGCAGAAGCGGAACCGGAACCAGAAGCGGAAGTTATAGATGTTAAAAACGAAATGAAAAAATACCACATAGGTATAACATAAACCAAAACTACTTAAATTACCTAGAACTTTTAGGTGTTTACTGTTCAGCCTGTAATCAGCAGTTTGTAATCAGCCTTTAGGCCCACGTAGGTTTTAAAAACGAAAAGAAAAGTTACCTGATATTTTATCTTAAGTATATCATTCATTACAATCCAAAAATTTAAATCACCTTGAATTTTAAGATGTTTAGTGGTTTAGGTAATCACTAAAAATCACATAAGAATCCTTTTAAACCTTTTTTCTACTCCCGAACTGTTATTCGTCATTTACAGGGTCGTGCACAGATCTTTAAAACCCTACATAAAGGTCTATTCCCCAAAGCCAGCGTCCGCCGGCTTTCCGCGCATGCGCGCAGTATCGAAAAAACTGAAAGTGAAAACGCATTGTTTGGCTCTGTAACCATGGCAACGCCTTATAACGACACTGCGGGCGTGCGCGGAAAGGCTTTGCGCAGCCGAGCTGACAGTACAAACCTTTGAGTCAAAATACAGGAAACAGTGTGAATTTCACGAAATTTATTCAAGAAAACTATTAAAAACTAAGTGCATGGTCGTAGAAAAAGTATTGTATGCAACGGTGTTTAACTGAGTCAAAAAATACTCGTGGCGTCTCAATAACAATTTTCGGCTTCGCCTCAAATTGTTACTCACGCCACTCGTCTTTTTTGACCTCCTTTAAACGCCTGTTGCATAAAATACTATATTATGCCGTAAAAGGTTTTAGAAACGAAAAGAAAACTTACTCGTAGGTAGTATAATACAATCCAAAACTAACCAGTAAAAATTATATGTGTAATTGTTAGCACACAATTAAATTTTTAAATTAAATGAAGTGATTATAAAAGAAGTAAGTAAACTGTATTTAATAAACAAAAGCTTAGCAGCTTTATCTCCCGGCAGTTTTCTTCTAAATAAGGGGATCGTAGTTAAGCACTGTACCACTGAATAGTTGTTCACTCGCTACTAACTAGGTGGACAGGACAAATATTGGCGCGCAATGGAATGAAGCGATTGATGTATAGTATCGCAGCACGTGGCAAGCGCAGAGATGAGCGAATGACAGGTATAGACCTGTTGGTCTTTGATGTATGCCGCTCATGTCCCACCGTCGCGCTAGGTTCCGACATCCGCTATAACTTCCGTTTGAAAAATAACAGAACCGGAACAGAAGCAGATGTGTAAAACAAAACGGAAGTTCCGCAGAAACGGAAGCAGAAGCAGAGCTCCGTTACATCCCTGGTAGTAACTAAGCATGGGGAGTGAGAGGAAAGCAAACGTGCGCCAACCTGTAGTGTTTGCTTCATGCCTCGGGGAGCTCTGCCGTATTCCGCACGGGAAAAGGGGCAGTGAACGAACTCTGCACACTCGCAAATGCAAATGTACTGAGGAGGCGTTTTTAAAATTACATTCGGGCGGCGTGGCGCTGACGTCCGTTCCGCGTCTCAGGACATGCGTGACTTGTGTGTGGATGGTCCCTTAGACAAGGTACTGGACCCCTTAATTCCTATGTAGAAACAAAATCCACGGAATATCTCAAGTTAAGTCGTACATCAATCTGCGGGTCCTTGGGGTCAATAAGCTGGCATTAGTCAGGGCCTTAAGTCGAAGGGTCAGATATACGAGGAAGGTTTAAGACGTACCTTCATCATTATCACTTATTCTTGTGGATATTTGTTTGAGACTCTTAGATGGAACACATTGTACTCCTTTATCGCTTATGAATAAACGATTTTGAAAGTCATGTGGGGAAACAATTATCAAATTCTGTTTTTTTTTTTTGTAATAAAGTAGACAAATGAAGAATGAAATTGCATGATCGTAAGATTCGTAAGCAATTACCGGCGCATAGACATTGGCAACGGATTGCAAGAGCATTAAATAAAGGAGTAAGTACCCTCTTCTCCGAAAGGTTATATCGGCCAGAATGTACGTAGCAAATTAGAGCTAGGAACTATATAAAGTAGTGCACAGTTCAGGACTTCTGACCATATAGATGGCAAATTTGTAAATATTATCGAGTAAGATGATAGCGGAAAGAAGCGGCCGGGATAAATCTTAATAATTTGTAGTCCCCAGAGCCTTATGAAGTCCAGTGACTATCAGTTCACCGGATGATAACGGCTTGTCAGTTTTTACTTCTACTTGACAGCCTGATTTTAGTCTGCACTTATAGTACAGTTTTAGCATACCTTGCACAATGGCTATCAAATATATGAAAGAAGCGCGTTCCTAGCACACAGTCTAAGCTCGTGTAGGCGAACGGAACGCGTACTACGCTTGCATGAGATAAGACAGGTCGACAGGTCGCGTTCTTGACAGGCGGTAACGTGATGTAACATGTAACCGAGAGTGGGTGGGAGGCACCTTCAGCGGGCAGCAGGGAGTGACCACATTGTGCCTACGTTTTAGTGATAGAAACGAATAAAGCCAACCTTCTAAAAGGTATCCTCTGAAAGGCTGTGCGGATTCTGCTCGTGAATGGAAGTGCAAAGTCTTCGGCTGCTTTAATGTGTTGCACGATGTTGAAGGCCCAGTCAGAAGCTTGGTTCAGTTCTTTGGCATCGGCATCTAAAAACAAAAATACATTCTTAAACAGATTGACAGAGTCCCACGGTAAGCTCAAGATGGCTTGTGTTGCGGGGGTACTCAGACAAGGATATCCAGCATACTAATAAATGGGAAAGTGTATGTGTATGTTTGTTTGTCCTTCTTTCACGGCAAAACGGAGTGACGAGTTGACAAGATTTTTTTAAGTGGAGATAGTTGAAGGGATGGAGAGTGACATAGGCTACTTTTTGTCTCTTTCTAACCCCCCACTTCCCTAAAATGGGAACTGGAAGTTTGTAAGGAGCATTCTGCAATTTTCGAATTTAAAGCGAGCGAAGCCGCTCATGCTACGCTGGTCAGCGGGAGTCACGCTACTGGATAAAATCCGTAACCAGTATATCCGAGGAAGTTTTAAGACCGCACCCATTGTTGAAAAGCTTAAGGAGAAACGCTTAAGACGGTATGGTCACATCCAAAGGCGTTCAGATGACCATATGGTGAAGCTTGCCCTAAAACTGCCAACCGCCAAACGCAAATCATGCAGGCCACCTACCACCTGGTGGACGACGATTGAAAAAGACCTAAAAGAAGCTCATTTAAATAAAGACATAGCACAAGACCGTGCTAGATGGAAATTGAGGACAAGGAAGGCCGACCCCAAGTAAATGGGAACAGGTCTAGCAGGAAGAAGAACGCGAGCGAAGCCGCGGGCTAAGACTAGTACTTACATATGTCATAGAAAATATACGTGACTTAGGAACAAATATCTGTGCTCATCACATAAGTAAATGACCTGACCGGGATTCGGGAGGGTGCACTAGGCCAGACCGGTCGTAAAAAAAATAATTCAGGGAAAATAATTGCAACTACTTTGACAATGACAAACTCAACATCATAGTGTAATAATGAAAAAAAATGGATCAGTTACAATTGCTCCCCAGTCGAGATTTGCCCCACTGTACCTTATCTACAAAGGACATGTGATACACAAGCTCTTTTCAAGCTGTTTTTTTTTTCAAAAACTCAACGCCACTCATTTTTCTTTACAAAACAGAATTCACTTGTAGATATGCACGCCACAGTTCAGCCATGTTCCACAGTAACTCCTCATTTCAGACTTTATTTAAACGAAAAAAGGACCATGATTTGTGTGGTTCATAATTCTGGCTTTATGTCTTACTCTTTTCGCGTGCATGTAGCCCGCCTTTGGAACGGCCTTCCACTACATATTAAAAATGCTCCAAATAAGTTCGCTTTTAAGAAATCTGTACGTTCTTTCATTGCTGGTAGAATGAAGGATTCCTAGTTGTTTTTATATATATTATTTTTGGAAACTTAAAGGACAAAAAAAATAAAGGAAAATACGGTAAAATTTAGGGCGAGGTCTCCCTCGCTTCTCAAATGGCTTCCGTATCCCAATTGATTAAGAGCATTAGACGTTTCAAGTGGTTCGGGTAGAACTCCCGCGGGAATTGTAATTTTACCTTTAGTATAAAATTTTGTAGTATCGTTAGCAGACGATTCTGGTAAAAAATGGTTTGACATGATCCTTGGATTCTTATTTCTATACTACAGTATATCTGGCCCCGTAGCCGAATGGCATTTCTCCGACGCGAAACGAAAACGAAACGCCGCGAAAGGTAGTCTGGCTGTGTTGCGCCAATACGCAAGAGCGATAGAGATAGATACTAGCGTTTCGCTTCCTGAGCGTTTCGTGAGCGTTCGTGCCATTCGAATTTCGGATACGCACCCTGAGCGGTCAAGGCTCAAAAATATCTGAACAACCGGCCTAGCCGAAATGACAAACGTTGACGCTATACGCCGGTCGAAACGCAATCTGGCTCTGTCGCGCCAACACGGATGAGCGATAGATATAGCTAGCTACGATAAGCATATTATCGTAAGCGTTTGTGCATTTGGCTACGTACAGTTAACCAATCGTAACCCTAGGCCATTCTACAACCATGTCAAAATTACGAGCAGTATGATATTTTTTACAAGTTATTTATTTATTTTCTACAGTGGCCTAGGTTTCTGTACGGCCCGGGTTTAGATATTTTTGTAAGCCCCGGCCGCTTAGATAGATCAGCCCCTTTGGCACAACTTGCCTTGTCGCGCGCGAGTCCATACATCAAGCGCGACTTCAAGTATGGACTCGCGCGCGACAAGGCAAGTTGTGCTAAAGGGGCTGATGGCGACTGAACGTATTTAAATATTTTTATTGTTACCTTCAACCCCTCCTTCGGAGACATAGACAGGAATGTCCACGAGTGCGTCTACTTCCTCTTCCTCCAGTTTGAGGTAAACTTCTCCTTTCTTCTTGAGTAGAGTAAATGGAAAAATTACCGATACCGTTGCTGAAACATAAGCAATAAAAAAGAGAACTTTTCACTGTAACTTTTACATATACAGGGTGACCTATAAATGAAACGTCACAGTTTGACTAGACCATATCAAACAGTATATCTACCAAAACAACTTACTTAGGCAGGCTTATATCGTTGATTCAAATGACGAGTAACTTGTATAATATACTAGTTACACTTAACAAAATCTAACTTGTCTAGGCGCTATTTTAACTAAAACACTTGTTGAAGGAACATGAAAACTAGTTGTTTTTCTCTCAGTGCACGCTTAACATGACTCCAATAAAAGTGGCAACTTTCAAGTTTTTAACATCTCGAAAGTAGTTTTTTGATGGGATACCTAATATACCTACGCCACTGTTACCTTCTTAGTTATTCAATCTAAAATTGCTCCCAACTCATATCGCTAGGGCGAACTTTTTCTCAAACAATATTTTTAGGGTTTCGAATAATCCTAAGCGAGTAATGTTTGCAGCCAGCAAGGGTAAACCGTCAGAAAAGGGCTCTTGATTATAAAAATATCTCCATCTTCCCATATTTTAGTTTAGATCATATTATATACCTAATCAAATAGCCTTGAACGAGCCGCCGATAGATGTGGAGGCCCACTCAGGCGTGATAGTTCACCAACATACTACCGTAACATATCGAATAAAGCTTTCATTTCCTATATTAGACTATAAGAGTTACTGTTATTCAAGAGATAAATTCATATCGATCATAAAGTGTATAAAATAGTGCCATTTCCGTGTCGTCATGGTATTTGTTTATTGTTTTTTGTGTGTAAGAACAAGACCATTTTCACATTATCCGATCCGATAGATTTCGGAAGGATTTCAATGGAAAAAATCCAAGATGGTGCCTGTAATATATGGGATATCGGTCCTACAGCCGATATCGGATCGGATAATGTGAAAACGCACTAAGAATAAGAAAACATTGATACACAAATAAAGATAAAAGAACATTTACTTACACAAATATATTAAGAATAACACAAACAATTTACACGTATGCCAAAAGGAACGGACTCAGCATATCATGCTGCGTCAGCCATTTCATTGCGATTTGACCGCCTCGCGCTGATTCTCAGTCGTTCCCTCAAGTAGCGCATATTGGACTTTCCCAAAAGAAAATGGACTTTTGTTATTTAGTTTTTATGTGAAAAAATAGAAACTTACCATTACCGGTGAAGTCCATGAGGGTTCCGTTGTGCGCGTACTGATCAATGTTTGTAAATTCTAGAAAGAAAAAATTATAAAATCTATGATGTCTTTTAACATAAATCAATGTCATAACTGAAAAAATGATTAATTATATAAATTATGAAATTAAAAATGCATTTTCATGATTTTATTTTGAAAATTTAATTATGTTTGTTTTGGACTGTTATAATTTGTCATTAGTCTCATTAGTCATCAGACGAAATTAAATGGTGTCATACATTATGTCTTTACCATCACGGAACAGGTGTTCCGGATCTTTGGGAGACGTGCGCGCGGCCGAAACCTACGCGTAGAGGCCCTTTTGACACTAATGAAATGTAAGGGGTACACCATTCATACATTATTATTATTATAAGCTTCACCTAAAATGACTGTGCCAAAACATAACATGCAATTAAATTAAAATAAAAAACTAAAGGGATAGGCCTCGCTCTATTTGTAAATGTTAGAATTAGATCTACAATAAATCACTTAATCGGATAAAAATACTCAATTGAGTCATACTTAATCTAGTTAGCAAGTCGGTACATTAAAATCCATACTAATATTATAAATGGAAAAGTGTGTGTGTCTGTTTGTTTGTTCGTCTTTCACGGCAAAACGGAGCGACGAATTGACATGATTTTTTAAGTGGAGATAGTTGAAGGGATGGAGAGTGACATAGGCGACAAGGCGACTTTTTGTCTCTTTCTAATGCGAGCGAAGCCGCCGACAAAAGCTAGTAAGTAATAAAACAATTTAACACTCAGAACAAAACAATCTACATCACCCAAGCTACGTAAAAATGAAACTTTGAAAGTTTCATTCATAAATAAACGTCCAACTCTCTGGTCGTTGTAAAACGAGTTTATAGCGACATTCAACATCATTTTTACGAGGCACGACCCGGGGTCGGGGCACTTGTTGCAATCACAACTCTGGGTAGACCAGCTAGGTATGACATGACGGTTTGGGACGGTGTTATGTGAGTTAATTTTCACTGTGAAGTTAATATTCTTGAGGATAAAGATATCTAAAACGAAATGTTTTCTTGTACTTTGAGCATTATAGATAAATAAATAAATATTATAGGACATTCTTACACAGATTGACTTGAGTCCCACGGTAAGCTCAAAAAGGGTTGTGTTGCAGGTACTCAGACAACGATATATATAATATACAAATACTTATATACATAGAAAACATCTATGACTCAGGAACAAATATCTGTCCGGGATTCTAACCCTGGACCGCGGCTTAGCAGGCAGGGTCACTACCGACTACGCCAGACCGGTCGCCAAATCTGTTCTGATGCATTAAAATTTTTTCACCACACCAACTGGTAAAGGTAAAATAAATTTATGGGTTTGATTTAGTTTGATCTTTTACATTTAGTATTTTGTTCGTATTAGTGTGGTGAAAAATGTTGTGTTTCACTCAGTGGCAAAGTTTTTTAACCTTCGTGCCTAGAAATCCCGGCAACACTCATGATTTTTGAACTTTTTGAACCATACCTTTATATATTCATCCCTACTTTCTAGTCGCCCGGAAGTCGGAACTTATAAAAAGTTACTTGGCAAGTATTTTGGCAAGTAGGTAAATTAAAAAAAAACATCTATTGTAGACAAAGGTCCATCGGAGTTAGTCCTTATTACTGAAAACCTTAAAGCTAGGATTAATATTTATTAAAAACCAATAACACTAAACTAACTAAAACTTAAAATAGCCTATGGCCCGCCACATAAGGAATTGGGGCATGCAGACAAATCCAATGACTTGTCAGGGGCCCGTCCTACGATTCCGAAACAATGCTCAGGATTTTCTTTTTATACCACGTCGGTGGCAAACAGGTATACGGTCCGCAACCATAGCCATGCCAAAGAGACTAACCTTGCTGAGGCTTAGAGCAGTGTATGTCATTCTTCACTTGTTTGAAGTAGACGGGCAGTACCAGAGCCATGATTAGCTCCTTTTTGTTGCTGTCCATCCTGTAACCATTTCAATATTATACGAATAAAATGAGAACTCAGCCAAGAACAGAAAATACTTTTTACTTCTTAAATTAAAATTTTCGATTGTGTGTGAAATTAGTCTTGAATTGAATTAGGGAATTTGGTGGGAACATCTTCAGGGCAAAATAGCGGGTCATCTTAAATGAATCAATTCAATATATATACTAAGTGATTATTATTTCCTTTATTGTTTTGACTATAGACATAGACATAGACATAGACATTCTTTATTGGTAATGAAAATTACAGGTCATAACTTTTACCATATTAGATTATTGCACATATTTATATAATTACATCTATACACATTATCGACATTTTATACATTTGTTCAATAACTATACATTTTTATATAGTCTGCGATTCTTTACATATAACATTCCGAACCCTCTCATACGTGAGAGAAAGCCTGTGCCCAGCAGTGGGACGTATATAGGCTCAATTATTATTACTTACTTATTGATTTTATACTCCTTAAGCTTAAGCACAAACCGGTAGATGTGATTTATGTAGTAGTCATTCCTGCCAGCCTATTAAAAATAGCAGCTCTTACCCAATCCCAATAAGTTCGCTTTCAGTCCATCCCTCAATGTTGACACAATCTTGACCATACTGCACGGAGTACGGCTCAAAATCGTCGATGGCCAGTTTCACATTGCCCAGAATAACATTGTCTCTGAGCGCTGTGTACTGGCGTTTGAAGCAGGTGAAATCTGTGGTGTGGCAGGCGATGAGGTAGCGGTCTGAAAAATAAGTATTATTAGGGGCAACCCACACACAGGCGACGCACGTTGTTAGACGCGGAACGGACGCCAGCGCCGCGTCGCTTGAATGTAATTTAAAAAACGTCTCCTCAGTACATTTTGTATAAGAAAGACCTAGGACGCACCCCAAGGGTCGCTTGAGGCGCGCGCCGCGTCGCTTGGGCGCAAAATTACACTCGGTCGGCGCGGCGCTGGCGTCCGTTCCTCGTCTTACGACGTGCGTCGCCTGAATGTGGGTTGCCGCTTAGGCACTAACATTAAAAAAAGTCTAATCTTGATGAAACATACAGTGAAAGAAGGGAACCGTCATAAGAACTTCTTTATTTCTTAGCCTCTTTGAGTGTCCCAATGCTGAACAAAGGCCCCTCCCCTGGCTCTCAATGAGTCCCAGTTTTCCATTTCTTCCGGCCAGTTGGTCAGGAAGGCGTCAAGAATCAGATTGTTCCGCCATCTTTGCATGGGTCTGCTCACGCTTCTCGTCGTCATCCACTTGGTGGCTATGTTAGCTCACCTATCGGGATGTATGCATAGACTTAGTACCTTCTCCTAATCTTGAAAATGAAAATGCTACCCTATCTACCCACTACCCAGTCTTCAAGGATAAGTTTGACCGTAAAATTAATAACACTTAACAGGGAAGTCAAAAACAGTAGGTACTTTAGTCTTGCATTTGTGGCAAGAAACAAAGTTGTCACAATTTCTGCTCGCGACTTGTCGCGGTGAAAACTTAACGCGATAGTACAATTAGTACAAACAAACACAATTTAAAGTCCTATTCTAAAGTTTATTTTAAAGGAATAAAGACTACCAAAGGGTAGTGAAATAAATGCTTGCACAAAAGACCACAGCAGTGCTCGCGTTAATTTCATTATAAAGTTCTCGGAACGGAAAACAAACAAAAATTGGTAACTGGGTGTGAAGCTGAGAGCGAACGAATGGTGGTAAGTGTTAGGATTCATGATAATTATGGAAAATATTGTGAATCGGGAGAAGTAAATGTGGGGAGTGAATTTTGGGAAGTAATAAAAGGAATTGTGGAACAGATTAAGGAAAAAGAATCGATGAACTTTGCAACAAGGACAAACAGGCAATGTCGTTGATTCTATGTGTAGATCAGTGCGAAAACTCAACAAAGGTTGTCTAGAAAATACTTAACAGATATAAAACCTTTTAACTTCTGATTAGCAGAAACGTCTGCAATCGATGCCGTTAGGCTTAGACATTTTCCACTTTTAAATTTATAAAACCTTTTGTTATTTTACTTCTATTTAAGTATATTAAATAATTATAGGTATTTGTATTTGTACACATAATAAGTAAAAAGCGCTGGTAGCCTAGCGGTAAGTGCATGCCACTTTCGGTCCGGAGGTCGCGGGTTCGAACCCCGGCTCGCACCAATGAGTTTTACGGAACTTATGTACGAAATATCATTTGATATTTGCCAGTCGCTTTTCGGTGAACGAAAACATCGTGAGGAAACCGGACTAATTCCCATAAGGTCTATTTACCCTTCGGGTTGGAAGGTCAGATGGCAGTCGCTTTCGTAAAACTAGTGCCTACGCCAAATCTTGGGATTAGTTGTCAAAGCGGACCCCAGGCTCCAGTGAGCCGTGGCAAATGCCGGGATAACGCAAGGAGGAGGATGATAACACATAATAAGTCGCAAGAAAAATTGCTTCATAATATATGAGGCGACAGGTAAAAATTTCACATGTTATATTATTCACATAATACAGAACCCTAATAATTAATGTGAAATTAGTAAATACTGCTGACCTTTGAAACCTTTTATGTTTCATACCTTTAAAGATTTAAATATCATATGAAGGATGACTTTCTTAAAGATTATCTCGCACATGACTTAATTATATCCCATAGCCACTACTAATAAAATAAAAAATAAAAATAAAAATAGCCTTTATTCCCCAAAAAGTATTACAAATTATCGTATAAAGAAAGGAAATTTATATTAATTCAAGACTTAGAATATAAGTAAGCTTAAACCTAGTTTTAATAGCCACTACTATGATTCAATAAATAATGAGTTAGACGTTTTTTTGTGAAGCGCCGGTAGCCTAGCGGTAAGAGCGTGCGACTTTCGATCCGGGGGACGCGGGTTCGAACCCCCGCTACCCCCGGTACATACCAATTGGGTTTTTCGGAACTTATGTGCGAAATGTCATTTGATATATTTGCCAGTAGCTCTTTGGTGAAGGAAAACATCGTGAGGAAACTGGACTAATTCCAATAAGGCCTAGTTACCCTTCGGGTTGGAAGGTCAGATGGCACTCGCATTCGTAAAAACCGGCCAAGAGCGTGTCGGGCCACGCTCAGTGTAGGGTTCCGTAGTTTTCCGTATTTTTCTCAAAAACTACTGAACGTATCAAGTTCAAAACAATTTTCCTAGAAAGTGTTTATAAATTTCTACTTTTGTGATTTTTTTCATATTTTTTAAACATATGGTTCAAAAGTTAGAGGGGGGGGCACTTTTTTTCCTTTCGGAGCGATTATTTCCGAAAATATTAATATTTTCAAAAAAACGATCTTAGTAAACCCTTACTCATTTTTAAATACCTATCCAACAATATATCACACGTTGGGGTTGGAATGAAAAAAATATCAGCCCCCACTTTACATGTAGGGGGGGTACCCTAAGAAAAAAAAGTTTTCCATTTTTTATTTTTGCACTTTGTTGGCGTGATTGATATACATATTGGTACCAAATTTTAGCTTTCTAGTGCAAACGGTTACTGAGATTATCCGCGGACGGACGGACGGACGGACGGACAGACAGACATGGCGAAACTATAAGGGTTCCTAGTTGACTACGGAACCCTAAAAACGAGTGTTTACGCCCAGGCGGAAGAAGGATGATGATGAATGAGTTTGACGTTTTAAAATAAGTTACTCGATGGAAAAGGTATGTAATTTTTGGTTCTAGTGAGTAACCATTTGAAGGTTATTTTTTTAATTTTGATTAGCAGAAACTGCAATCGATGCTAGGTTTAGAATAAATTCAAAAGCGAAACATTACTGGGTGAGACCTGAAATCACGGCCTTTGGATCGATACTCCAGCGCTCTGCCAACTGAGCCACCAAGACCAACCAACCCAGCGACACACAAGGCAGTAATTTTCTTTTAAATTTATTCGAAGCCTATTTGGGGTTTCTGTTTGCTTTTCCATACAATCTACACACACACATTTTCCGTGACTTTTACGCTATCAAGTACATACTTTCATGCCTTTTCCTTGAGGGGTCCTGCAAGCGCGGATCCAGCTCCGTGCCCAGGGGGGGGTCACGTGGTAAAGGCCCAGGCCCCCCGGGGGGGTCACATGACCCCCATGACCCCCCCCTGGATCCGCGCATGGGGTCCTGACAAACCACTTTCGCTTCATTCACTTTCGTAATACATGTACTCTCATACATGTTCGTCGGTTTCGAGTAACCTACTTCTGACCAGCCGGCGTAGTCGAATGGTAATCGTCCACGCCAGACGCCGACAGAAATGCAGTCTGACTCTGTCGTGCCAATACGCAAGTACGATAAAGATAGGTAGCTACGAAACAGATACTTACTATCATGAGCATTTGAGCATTTGGTTACGTACCCTGGCCTTTTTGCAATATTTCCCCGATATGGTCGACTTAGTTTTCTATCGAGTACCGTCTCAAAAACTCAGGGTAGCACAAAACCATGTAACACAAATTCCGCTACATACAACGTCTCACTAATTATCTAAGGCGTTACGAAACTCATTAGTGGCTTCATTAATTATCTGTTATTCATCGCAGGCTTTTCTCATAAATATTAATTGTTTGCGAATTTTTCGTCGTCAGGGAATTGTGTTGTTTTAAGGTTGATATTGTTGCAACTTTTTGTTTTTTTGTTGTGTTTTTTAGTGTTGAAAATAAGGGGAATTCAGTAATAATTAGTTTTTTTTTATGTTTAATATTTACAATAACCGTACTTTTAAAGAAAATATCATTAACAATAATTATGAAAATATTCAGCTCTTCACAAATACCATATTATTTTGATTGTAATATATTAATAATTAACATGAAATTGGTTAGTTGTCGTAGTTGTGATTTCATGTATTTATTTCGAGCTTTTTTATAATCCGTTGAAATAATGTTGAAAAAATAAATTTTAATATAGTTATTTGCGATTACAGCCCGCACTCTCTTATTTTAATACGACTTAAATCTTTTAAGCTTTATCCGCATTATTCGTTCTTTTACAAAATTGAGCCGAAGCTACTTAAAGCCTACACGCTGTATCAAAGGCCTCTTAAAAGCCCTTAAGGAGCCACTTTAAAACCTATATAGAAAGAATAGAATCGGGTCTAAGATCGATCCCTGAGGGACTCCATGAATATTGCATGCGCCGGCCTCGACAAACACTTTGGTAACGCATTTACGTACAAACTGCGTTAGCTAGTCTTCTATATGAGGTGTCTAAGTGAGATAGCACTATGCAGGTGTATAGTGTCTCGCTCATATAGTGTAATAACTGCTGTCCTTCGTTTTGGCAAATGATGATATTTATGATTGCAAACGGTAGAAGATATATATCTTCTAACAGAGAAAAAACTCTGATACTTGTTTGAATGATTTTTTTTCGACTTATTTCTTGATTATATAAGTATAGAGCGGGCGACAGTGTATTTTGTTTGTCATTCGTATATTCCTTTTAAATATTTAAAGCTAGCATAATCAATGAGAAACGGGACCAGTAACGAATTTAACGAATTTATATTTTTCTAAGAACTTTTGTTCTAGGACCTGATAAGTTTTGGTCTGTGTTCTAACCTTTTTGACTGATTGAGTGGAACAAAATATTACCGTATTGATTTGGCTATTACCAAACAAAACTTACCCATTTTATCAACAAATTCCCTCCCCTGGCACACCCACAAGCACATAAGAAACACAAAAACTCGTTCAAGAAACATTTTGTCAGTTAACTAAGACGAATAACACTAGACTATAATGTAAGTTTCAGCTGTAAAATGCCATCAACGTCACAGTCTTTAGTGGGGCGACTACTAAGACTTTGAAGCGAGAAAAATGTGGTCTCACTATTAGGTACCGACTTGCTTTTGCCCGCGGCTTTGCGCGCGTTAAATTCGAAAATTTTGGTATCCACCTCCCCTCCACTACTCTCTTCCACCCCTCATGTTAGGGAAGTGGTGAACTGGAAAGAGACAAAAAGTAGCCTATGTCACTTTCCATCCCTTCAACTATCTCCACTTAAAAAAAACACATCAATTCGTCGCTCCGTTTTGCCGTGAAAGACGGAAAAACAATCAGACACACTTTCCCATTTATAATGTTAGCATGGATTTCTTTAAAAAACATTGTTTCTGCAAATAAACCAAATCATTTACTAGACCCCGGGAGAGACTTGAGAAATTCCCATCCAAATTGACCCTCCATATTGCTCTTTAGGGCTTAATCAATCGTTCTAAAGCGACTTTATACTAACCCTAAAAGGCACCAATTACAAATTAAGTGTCAGTCCATGATCCAGACATTTTCCGAACTACAGTTTCAACAAAATAGTCGACGAAAACTTGTCCGAGATGTAGTTAAAACTTTTCGTTGTTATTTTATTTCTATAGCTTGAAAACAATAACTATTTGTTCAGGTGGAACCGCATATTATATCTATGAAAACAAACTTTTACTTAAACGGAACAAGACTTTGAAAGCAAGTGTCTAAGGTTTATTTTAATTTGTGCTTAATGTTAGACCTTGTGTTGTAAATGAGTGTACATGGTGGCTGCTCATGTTAATTAATTTTGTTTTGTAATATTCAGTTCGGTTTTAGTTCATTGTTTTACTTACTATTTTGTGTTTAGGATTCCGAAACTCGTCGCCAAATAGTCAGTCAAATTTAAATTAATTTACGCATGTTTGGTACTATTTTATGTTGCTAATAGAGACAAAGATTGGGTATAGAATCCGACTTACCCTTTTTATCTGTATTACTAGTATAGTCACGTCCTGTAATAATATGTTACACAACAATGACCGCCAAAATATCTGACACAATCTTAAATATAGGGCAATAAGAGCGTGACACTTATTTTTGCGACCTTTGCAGAGTAACATATATTATTATTGCTAATGGCTGTACCAGGAATTTATGTACAACTGTACATATACGAGGTATTTTTCAAGTGTAAATATGTGATGTTGTTTCAGAATGAATAATGCGTTTATTTAATACGTTACTTTATTTGTTTCAGGTAAGTACAAGAACAAAAACAAGGATATAACCGCGAAAAAGGTAAATTATTAGGCATGTCATAAAAGAATAACACAAATATTCCTAAAAACTGAAATAAGTTTACCCTTATCTGTCCTCTAAACAAAAGTGTCAACAAAACAAAAAAACTAATAACAAACAACATTAAAGCCAAGTTTTTTCAGTTCGACCCCTGGGGTCAGAAATGAGATTGCGATTGGGAATGGAATCTAATATAAAAGTGGCAGTTAGCCGAACTTCGGCCTTAGAGTAACGAGATAAAGACTACGAGTCTTCAACGAGGGTTACCACGGATTTTCTGCTTGATGGGACATCTATATTATGTATATTTAAAGGTGCACATACAGGCCTTTAGGTGTTGCACGTTGTCCATGGGTATATTGGGTTATCTAAGTAGGTACCTACGTACCGAAATCGCTTAAAGTCACTGTCAAAATCCCGCTAGCTGGCTTCACTAATCATAGTCGCTTTTTGCTATTATACCTACATGTTTCCTATGTTGTTGGCTACAGTCCTATCTCATGCTGTGCTGGGTCTTTAATTGCGGCATTTTCAAACAAAAGGTGTTGCTAAGGCAGTATTATTTTTCAAAAAATAAAATGGTTTGACACTTGCGATAATAGCCGGCTGCAAAAATAAAAATAGCGACTTGACTAGCAACTGACGTTAAGTAGTAGGTGCCTATTTTGTTTGGTTCAGCACCAAAGAAGTAACTACCATTCTGTAACCGCTAAACAAAACGAGATGTGTCTCTGTGCACACAAAAAAAATACCTATTCAACTTTGGCATTTCAAACCGCGAACTGTACAGATTTATTAATATGTATTTTGAAAAGTTATTCAGGATATCAGATACTTTTGGTGCGTTGTTTTATCCGCCAATACGACGTAGGTTAATATCAAAGAGGATCGATTATTAAGGAGAGGTACTGTCGAAGTAAAATGTGTAATCACAGTGCATGTTAGACTGCCATTTCTTGACACAGGATTAAAACTTTTGAACCTCAGTTTTGACAATTTGGCCCGTATTCTTAGCTTGATATGTGTTAATATGTCAAATATGAATATTAGGGCCATCAAGCTGAGCGTACCCCAAAGGTGTAATGCCATCTAGGCCACCGTACCTATTTCTACAATGGTACTGAGGTACGTTCTTAGACTCTATCTGTCTATACGGAGTTATATATGTCTTTGGTTAATATTAATACATTCAATATCCAGTACGTTAAGTCAAGGCGACCCATAAAATTTCAATCGCTTTGTCGCCCCACAAACGCAGTCTCGAGAGTAGATTGTATCGCCAATTTGTCGCGCGACAAATTGATATATAAATCGTCGCGAAGATTGTTGGAGCACTTTTGTTACGGCCGAGGGTGCTCCAAATACTTCGGAGTTCATAACGTAATTTATCAACGGTTTTTACGTTATTCTACCGTAGATCGAATGGGGATAAGGGTTAGGGGAAATGTGGCTGAACACTTGAACAGGTACCTATTGTAATATTTCCAAATACAACAGGACACAAACAGACATTTTATCACGTCATCTGGCGCCACCTACAGCCTGTTTTTTTAAATTAATTTCCGTTAACTTTAAGGGAAGGTTCCTTAGCTCAATTATAGTTATTATCTGTAAGAAACTAGAATCTTAACTCTTACTGTTATTGAGTTATTTAAAAATGTTTTTTTCAAATGTAACCAAAAGTTTCGAATGTAAAAAAAACACAGTGTATAAAACTGCTGTCACTGTTAAAAATGTCAAATCACCTGTCGGAAGGATTTCAAAGGCGACTTAAATGTATGGGATATCAGTCCTAAATCCGATATTGGATCGGATAATGTGAAAACGTACTACAGCGGACATCTTTCAGTTTTCCTTGTCATTCTAATGTCATGCACCATATCTTACACCATGCCTAGCAGAATGCAATTTCTTTAAGTTTTCTTCAAGTAAAATGAAAGCCCGTAATCATATTAAACCACCATCTTGTAAATTCTAATCAAACCAGATACCTTGTTATGAAGCTTATGACGGGCTAACCACATTTACAAGGCAATTTCGAGGCTTTCCAACCACTAGGAGTAACAGAGATCACCTCCGTTACAACGAGAAACATATTAAGCGTAGGTATATTTAGAATAGAAAAGAACAGAATAGAATATAACATTTATTCGTGAACACAGGCAAGACAAAAATACACATAATAATAATAAGACAGAAAATAATGAAGTGCCACGAAATGGCCTCATCTCAGCGTGTTGCTGGGGACTTCCAGCGCTGATCTTCCGATGAGACCATCAAGTGAGAAAGATTCACGGAGGGTAACAGACAAAAGAAATGCAAAACACATACAAGAAAAGTGGTCAAACAGTTAAAAAGAAGTGAAAACGTTACAAGAAAAATAACAACATACTGTGATCTAAGTATATAAAAAAAGAATAATAACAAACAGAACACACAAAATTTAATTAAAAAGAAGAAATAAAAAGTATCGTACACCAGATTGCACACGCAGCGTTCCATCGTTTGGTCGAACCATACTCTGGCTGTACATTAAAGCGGCAATTGCTAGTTGCAACTAGCGCCAGCGGTAGCTACACAAACTAAAAGGCAGGTTCTGTCACAACGAGACTAACAAACGTAATTTTATGTGAAAGCGAATATCAAATGTATAAGTTTACAGGATGATAAAAATTTACGTTTAACCACAGATATAGGAAGGAAGGAGATCGACAATGCTGGGCGATCTGTATAGAATACGCCCGTAAGAAGACAGTAGACGGCCGTTCATACGGTGCTAGGTCCATTAAGATTTTTCCCGTATGCAATGAAATGAAATGAAATATTTATTTTCCAAGTAGGCATATCACAATGCGCATATGAACGTCAAATAAAGCTACGCCGGCTCTAACCCTACGCCTCAGCCTCGAGAAGATTTCAGTCCCCCTTCAGTTGGAGGGACTATATGGGACCGGCAAGAAACTCGGCGGGCCACTTCTTTTCAAAACATTACGTCTTATAATTAACATGCATTAAAAAACAAGATACAATTTAAAAAGCAAAACTATTCATCAAAAAAATATTAACAGACTAGGTACCTACTCTATGGAAATTAATTTCAATAAATTATACAAAGTACAAAGCTACCATGATTAATAAGAGATGTTAGAGATGTATAGAGTCTCTAAGTGTCAAAGTACATCTAAAAAAAAAAGAAAAATTTTACATGATGAAGAAAAAAAACGAACTGATACAAATAAAAGATAACTAAAATAACTTTAATAATAACTAATATGCAATCGGCAATCCGTCCTCCTTCATGGTCTTCGCCAATGACGTCACAAACACAACGTATAGGTACGAGTAAGGCCGTTTTCACATTATCCGATCCGATATCGGATGTCGGAAGGATTTCAATGGAAAATATTCAAGATGGCGCCTGTAATGTATGGGATATCGGTCCGACATCCGATATCGGATCGGATAATGTGAAAACGCACTAACCAGTGTGTCTGTGTGAACGAATCAACGTAAACATAAGCGCCACTGAGCATCGCATTCGATAAGTCGTTGCGAGAATCTCGCATCTCTGGTGGCAAGACCCTACGGTACACGGTAAAAAACTCAGAGGAAAAAATTCTATCCGAAATCTGTGGTAAAAAATATGTCTCGGATATGAGATTTTCTCGCATGGACCTCGTGGTCGTCGTGTGATCGATTTACAGATCGAGTTGCGATACAAATTCTACTGTTACTACGATATTCGATAAAATCTCGCACACGGTATAGAGAAAAATGGCCCCATGTGAACGTAGGTAGCCTTATTACGGTTAGTTTTTAATAAAAGTAGAACCAATTTAGTATTTGGTTTACAACTTGTTGTTCACCATGTAGCGCTTTACAAGTTAAACTGTTTTTTTTTTAATTATAAATGGGCTTACTCTTGGCCACAGACTAGCCAAAGGCAAAGACGTGGCCTACGATGGAGTGAGCTCGCCCAGAAGATGCCTAGGGTTGCAAAAAAACGGTTTTTTTCTGGCTTGGAAAAAAACATGAAAAAAAACCGTGAAAAAAACAGTTTTTTTTCTGGAGTATGTTTTTTTTTCTAAAGTACGAAATGTCTAAATTTGCAAAGTAGTTAATACTTTTATACGTTTTTTTAGACTTAATGTTAACTATTAAACGAATTTAATCAAATAACTTTAATTTCTGGTCTTATAAAAGTAACATTTACGAAATCTGTAGTTGGTAGTTATCACTATTTACTGTTGGAAATACCACCGCCTCTCCACGCTACACGCAGCATCGGGGATTCCCCAATAAACGTTTGTATACTGAATGTTAATTGAATTAAAATGTACGTTATTGTTATTGAAACACGTTACAACTCACGAAAAACCGTTATTGTTGTATTATTTGTTCATCTGAAAAAAAAACCATATTTAAAAAAAAAACCTTGGCGCTCGGTTTTTTTTCATGTTTTTTTTTCACAATTCTGAAAAAAACATTTGGTTTTTTTTCTATTTACAACCCTAAAGATGCCTGGTCACTCTTGATTTGAAGGTTGCCGGGTTATATGAGGTCGAAAACGTTCGTTAACGTTTCATAACGCCGTATGTGTAGGTACCTATTAAGTACCTAGTTGTCTTTTCAGACATCTTCTGAACGGCAAATAACAATCTCGGAGATAATTTCCCTAAAAAACCGGAGAAAACAGGGTACTGTTGGCTCGATAATACTGTCGATTTAAAAAGTCCTAAATCGCTTTGAGGATCATATAAAAATACGACCCTTTAATGTAGCAAAGCTTGTATTGGTCTGCAATTGAATATAAACCGTCAGCGTTAGAAGCAAAGTTTTTTTTAAACTGGCAAAAATTCAAAATAAATAATCTCAGGATATTAGGAATTAATGCAAAGGGTTTCTTTGTTCTAATCCAAGTATTTTTTTAATGGCAATTCTTTTTATTTACATTCCTCGGCCGTTTCAAGCTGTTTTTGTTTTTTGTTTTCTTATTTACATAATTAATTATGCAACGTAATGAAAATTAATGGCCACTTCTTGAATATTTCCTGGGATTGTTGGTTTTTAGTACTTATTCGGTCCGAACGCGAAGTATAGGTGAATCTATTTTTTTCCGCCGACTGTGCTTGTGCGACTTTTTTTTCAATTATTATTAATGAACAAATACTTATACAAAAACGAGTTTTTACTTTTTTGGCATAATAATAACATACCAGTATTTGTTTGAACAATGTGAAAACTTACAGTACAGAACTTGACAAAGTGCAGAAAAATTTACCACTTTAATGTACCTGAGTATGTCATATTTTTTAAAGAACATTGAATATGGTTATTTTTACGTAACATAGGTACAATAATTCTAAGTAAAAATAATTTGACTGGAATAAAACAAGATGATAATAGTTTTAATCTGAAATTCTGCAGGTTCATAAAACCTTATGGCCACCTCATTAGCTGAAAAGGGCAGCGTCGTTGTTCAAAAGGATTACATAGCCGCGACGGGTTTACATTACAAATAAAGTTTATAAATTTTAAGAAAGAATCTTTATACCTATACAAGATTTTTATAAGTACTCATCCGAAACGCTCATAAAATTAGTAATGTGACAGACAGACAGATGGACAGGAGTCGCACCACAAGCGTTCCTTTTGTACCTTTTTAGTACGGAACCTTAAAAAAGGACTAACCTCAATATCCGTCAACGCACTTGCAACCTCCTCTTGTGTTGCAAATGTTCATGAAAATGATGAGTGACTATCATTGAGTGATGTGACTCATTTGCAACTCAAGAAAATTCATCATTTTCATACATAATAAATGAATTTATTAGTGTGAGAGACCCTTAAGAATAACATTCAAGTTAGTGTCAAGTAATTGATAGCACATGTCAATAACCTAACCACAAAATTAAAATTTGGAAAAAACCCCCGACCGCGACCTAGTGGACCGATTTTCATGAAACATGGCTAAGAACACTAGACTAACACAGCTTTCAAATGAAAAAAACTAAATCGAAATCGGTTCATCCGTTCGGGAGCTACGATGCCACAGACAGACACACACACAGACAGACAAACAGACAGACAGACACGTCAAACTTATAACACCCCGTCGTTTTTGCGTCGGGGGTTAAAAACAAATAACATTATGAATTGGTAAAGGCTGTGACACACATGTTCAGCAATTATCTTTATTTTTTAATAACTCGATAACCACAAGAGTTAAGACGCTAGTTTCTTAGAGAAATTAGTTGTATTTGATGTAATGGATCTTCCCTTTAAGTTAACGGAATTCAATAATAACCTAACCACAAAATAAAAATTTAAAAAAAACCCCCGACCGCGACGTTGGACCGATTTTCATAAAATATGGCTAAGAACACTCCCGACTAACTTAGCTTTCAAACAAAAAAAACTAAATCGAAATCGGTCCATCCGTTCGGGAGCTACGATGCCACAGACAGACAGACAGACACACACACAGACAGTTGGGTTTTGGTCAATATAAGTGTAACTAAAATTAACAGACACCCTTGCAGTGCATCAGAAGGGAATGTCGAAGCGGGCTCGACAAAGCGCAACTCTACTATCGGAGAGCCCTTAAAAGTAACGGAGACTTAATTATAGCTGGGCCAAGGCCACTGAACCACTGACACAGCTCTACACTGACGACTCTATAGAGTACATTCTACTGTCTAAAGATGAAGCCTATGTAGGGGAGACCGGGGCTAGTTGACTATAGGGGTAGGTAGACTAGGTAGGTTGACTAACTATTAAAAAATTGAGCCAAATATAGGACGCGCAAGGCACGCGCAAGGGACGTCGCTTGGCGCGCCCCAGGTGACGCGTCTTACGTCTTTCCTATACAAAATGTACTGAGGAGACGTTTTTTAAATTACATTCAGGCGGCGTGGCGCTGACGTCCGTTTCGCGTCGGAGGACATGCGTCTCTTGAGTGTGGACGGTCCCTTAGGAAATGTTTACATTACACAATCCGTATCAATATTCTTGTAATGGAAGGCACTTAACACTTGAAGGTGGGGGGAGGGTAAGTGCGTTTTTACATTATCCGATCCGATATCGGATGTCGGACCGATATTCCATATATTACAGGCGCCATCTTGGATTATTTCTATTGAAACCCTTCCGACATCCGATATCGGATCGGATAATGTGAAAACGGTCTAAGGGGGTTTAGACGCCTGTTAATGACAGGTGAGTTTCTGGACGTCTTGTTCATTCATAAATACCTTCGTCTGAGACTTTGTACTAGTAAAATTTGGCCATTATACAGAGTGGGGCCTGTAACAAAGGCGAAGAATTGAACTCTAGGCTATTCTCCTTATACTGATCAACATTTGTTCGGCGACTTTTAAAAATAACTTGTATTTTGATTTTTATCACCCTTGAAAGTTTTTTCTAAGAGGTAATGTATTGCGAATTCTGTTAAGTCTAAAGTGTGACAGACGACGTCAATGACAACAATAATGGCGTACATTGAAGCTAATATTTATTTTGTATGAAAAATTAAAAATTTAAAGACTTCATAATTTTTAAAAGTCACTGAACAAATGTTGATCAGTATAAGGAAAATAGCCTACAGTTCAATTCTTCGCCTTTGTTATAGGCCCCACTCTGTATCTATCTGTCTCTGTATATATATATCTCTCTGTATTGTATATCTGTTGTTGATGTTTTGAACGCAAAGAAATAGACTGAAACTCTAAAATGAACATCATTTACTATTTTCCCTTCAAAATCATCATTAATTCAATTTGTTACTGAATTAATAACCTTCAATCTGTTAATTACAGTTTAAATTGTCTGGGACAGATCTGGAACAAGGCGTTTGAGGGATTAAAGGTAAATTTTACATGCCAAAAATAAGAAAAACCTTAAAATTTGACTTCGGTTACCGCGGTAACTACCTAGTAACTACCTAGTTACTCATGAAATAAAACTATGAATATTTGAATTATTTTTGAATATTGTATACCTAACTAGCTTTATTAATAGTGTGTGAACCTGCCTTAGAAATCTATATTATTTGTGGTCATGGTTCGTTAATATTTCTTGTATGTGGGTAGCTTTTGCACATTGTAATTTTTCCTCAGTCACCCGTTGACCACGAACGCTGTAAAGAGTTCGAAACGTCGGGATGAATTTTAAATTCATTATACGCGATTTAATCCGTTTCCATAGTTTTATTTCCTTAAAATTTGCTTTAGGTATACTACTATGCCGTTTTTGTGTGGATAAAATGTAACTTTCTCGTTCAGCAGTTTTTTTAACGTAAGGGGATCGGCCGCAGCTACATGTCAGTTTACATTCGTGTCCAGTCAGTGTGTGTACAGTCAACCAAGGAATCCAGCCCACTGTAGAACTATGTCACAGTGACGTTATAAATGAGGTAAGAAATCTCTTACTGCTTGTCATTTTGACATAGTTGTAGAGTGGCCTAGGGTTCCAATAAGGATGCACACTGACATTTTATCCCGCCAGGCGGCGCCTGTGCAAGTGTCTAGGCATGTCACGTCATTCATATGTGAGAGAAAAAACATAATATCACACTGAGAGAAAATACAACCAGTTTTCATGTTCGTTCAACAAGTTTTTTGGTTAAAATAGCGCCTACGTGCTCTTTGGTTCAAACAACAAGCTACTTGTCATTTGAATCGGCAATATATTTGAATCAACAAGTCGATTTTATAAAAACAACCTTGTGCGTTATACCCACAAACTTGGCCTCCCACTTACAGCGGAGCTGAAAGCTTTGTGAATACCCCCAGACGTAACCCCCCCCCCCCCCCCCCGTAGTAAGTGGCGGTAAACACATAATCGCTGCCCTCATTGTTTAAGTTCGGTGTTAACCTGCGACGAGACTGTGTGTTAATATTACGCCTGTGGGCTCCGGGAACTTGGCAAGTTTGGAGTAAACTAATAGTTGCTACGTATGTTGGAGGATACTGAAGAAAGTTTTTTTGCAAAAAAGATCATTTTTGGCACAAGCTTTTATCGCCGACTGTGCCTTTCTTTCAACAGTCAAGAGCTACACGAGCTTATTCCACGGTCCCAATTCTACCATCGGACTCTTAGACGCACGGCCGGTCTCCATCCTTACTTGGTAGATATTGTACACGAATCCGCACGAAGCGCTTTGCTTCTTCTTTTCTTATGCGCACTGCCAAGGAGTGGAATTCCTTGCCGGCGGCTATATTTCCGAGCTCATATAACCCGGCAACCTTCAAATCAAGAGTGAACAGGCATCTTCTGGGCGAGCTCACTCCATCATAGGCCACGTCTTTGCCTTTGGCTAGTCTGTGGTCAAGATTAAGCCCATTTATAATAATAATAATAAAAAAGTCATATCCTGCTCTCCGAGACGTTTCTAAAAACCTCTTAAATAGAGGAAACCACTTGATTTAGATAAAAGTGTGTTTATTCCGTGGATGACATAATAAGAGTGAAGTAGAACAGTCAAAAGTAATTTCAAAAATACGTTGCTATACAAACAACCAGTAGGTTAATATCTATGATATAGAACATGTAGTTTACATAGGTTCCAACACCACCCCTTAAACTATATGTTCATAGTAACATAATATCTAATACACATTACTATAAATTACCTACTAAGTACGAAGCATATAGAAGTCTCTAACGAAACGCTGGAACCTTTCTATACATAGAGGCTTTGTTAAAGCATCGGCCAGCATGTCGTCAGTACGCATGTACTTAATAACAATGACACCATTTTCAACTATCTCGCGAATGAAATGATGTCGGACGTCGATATGCTTTGTCCTTGCATGAAACATGTGGTTCTCAGACAATTTAATCGCAGATTGATTGTCATTGTAAACCACCACTTTGACATCTAACTTCAAACATTCAGACATGAATGCCCTAATAAACAATGCCTTCTTACAAGCGTCGGATAAAGCCATGTACTCACTTTCCGTGCTGCTCAAGGCAATTGTACGTTGTTTACGACTTTCCCAGGAGACCAAAGAATTGCCTAGTCTAAATACATAACCGGTATAAGACCGACGATCGACTACACAAGCCGCCCAGTCTGCGTCCGCTGACCCTGTCACGTTCAACCCACTCTTCTCATATTTGATGCTGTAGTCCAATGTACCCTTCAAGTACCGAAGCACTCGCTTCGCAGCCTTCCAATGAGCTTCCGAGTAGCAATCGTTAAACTGACTTAACATACTTACAGCATGCGCGATGTCAGGACGCGTACAGACCGCGATATACATAAGGCAACCGATCAAGTTTCTATACTCGTAGTCTCCAGTCTTCTCAGCTTTTTCAAGTTTCAAGCCAACTTCCATCGGTGTCCTGGCAGGTTTACAGTCACTCATCTTAAACCTTTCCAACACCTTCTTGATGTAACCAGACTGATCTAGAATAATTTTCCCATCTTTCCGGCTGATGTGTATTCCTAATACACATTTTGCAGGCCCAAGATCTTTCATAACAAACTGTTTCATCATCTCCTCTTTCACCGCCTTTTTCTCAGTTTGATTATTGCTGAATATCAAAATGTCATCAACATAAAGGCCGAGAATGACAATTCCATTGTTATTCGATCTGACGTATACACACGGCTCGGACGCCAGCCTCTTAAACTTCAACTTTTTCACAAGAACGTCGTTTATTTTCTCATTCCATGATCTACTCGCTTGTTTTAATCCGTAGACAGCCTTCAGCAAACGGAACGCTTTCCCTTTGCCGCTCTCTACCCCGAAGCCTTCAGGAATTTCCATATAAACCTCTTCTTTCAAATCTCCGTTAAGAAAAGCTGTCTTGACGTCCATATGATCAACTTCCATATCATATTCTGCCGCCAGTGCCAAAAGTAATCTTATTGTGGAGTATCTCACGACGGGTGAGAATGTTTCGAAATAATCTACTCCATACTTTTGTGTAAATCCCTTCGCAACTAATCGAGCCTTGTATTGCAGGAGCTCTCCATTCAGACCTCTCTTTTTCTTAAATATCCACTTGCACTTGACAGGTTTCTTTCCCTTCGGCAAGTCCACAAGCTCCAGACATTTATTATCTATGAAAGACTGATACTCATCTTGCATAGCTCCCTTCCACTGCGTAGACTCAGGACCGTCGAGTGCCTCGCGCACGGTAGTGGGCGTTTCCGCGCCGCAACTCGCGTCAGTGGTGAATACCGCACAAAACCCATTTTCGAAGTCGCTCCGTCCTCTCGATTCCTCCGAATCCCAAGATGACGAACCAGGAGTGTAATCTTCATCAGATGTACTGGATTCTTCCGTGTCAGTATCTTCCGTGTCCTGATTCTCGTTCGCAGGTTCTGGCTCTTCCGCGACGTCAACGCGTTCCGCCGTCTGCACTCCTACATTTTCAGATTCATTAGTAATGATCATGTACGGTGTCGGCTCGTTGACCACAGGTTGCTGAACCGGGTCCTTGTAGAATTTGTCCTCTACAAACACGACGTTACGCGAAAATATGCACTTCGAAGGATGAGCGGGATCTATGAGCCGATATCCTTTCGTATTCTCGCAGTAACCAACAAAAATGTACGGTTTACATTTCGGATCAAGCTTCTTGCGATCCTCCATGACAGAGTAAGCAACACAACCAAAAATTCGTAAATGGTTCAAATTTACCTTCGATCCCGACCACTTCTCCTCCGGAGTCACGCCTAACACGGCCTTGGTTGGCGATCTGTTCTTCAGGTAAACAGCGGTGTTCATTGCTTCTGCCCAGTATTTCTGATTCAAGCCAGCTCCCTGTAACATACACCTCGCAGCCTCAACAATCGTGCGATTCGCCCTTTCAACTACAGAATTTTGCTGAGGGCTATGTGGAACTGTCAGCTGGTGTCTGATGCCATGCTGCTTCAGAAATACATCGAACTTTTTGTTCACAAATTCACCTCCCCGGTCACTACGCAGAATCTTAATAGTTTTATTTGTTTGATTCTCGACTAGGGCCTTGAATTCTAAAAACTTATCAAAAACTTCGTCTTTTGATTTAATAAAATAACTAAAAGTCTTACGCGAAAAATCATCTATAAAAAGTAGCATATATCTCGAACCTCCGTACGATGTTTGCGGCATAGGCCCGCAAACGTCAGTATGTATGAGCCCTAAGACTTCAGTCGCTCTCGTAAACGATTTCTTCGGAAAAGGTAACTTAGGGGCTTTTCCTTCAATGCATGTGACACATTGCTTAAAATCCGAGATATTGAAATCAATGCCGTTGGCCATACCTGATTTTAGTAGGTTCATGCTCCTTGAATTAAGATGTGCGAGACGACGATGCCATACATCTTGAGAAATCGCACGCCCAGTCCCCACGTTCGCCGCGACATGTTCAGCGGACGCAGACTCAGACGATCTCGGTTTACTATTACGCGAATCCGACACGGTTTGTAATTTGTATAAACCATTTTCACATTTCGCAATAGCAAATAAAACATTTCCAAAATAAATATTACAAACATCAGAAACAAAAACAATTTTAAAACCTTTTGACGCTAAGACACTGACAGATATCAAATTACATGACAAGCTCGGAATATTAACTACGTTACAAAGAGTTTTTATACCGTCTTTAACATGCAGTTCGGTACTGCCACGACCCGCACTACAAATTTTTTCGCCGTTCGCCACCGTGACTTCCAAGCTCGTATCCGGAACGAAGTCGTCAAGGATGTCCCTCCGGTTGCAGAAATGGCTCGACGCACCCGAGTCGACGTACCAGAAATCCTTCTGCACGTCCACCGACAGCGCGCTCAGCATACTTGCCATTTCTTTGGCAACGGGTCCCTTCGTCTTCCTGTTTTCTGGACAATTCTTGGAAATGTGACCCAGCTTTTTGCAGCGGTAACATTTTATCGCCTTATCGTCACGTCGTTTCGCCACCATCACGGAACCACCACTGCCAGTGTCCGTTCCGTTGGTCCGGCGCTGATGTTCTTGTAATAGCTTTTGTTTTACCAGCTCGCTCGACAATTTCACACTGCAGTTCTCTAGCGCCATTATCAGTGGGTCGTAGTCGGATGTGAGCCCACTTAACATGATCACAGCTAGGAACTCGTCGTTCAGCGGAGCTTCGATGTCGGTCAATTGCTGTGCGACATCACATATCGTCGTCAGATATGCTTCCATACTGGAATACTCTTGCAGCTTCATCCCAAACAGCTGTCGCATCAAACCCAGTCTCCGGCAAAGACCCCTGTCTTCATACGCAGCCTGAAGACTCACCCACGCCTCCCGTGCGGTAGTTGCGTTACGCACGTGCGTGATCACTGCAGGGTTTATGCTCAGACAGATGCGAGCCAGTGCTTTCTGTTGCTTCTTTTTATCTTCGCAATTAGGTTTCTTACCGTCATCGCTCTCGACGCACTCCCACAAATCTTCCTGGATCAATATCATTTTCACCATGAACTTCCATGATCCGTAGTTCACCATGCCATTTAATTTTTCAATAGCAGGAACGATAGCCGCCCCCGAACTGGACGTCGCCATATCGATTTTGGGATATCGTGCGTGTAACTTTTTGCGATATAAAGAACAACGCACACAAACACTCCACAGACGCTTTCTTTACATTAAAGCGACTGTAACCTAACGGTATGCTACCATAATAGAGGAAACCACTTGATTTAGATAAAAGTGTGTTTATTCCGTGGATGACATAATAAGAGTGAAGTAGAACAGTCAAAAGTAATTTCAAAAATACGTTGCTATACAAACAACCAGTAGGTTAATATCTATGACATAGAACATGTAGTTTACATAGGTTCCAACAGATACGACGTTTCATAACAGAGTTCCTCTGACCACCTTTCTGCTCCATCATCAGATCAGCTCCATGATACCATAATATTGCATTGTCACGTGATTTACATATGTGTGCAAAATTTCGGCTCAATCGGAAACCGCGAAGTGGGTCAAATTTAGCTTCTACGTTTTGACGCACACTAACATACTAACAAGGCAAGTTGAATAAAAGCTTGTAAAAAGGACTGTGTATTGAGAGAAAATATTGAACAAATATTTACGTAATAAATATTATACAAGAGCGAAAGTTCAAAGTTGAATTGTGACTGCCGTAAAACCCGTTGTTTTAAATATTTAGGGCCAGTTGCATCAAACCATCAGTCATCGTTTTTTTTATAAAGTTAAAGCGTTCGTTAAATTTTATTGTATGGAAAGTTCCATAGACGTCGGCTGCGTGACGATGATGTGTCTGTCAAATGTCGTTGATGCATCTGGCACTTAGTCTGTGCCATTCTTTTTTTTTACCGAGTCGGCGTAAAAGGAACATAGGGTCCGCCTGATATAAGCAGTCAATGTAGTACATGGACTATGCAGCCTGCAACACCAGAGGTATTACTAGGTAATACTAGGTTTTATAGTGAACTGTCCCAATTTTCAATGGATCAGGACTGGATGTGTATCGATGTGGAGAAACTGGGGCTATCATCAGAAACGTTTACGTTCATTAGTGAAGCTCACGGATGTAAGCGGTGGCTAGACCACTGTGTTGTGACTAGCGCTGCAAAGCAATGTGTTGTTGATATATATGTAGATTATGATGTCTACTGGTCTGATCACTTCCCGTTAATTGTTAAATGTGAGTTTAATATACCTCCAGTAAAAAATATGTTGGGGTGTTTTACCTCTGATAAAATAAGGTGTGGTGAACGTAATACTGATCAGATCAGTGCTTATCAGAAACTTTGCGAGGACAGCTTAAAAAATATTGACTTTCCATTAGAATTCGTGCAATGTAGTGGTGCTTATTGTAAAGATCATAATCATAAGGCCATTATAGATAAGTTATATGTTAGCATTGTAAGTGTATTATGTCAAGCTGCAATTCGTACTCGTGGTAGTTCGAAACATAAAGGCCATAAAAAGCCAGTCATTGGTTGGAACAGGTATGTGAGCGAGGCTCACGCGAGTGCCAGGTTGCACTTTAACACATGGGTCGGCTGGGGTAACGGTAAACCAAGTAGCGGCCCACTGTATAACAAGATGATTGAGTCGCGGAAGATTTTCAAAGGTAGATTAAAGTGGTGTCAAAATAACGAAGATCAGATCAAAATGGATTTAATAGCAACACATCACGCTAAATCGGACTTTAAAAATTTTTGGAAGTGTACCAACAAGTTAAATGCTAAGCCTGGCACTCCCGTGAGTGTCGAAGGGGTCTCTAATCCAAAGGAAGTGGCAAACATGTTTCAGGACCATTTTAAAGTTGCGTCTTCCTTAGGACCCCCCTGCAGGCTGCTGGATAGAGAGGACAACGGAAAGGCGAGAACCTTGATTCTTGCCAAGGATGTCAAGTTCGCGATTAGAAAAATATCAAAGGGAAAGTCACCAGGCCATGATGGCCTCTCTATCGAGCACCTGCGTAATGCCGGTTGTCATTTACCACGCGTACTTGCCATGTTGTACAACTTTTGTATCGGTCATTCTTACCTGCCTCCCGACATGATTAAAACTCTGGTGGTACCAATTATCAAGAGCAAGACGGGAGATATATCCGATAAGTCTAATTACAGACCAATCTCCTTGGCCACGATAATAGCAAAAATACTAGACAGTGTGCTTAACTTGCATTTAAAAAAGTATGTGAAACCCCATGATGCTCAGTTTGGTTTTGTACCTGGGCTATCTACGGAAGCTGCCATTCTTAGTTTAAAGCACACTGTCCGGTATTATACAGATCGGGATACGCCAATTTATGCCTGTTTTATGGACCTCTCGAAAACTTTCGACACGATTTAATATGATATACTTTGGCGTAAACTGACAGATGTAGGGTTACCACCGGAGTTAATATCAATTTTTAAATACTGGTATCTACACCAGGAAAATCGAGTAAGGTAGGCAGGAGAGCTCTCGGACCCATGTGGGCTGAACTGCGGAGTGAGGCAGGGGGGTTTGAGCTCGCCGTTGCTCTTTAGTTTATATATGAATGCACTGATTGAGGGGCTCAGTAGTACTCATACAGGGTGTTACGTTGACGGTGTCTGCGTCAATAACCTCAGTTACGCAGATGATATGGTACTGCTGGCCCCCTCAGTTAGCGCATTGCGTCAGCTAATTGATGTATGTGAGGTATACGCGACGGCACATGGTTTGGCTTACAATGTAAGTAAAACCAAAATTATGGTATTTAAGGCGGGATGCCCTTTCTTTATTCCACCTATAGCCCTCAAAGGTGTTCCACTCGAAAGAGTGACACAGTTTAAATATCTGGGACATTTGCTAACCGACGACCTAAAGGATGACGTAGACATGGAGAGGGAGCGCAGTGCGTTGTCAGTCAGAGCGAACATGCTGGCCCGCAGATTTGCTCGGTGTACAGATGAGGTCAAAATTACTCTCTTCAAGGCTTACTGTACATCACTGTACACGTCAAGTCTGTGGGTTAGATATACTCAGCGGGCTTACAATGCCCTGCGCATCCAATACAATAATGCGTTTAGGATGTTGTTGAGACTGCCGCGTTTCTGCAGCGCGTCGACCATGTTTGCAGAGGCGCGCACAGATGGCTTCGATGCTGTGTGGCGCAAGAAAACTGCCTCACTGCTTGACAGAGTGCGCGGCAGTAGCAACAGCATTCTAAACATGATAGCAAATAAGCTAGATTGTCCGCTGTTATGGGCAATGAGTCAGAGGACGAAGTCACTTTTAATTATTAATTATTAAATATTACTTGTTTAATTTTGTTACTAACATAGATAATAAGCGACTTAACTAACACATTTCTTGGACCATTTGATGTCTGAATTGAATAAATAAATTAAATTACATGTGCGTTGCCGCCCCTAATACACTTTCGTCGAGCTCCGTTTAAAGTTTTTTTTTCACGTCTCTTCGCAGCTTCAGTAGTAACCGATCAAATTAGTACTACCTAAAAAAGCACCAGTGTTTTAGGGCATTTTCAGAATTTGGGTCCCCCCAATTAATAAGTTGTTAACAAAAATTAACTCACTGTCAGTTTTGTGACGATAATTAAACATGAAATTACAATAAAAATATTGTTTTTGTGTTAATTACATAAATTTTAAGCGATAATCTACATTCAGAATGTGAAAAAAAATACATTTTTCTCAAACATGCAATGAAATATTGTCTTTACGTTCCTTAAAATGGGCTGGGAAGTATCGCTTTTTGGGCGCAACAACTCGAGAGGACTGTAAAGGGATTTCATATTATTTTTCAGGCCTAGGCCTGCAAAGTAACTTTTTTTTATAAAATATTGTCCTTTAGAGCATTTTTTTTTATTTCATTGTATGTTTGGCGTGAAAACGGATTCCCGGCCTCGTATACCCACTTGGCCGGAAATCCTCATTTTCCCGGCCTCTGATGTAATGTACTATTTAGACAGTTTTTATGCCTACTTGTCGTCATAAAACTGACAGCGACTTAATTTTTGTTAACCACTTAATACGCTAATTGCAGGGGGGACCCAAATTCTGAAAATGCCCCTTAACGGAATCCTGTCGACTTTTCAAAATATCGAATTTATTACATAACAATAGAATAATGAATATTAATTTTGATTACCTCTATATTTAAATTTGTGAAGATCTTAGCCTAAGCTAAAGACCCGGGTTTGAACCCCGGCTCGTGCCACCGTGAACCACTCGTGAACCGGTGCGCTTGGTCACTCACTTTGCTTTCGTATGATATCTATTTATTTTCGTGTATAATCTCTTAATCTCAGTAGCTATACTTGTTGCAGTCTGAAAGTAAATATTGATCACGGCTGCAAACTCTAGGGGACTGCGACGTCTCCTAACTTCGCCGGGCGAATTAAAACTAACCGGCGGACTGTGAGAGTTACAGCTCTCAAGTTTAGAAAATTCATTTTGTAAGAATAACAATTGAGTAACTTTGTAGCAATAATGAAAAGCTACGTTTGGTTTAGTTAAATGAAAAATGTATTCGCCGAAATGAATATAAAATCAGTTCGTTCGTGTTTCACCAGTTGCGCTAAATTTCTCAACAGTTTTCACACTATCCGATCCGATATCGGATGTAAGATCGATATCCCATATATTTAAGCCGCCATCTTTGTCTTTGAAATCCTACCTACTACTATGCGATATCGGATCGGATAAATAATGTGAAAAGTGTGAAACCGCATTAATACGACAATGGTTTCAGAAAAAGTTAAACGATTTTTTTGGATTGTAATTTTTTGTATGTATTGAATTAACAAAAGAATTGCAACATTTTTATTTGTAAAAAGCAGCTTTCTCTCGTTTATTTATATTCGGGTAAACGGTAGGATAAGCACACGGTCCCACCTGAAAATGTTCACTGAAAAATGAACGCAGCTGGCGGTGACAACCAAGCGTGTGAATATGTGTAGCTATGTTGCTAGCTGCAGTCATGGTGGGTATCACAGATTTAATGTAATATACTTAATTATCATATATTAAACTAACGCATCTTCTTGGCCTGCCAAACGAACTCAGTAAAAAAGAAACATGAAACATGTCGAGCGATCTTCGACAATTTTACATGTTTAATATGTCAGTGTCTCACGGTAGTTTTGTTATTAAAATCAGTCAAAAAGACTGTCTGTAAGTACTTAGTCTGTCTCATCATCATTCCCTTGCCCTTTTCCCATTATTTGGGGTCGGCGCAGCAGATCATCTTCCTCCATTTCTCTCTATCAGCCGTCATTTCCATACTAATACCTTTCACTCTCATATCGTTGTTCACACATTCCATCCATCTTTTCTTAGGCCTTCCACTACCATTGTATTGTACTTAGTCTGTCTCTAGTTGTTATTTATTATAATGCGGACTGAAAAGGTATGGAATGCGCCCCCACCATCGGTGTTCCCAGAACAATACGACCTCGGTCTCTTTAAAGCAAGAGTGAATGAATAGGCTATTACAGACAGAGTCTAAGATGGAGTTCGACTGACTACGGTCAATCGCCGATTAGTCCATAATAAAAAAAAATACAACAAGACAATCATTTTCAACACTTACGGGACAGAGACATATTTCAAACCCAAAATAGCTAATATCAGATATCTTTTGATTACTCGGTCAAAATATATTCATAACTTATTTTAACTAAAGTAATCCAAACCACACCTCTTATTTGAGCTTAGCAATTCATCAAAACTAACTGAACCAAATATGGTGGTATGGTGGTAATTATTTGAAACAAGTTTTAATCCACTTTTCACTACGCATGCAATATGAATATTTCACTTTAAATGCATTTGATTACGGAAATATTAAACATGTTAATTCCCACAATTGACGTGTCACAAACTAATTGCTTTTTCATTAACATTGTAGAGCCTCTACCATGGGATTCTGACATTTTTCAATACCTACAAATTCAAGAAAATTACTTTGCTAATTCGCGAACAGATAAAGTCCAAGTCAATCAGTGCTAACCAGTTCTACTTACTTATGTATTTTCGTATGCAATTAATTATCCCAATCCCACCCTTCCCTTGTGGCGTAGGCGTTAGGCTGGCAACCTGTCACTGAAATGTCAGAATTGTGTTTTCATTCAATCCCTTATTTGCCAAGAGTGGCACTGAAACTTGAGTAGTTTCATGTGCTCTGCCTACCCCTTTATGGGGATACAGCGTGATTATATGTATGTACCCTTCCACCACAACAGTAAATAATCACCACCAAAAATAAAATACTCGACACCAGGGTGGCTAGCCGAATGGCACAATCGCTCACGAAACGCTCACGAAACGAAGCGCTAGTAGATATCTATCTCTATCGCGCTTGCGTATTGGCGCGACAGAGCCAGCGGCGTATCGCTTTCGTTTGGCGTCGGAGAAATGCCATTCGGCTACGGGGCCTGAATTTAGCGTTGAAAAAACCGGAAAAAATCAAATGTTTTTTTCAGGAGTTTATGAAATTTTCGTTTTTTTCGGTTTTTTTCGGGCTTTTTAGGAAAAAAACGAGCACATTATTAAAATAAGTATTTATTTAGTCACTCAAATCACTGTCACTCTCATCATATACTTCAGTTATTTCTTCTTCCATGTGGTCGGTGTAGTCCGTTTGTAGGTGCAAATTCGCCCGAATAAAGATTAATTTATCCCATCAAAAACGTAAATGTGAAATGAGAGCCAAGTTAAATAATATGATAAATGCCTTGGTTGTTCACTTCGACGACTTTTTTCGTCGAAGTGAACAACCACTAGAGAACGCTTATTAATTAATATGTCTATCTCGCATGTCTCAATATATGAGCCAAATTTGACACGTTTATGTAAAATAGTTTTTGAGTTATGAGGGGGTCAAAAGTGGCTCCAAATGGTTCGTGTAATATAACACACGGTGCTGCTCGCCAGTTCTGTTACTTGAACTTGGCTTGACACGCTACCGCTTGTCTAGATTAAGACGCTTTGGCAATAGCCGATTTCTGTCTCTGGTGTCCGTCCAAACAATGACCAATTTCTCTCAGCTACGGCGGACGATGGAGGAATACTGAGCAATCTAACCGCAATATTTGACAGCAGTTTGGTAGAACATAACCCTTTCCACCAACTCAGTGGGGTTATGTTCATGACAGGCCGCCAAATAACTTCATTTGCCCAAAAGCCTTCTTTTGCTCTCTGCATACTCGGCGAATTCAGCCATCAAATACCCGTCAGTAGTAAAAAGCAATGTGTAAAGGTTTCAAAACCTTTAAAAAGTCAAGTAAATACTTTTTAACTGAAATTTTAAAATTGAAAACTGCATTCGGTTTTTTTTCAATTCGTTTTTTTTCGGTTTAAATCGTTTTTTTCCGAAAAATACGAGCCGAAAGTTTCGCGGTTTCTTTCTATAAATTTCTGAAAAAAACAAGTGAAATGGAAAAAAACCGGGAATTTTCCGGCTTTTTTCATCGCTAGGCCTGATTCGCGTCTTCACGAGAATAGGAGGATCTCCAATGTATTTAATATCCAATGTAACATAAAGAAATATTTTAACAATATTTTAACAACGCATTTCTGGGATTAGCGAAGTACTTAATTTTCTTGATTTTGATTACCTATTACAGTCAGCAGCAGAAGTTGCGTAGCGGGCAAGGTGTTCACAATGATCCTAACACGCTCTTATTGTCTTAAAAATAAGATCGTGTCAAGTTCATTTTGAACACCTTGCCTGCTACGCAACTTCTGCTGCTGACTGTACGTTAACAAGTCATGAAACTCGCACGTGAGACCTCGTACCGTATAAATCAGCCCTGAAATATCATCCTCCCTGCGTTATGCCGGCATTTGCCACAGCTCATGGGTGCCTGGGGTCCGCTTTTACAACTGATCCCAACATTTGGCGCAGGCACTAAGTTTTAAGAAAGCGATTGCCATCTGACCTTTCAACCCGAAGGGTAAACTAGACCTTATTGGAATTAGTCCGGTTTCCTCACGATCTTTTCCTCCACCGAAAAGGGCAAAAATGACATTTCGCACATAAATTCAGAAAATATCATTGGTGCGAGCCGAGGTTCGAACCTGCGACCTACGGAAGGAAAGTCGCACGTACTTACCGCCACCAGCGCTTTGCCTACAATGAATATCAATTTCTATAACGTTTACACTATCAAGTAAAGGTCACTACAGCGTCAAACCCGTGGTAGTGGGTCAGCTCGGTCCATTATCGGTGAATAATTAAATGACCGAATGAGTGAGTGAGTGAGTGAGTGACCGGAAGAATGGAATGAACAGTCGGACCATTAGTAAAGATTGACGTTGACGGGGGTCCACGTGAGAAATGATCGCGAGGGGGTGATATGGTAATGATTTTTGGGGAAAATAGCTACCTATTATAGCTGGGAATCAATTATTTTGTTTGGTGGTCAGTGTGTTGATTATACAATAGACAAATAAAATAACTAAAAGCTCGGCCACACATGCGCTTTTTGAGAGCGTTAAGCGGAGCGCAATGGTAGCGGTGCGCCTGACGAACGCTGGCGTTGCGCCCAGCGGACGCCGGCGGGAACTAACGAGCGCGAAATGCGCGCGGATTGCGAGCGGAACGCCAGCGTTCGTCCGGCGCACCGCTATCATTGCACTCCGCTAACGCTACGCTATCAAAACGCTTTATGTGTGGCGGAGGCTTAGTGTTAACTTCCTGGATGAACTATAAAAAAAAACACTTTTCCAACGATCACTATTTAGTAAAAAGGAAGTTAGTCTAGCTAAAACAGAGAACTACCTTAGGGTATCTCCAAACGTAGCGACGTGGAATCGGCTTTTGTCGACCAAAAATCGATCATTAAATAAATGTCATATACTTAAAAAGAAAAAATGACCAATGCCCCAAGTCGTCCAAGCTGGAATCGAACCAGCGTACCTACTCCGTTAACCGGACGGATGGCTTCAAAAAATACAAATTAATAGTACATTGGGAGGAAGTTGAATATTACTAACGAGAGTAAGTTAAATCGCGACGGCTTGCCGGAGCGATTTAAAGACTCGAGTTTGTAATATTCATACTCCCCGAGTTACACACTTGTTACACACAATGTTTTTCAAGTACAGTGCAACAAAACCAAGTTAATGTTTGTTCATGGCTAACTCTTTGAATATTCGCAAAACGCGAAGAGAATTCATTTCAATGAATAATATTAACTTGCACCGCTGCCAACTTTTGGATATTATGCCGGGGATACACGAGGACATTCTTCACAGACAATATTAAGTTGTAATAAAAATACGAAGTTTTACTTTATCCTTCACGGTTGTGTTTTTCTCGTTGAATTTTGTACACGTCTACACGTTTTAAGTAATGCCATGCCATGAAAAAAAGAGAGTTAACTAGATAAAATAGTACATTTCGTTATAAGTGCGAGAAGTATGTCATTACTCCACGAGTCCCGAGACATTTTGCCACGAGCGGCACGCGAGTGGCAAATCTCGGGACGAGTGAAGAATGACATTCTCGCACGTGTGACGAACGACGTTTTTTAATACAGTTGCGAAAAAACACTACTACTTACTTACAACGAAATAAAACAATCCGAACTATCAATTTTCCCATGGACATTGACGGATTATTTGACAATTCAAAGGCGTATTTTTGAAGCTTTTAAACTTGCGTGCATATTTTCGAGTTTGCTATTCATCTAACATAATTTATTTCATTGGGTGCCATAAGAACATAAACATTTACGTTTTGGGACGATTGTTTAATGTACAACTACATTTTAATTTAATCGATCCATTTATGCCCCGACGTATTGCAAATAACGTAAAATAATTATGACAAATCGCGTAACATATTGAGGTTTTTTGAACGTGCATTAGGTTAAAACATGGTAGACGCCTCTACTTTGACAGTAGAAGACGCGTTTCGTTCCAATCATGTTCTGTTTACACGACTCATTATGACCGATTTTTCAAAGTATAAACCATTTTATAAATTATGTTTAGTATGACTAAAAGTAAACAATTACATATGAAATATTAACGTTTTAAATATTAATCACTGAGTATGTTTATAGTTTTATTCTGTCTTAGTAAACTAGACTAATATGAAAACAGCTCGGTAAGTAGTCGTAAAATGGAACGTATATACTTTTTACGCACTAGTTCGTAAAATAAAACTTCTCGCACGCTAAACAGCCAAAAAACGGGCACTTTTTGAGCAACTGTATTACAATAGTACATTACGATACAAGTGCATAAAAAAAGGTTCGAAAGGAGTGGCGATAAATTAAAACACGACCGAAGGGAGTGTTTAAAGTCGACACGAGTTACGAATTTCCTTTTCGCACGTGTATCGTACGACGTTTTTCAGTACAGATGCGCCTCCGAAGTTTCGACCTGGCATATAATGAACCACTTCTCGCACTAGTGCGTAAAAAAAGCACCATCTGTACTTACTGAAAAAAATGTTATAACCGAGAGACGAGCAAAGCTTTTCATGAGTATTTATATTTTTAACTTTTTAAGTACGACATAATATTAATAAAAAAAAAAATTGTTCAGTAAGGTCTGATGTAACCCGGATGGCATGAGTCGCGTGGCAGTGGCGTGCGATCGCCTGTTATTATGGTTCCCGGAACCACAATCAATACACTGCAGTGCAGGCCCATTATGCATTTGTATTTACATACGACGAGGCTTTTTGTATTACTAGTAATCCAGAAGAAGTAGGAGAAAAGTATTGAGTAAATTCAGGTAAACTTATTACATTTATTTACTGAACTTTTTTCAATACAACTTTTAACAATATATATTTTTTTAATACTACGTCGGTGGCAAACAAGCATACGGCTTGCCTGATGTAAAGCGGTCACCGTAACCTATGCACTCTAAAAAAAATTTGATTGCTCCTATCAATATTTTGATAGTCGTAGTCAAGCATCTTGATTCCATACAAGCCTAATAAGATCTTAGACACATCAAATAAGGTAATTTTGATTGCTCTTACTTTTGCAACGTAACTGAGCCGATTAAGACCTTGTTCAATAATTTCATTAAAATAATTATGCTAACTAAATTACCTTAGTAAGTTCAACTAAGGATTGAATCAACCAATGTTACATAGTTATGCCTAACAAGTTAATAATTGATTCAAGGTTTACAATGGTTAGGAATAACAAAACACCTAAGTTATTAGTTCAATCATACATTCCCTTATTGTTTTTAGTAATCGGCTTTATTTGAATTATATAAGATAGTAATTGTAGTGATTAACTTAACGTCAACTAAGAGAAAACTGCTCTTAGTTGGTCTTCATTTTTTAGAGTGTGGACGCCTGCAACTCAAACAGTGTCACATGCGCGTTGCAACCCCATTAGAAACTTGTACATTCCCTTTTGCTGTGTTAAGTACACAGCAAAAAGGAGTGTACAAGTTCTAAGGAGGGTTCGGGTTGCCGACGACTCAAAGGACAATAGACGGAACAAGTTAGTTCCGTAAGTCCTCCCGTCATCAGCTCACCGCACCCTCGTTGAGCTAGAATAATGTGCAACTTTTAACTGTTAACATGTAACTCGATCTTAAACGGTGTTATTACATGCCGACATACTGATACGTAATGAGATATTTTACCGCCCTAGGGCGGTAAAGTCAATACCTGGGTGGGGCCTTCCACGACCTGTCAAAAATTTCAAGATGGCAGACGAATGTTCGAAATATCAGCGTAATTATTAGCGTTAAAATTTGGTTATTACTTTGCGAAACCATTGTGTTTATAGCCGTGGCTTGCGTGGGCGACGGTCGCGCGATGGTCGCGCGACGGCGATGCCACGCATACGAAATCAAACCTTATCGATATGGAAGTATGAGACGCGACGGTGACGGTCGCGCGACCGTCGCCCACGCAAGACACGGCGTATCACGGGCGGCTCAAGGACTACAAACTCGAGTTATTAAAGCCAAACAGCCTCTCGTTCGTAATCCTTCACTTTCTGCCCTTAATACATACATACATACAACACATACATACAATCACGCCTGTATCCCATAAAGGGGTAGGCAGAACACATGAATTTACTAAAGCTTCAGTGCCACTCTTGGCAAATAAGGGATGGAAAGAAAACGAAACTGTGACATTGCAGTGACAGGTTGCCAGCCTCTCGCCTACGCCACAATTAATACACACACCCCCTTAATAAACAATGTACTATAATAAAAATATTTTTGTTAGTACGACTATGTCTCACGAATTAAATGTACCATTTAAATAAATGATCCTTAAGACGTATGCGTATTCCAGGGGTGCTTATTTACCGCGGCCCGCAATGTGTTATATCTGTCAGGGGTGACACAGCTGAGGGCCCCGGGGACCGCTTACTGTGGTCGTCTTAATGCTATGTGTCGGATGTTTAATTTGAGTTACGGTTGAAAGTTCTGTGTCTATTATTTAAGTTTAAGTACGTAAATATAGTTAGAAATGAGGGCCGATAAAAGCTATACTTTGATTTATGGATTTTCTGGTTTTATTCTAGGTTGAATTATGAAAAAATGAATTGACAAAATGAAAAAAAAAAAATATTTCAGGCGTAATCCCATAGATTTGTTAAAAAAAAGGTTATGAAAAGGTTTTGTTTCTAGTTAGAAACGTGATAATTGGCATAATTTTCTGTCAAAATTTCAAACTTTTTATAGTAAGGGAAAGATACTGTCAACCGATTAGAATCCTAGGCCACTAGAACCCTGTCTTATTGACACTGTGCTTCATTTTCCATAGAAGTCAGTTTGATGGTTATCATGAAATACATTACGATACAAATGCGAAAAAAATAAATCCGAAACATTAAATCGACACGAGTTACGAATTTCCTTTTCGCACGTGTATCGTACGACGTTTTTTCAGTACATATGGCCCTCTGAAGTTTCGGCGTTACGCCGCGTCTTGCGTGAGCGACGAACCCGCGACGGCGACGCGATGCGATGCGATGCGACGAAATCAAACCTTCTATCTCTATGGACTTGTCTTAGGTGGGCGACGGAACGCGACGGCGATGCGACGCGACGAACTAGCGATGAACATGCGAATGTTAAGCGACGCGATGCGACGCGATGCGATCAAACCGCTGTGTTCATATGGGAGCGTCTTGCGTAAGCGACGGCCCGCGACGGCCCGCGACGGCGATGCGACGCGATGCGATGGCGATGGGCGCGCGATCAAGCTATTTGATTTTTAGAAGCAAATTCAATACGTAGAGAGGTCGGACTAGAGAAATAACGATTGATTACTAGTCTCACATTTCATTCTTTATATTTTCTTATAATAAAAATTCAAAATATTCAAATTAACATAAGTTGACCAAAGGAGTAATGTGCCTAAAAAGTAAGGAAATTACAACTTTTGTAACTTGTATTGACAGCCTTTGATTATGTGCACGGTGATACGAGATTGTCTGTGTAAAATATTAAAATTTAAGTGTGAACTAAAAATATGAAACACTAGTGCGATGACCTTACGATATATGTACTAGCACTTGACTTTGGTGAATAGGATCACAAAATTAACTAGTTATTACAACGGGCTCGTAGCCTAGCGGTTTCGACGTCTGGACGCCGCGCCAGCGGTGTGAGTTCGAACCTCGGCTGAGGCGTGCTTTTGCAGTTTTATTTTTGTTTCTTTTATTTTTTATTAATTGATTGTTTACTTTTTTCTTTCTGTAAGAATCTTCATTCTTATTTTTATTTTATTTTTAATAACTCCGGCTTTTATACTAACAAGGAAAGGTACCCATACAAAAAAAATATAATTAGACTACTCTTTAAGGGGCGTTCATTGTAATTCCTGCGATTCCTGCATTTATTGAGATATAATCCTAAACCAGAACTTCTTGTTGCCATATTAAAAAAAAATACATATAAGACATACATTTGTGTCGATAGATATTTTTCAGTACAGATGGTGTTTTTTTTACGCACTAGTGCGAGAAGTGGTTCATTATATGCTAGGACGAAACTTTGGAGGCTCATCTGTACTGAAAAACGTCGTACGATACACGTGCGAAAAGGAAATTCGTAACTCGTGTCGATTTAAAACACTCCCTTCGTACTTAATGTACTATTTTAAAGCACATAAAATTCGAATAAAATACACTGCTGACACGGGCCCGCTCACTGCTCAGTTCAGTCTGCGCTGCGCCCAGCGCTCATAGACAGTGGACCTACGTTCGATAGTCCGGCCACAGATCAAATAATACTAGTACAGATACCTAATCCCATACTAAAAATGGGCGCCGTCCTAAGTATTCTAGACCTGTAGGCTAAATTTAATCCACACTCAAAGAGCTAGATGGCGCCAGTAGCCACGCGTGGCCAACAAAACTCTTATCAGTATCCTACGTCGAAATAGTCATCAAACTGCAACATCTTGCGACATCTGTTTTAGCTTTCACGCACTAAACCTATAACGTCACATGGACGTTTAAAGTCGAACATTACTAGATGGCGTTGCCGTGCGGCTTGTATGTGTGCTCGCCGAGTACGTATAATATACTCGCTCTGTCCGCAACACATGCAAGCGGAATTGAATGAACGAGATCCGCGGCGCCCCACCCCGCGCCCCACGCCCCGCGCCCCGCGACCACGGCGCCGGCGACCTTGAGTTGAAAGGCCCCAGCCCCCGACCAAAGGATGCATTGATTTGTTAAAATTTAAAGCACTCTAAAGCAGGCGCGTAGTTAATTAGAAATATGGAAATGAATATTATTATGTAAGAAATACATAAGTATAATAGCTAAGAATGTACATGTAGTAAACATAATGAACAAAATGTAAAGTACGTATTTGATAAAACATTTTCGAGAGTAATATTTTTATTCATAAAATTGTGCAAACACTGCAAACTTAATTTAAACCCCGAAACTATTTATTTTCTGAAACATGGTATGAAATGTTGTCATTACGTCCTTTTAAGTTAAAATATGCTTCCCGGTACCACAACATAGTGTAATTTAAAAATACAGATATAAAATTAATACTTCGCAAATAAATTACGACTATAAACACATAAAATTATTAAAACACCAAGACCAGACAATTTAAGCCTGGCGTCCACTAGGCGCGCCGATCGAGCCTTGGTAACCCTTAGGCCGTTTTTACATTATCGTTTTTACATAAAAAAACCGGCCAAGTGCGAGTCGGACTCGCCCACCGAGGGTTCCGTACAAACTTTCTTTCAAACTACCTAGTAAAAATAATCTCATATTTTCATATAACTCTAATGACTTGACTAGAAGACAAAAGTATAGGCACTAATGAGTATTATAGCGCCATCTCCCGGTCAATTTGATAACTAATTTGCGCGACCTGGTTTTTCAGGGATAATTCTTTATAATGTTAAACGATTTAAACAGTTTTTACTTTATTGGACAGAAGATGGTTTACGTAACATCTCGTATTAATTTGAAGTACGATATACATCCGCAAGGGTGGGTAAATTGAAAGTAAAAATTTGAAAAGTTTTTTGTGAATTAAAAAAAAAGTATTCAAAATACAAACACGATTATATTTTTCCTGTAATATATAGCATAAAACCAATGTTTACTAAAATTTTCATAATTGTTCGTTGGTAAACTTCGGAGATAAGGGGGGGAACGGTATTTTTTTTACATTTTCCTTCAAAATTCTTTTTTTTCCACAACAAAAAAATTATAAAAAATAGTTTATTTACGTTCAATTTGAGCTCTTTCCAACGATACCCCACTTGACCTAGTAACTTGAAATTTACAGTTTGCCCCCTTTCATTTTGGCCATTTTTTACAATTAAAATTAATATATTTAAAAAAATTATACTTTCTATTTGTAGAGGTTTACAATGTTCACAACTATTCCAAATTTCAAGTTGATAGCATTAGTAGTTCTCGAGATATTTAGGAATGTGACAGACGGACAGACAGACGGACAGAGTCGCACCGATTTTAAAATGCTGTTGCGCTTCGCGCGACGCAAGTGCGGCGTCGCGTCGAGGTCTAGGCCCACTCCGCCGCAAATCGGCGACCGAGCGCGCATTCGTGTGCGTTCGGAAATCCTAGCCAGTCGGCAATCGTCGCGTCTCATACTTCCATATCGATAAGGTTTGATTTCGCATGCATCGCATCGGTCGTGCATATAGCAAATGTCGGAAGGATTTCAAAGGCAAAAATCAAAGATGGCGGCTTCAATGTATGGGATATCGGTCCTACATCCGATATCGGATCGGATAATGTGAAAACGCACTAACGGTTAATGCTTAGGCCGTTTTCACATTATCCGATCCGATATCGGGTGTCAGATCGACATCCTACATCCGATAAACGCTTCCGATAGTGTCGGATGTACAGTCAACCAATTGGAACCCTAGGCTACTCTACAACCATGTCAAAATGACAAGCAGTAAGAGGTTTCTTACAATCTGATTTATAACGTTACTATGACATAGTTCTACAGTGGCCTAGGGTTCCAATTGGTTGACTGTAGGTCCGATAAAAAGCATTGTTCCAAATCAATGAAGTATGATTTTGTATCAAAAAGTATTTAAAAAATGTTTTATATTTAATAATTATAAGCACTATATTCCAAATATTATATTGTAAAATTAAAATAACGGCATAAAAAATACTCAAGAGTGTCAGGCAAAATAAATAATTTTACATTCAATTGTATCTACTAAAAGATGATAAAACTAGTATCCACAATTCGGACCGATGCATTACAAACTTTTTTTTTTTCAATGGAAATTGTTCAACTAATTTGAATTTCGATCATTGGCAGCTGTTTAATAGAAATAGACGACATTTTTGTCACGCACACTACTACAAACGTATACCTACATTATTTAACAAACAAATATTATCGGCTGACAGCTGAATATTCTACGAACACGCGAGCGGGAGCGAGGCTGCGCGATTTTGGTGACGCAATCATAGACTAAAAAGTTAACCGCGCAGATGTGCCATTTTCATTGTTCCTACTAATGTGTTTCACCTCTAATAGATTTGCGAAATATATTTATTTCAATTTGGAAAATTATTAGGTAACTACTTAATACTTTATGAATTATGTTACTATAATATAAAAAAAAAAAGTTAATTTGTTTATTGATTGTTAACAGTTATTGAGTAAAATTGTATTTTTAGCACGCTCACTTTTTGCTGTTTTCTTTGGCCTGGTCATGAAAAAAGAGAACAATATACCTACGCTTTGTCCAAAAAAACTGACCGCACTATATATATATTATTATATATAAGTATATATTTGTATTTTAAAGAAGAAGATAAATCTTCAAGAAAAGAGCGTACATCCATCTTAAAGGCCGGCAACGCACCTCCAACACCCCTGGTGTTTCGGGTGTCCATGGGCGGCAGTGATCGCTTACTTTGTATTTTTTAAGTTGTAAATAAATAAATAAATAATTTTGACAGGCGGAATATAATAATGTGTCACATCTGATGGTGGACTTACTACTCTACGCGTAAATTACCGCTTCGCGCACTCCGCGCATTTGTCAGCTTGTGCAGAGTTTCCGTCTGGCAACGTCGCCTATAGTACGTAGTACATATATCTCAATGAACGGAACGCACACAATCGCACCGTTTCGTTGGCAGTATACTGTAGATAGTGACAGCTCCATCTCATCTAGTGACAATATGCAATAAAATTTAGGTAGCTCGATACTGTCGCGCGCAGGTTGTTCACGTTGTTGCGTCATAGTCAGTAGCAATATATTACGTGATATTATTTCTTTTTTTTCTAAAATAATGCATTTGCATTGCATTAAATTTGTGTTGTCATCGATGTTTGTATTTAATTTATAATGTACTTAATTTATGACGCTTCAAATACCTTTAAATCTATTTGATAAAAAAATAATAATCGTCAATCGTGACACTTAGCGCCATTTATGATTTCTATTTGGAAATAATTTTGCACTGTTCCGGATGAGACCCCATGCCGCGGGCAAAAGCTAGTAGAACATAAAAGAAAAAAAGTAAATAAAAATGCAAAAAGATTGCGTGAGCCGAGATTCGAACTCACGACACTCATGGCGCAAACGATTCCACCTAGAAGTCAAACCCGCTAGACCATTTGCACATTGTGAAAGACGGCGAATCTTGTGATTCTAATCACCAAAATGCTAGTGCCGAAGTTTCGCGCGATGGATACGCGATGACCTTGAGCCATCGCCGTCGCATCGCGTCGCATCGCGTCGCGTCGCGTCGCGTCGCCCGTCGCTCACGCAAGACGGAGCGTTACAAGAAATGATCCACTTCTCACACTAGTGATTAAAAAAGCGCCATCTGTACTGAAAGGTTCTATAATGACCCATTGTTTCAACTGCGTGCGTAGCCAAATGGCATTTCTGCGACGCCAAACGAAAACGAAACGCCGCGCCACTTAGTCCGGCTCTGTCGCGCCAATACGCACGAGCGATAGAGATAGATATCTACTAGCGTTTCGTTTCGTGAGCGTTTCGTGAGCGTTAGTGCCATTCGGCTACGCATCCTGGCCTTCCAATAGGCTACTTGACCCTTTTTTAAAGTCTGTGTTATAAGTATGATTAAGTACGGTACAGTGAACCGAATAAAATATTACCATATTTTATTATGACTTAAAAACAGCAAACAATATTTTTAAAGTATACTTTTACCTAATCAGGCGAAAACAGCACAGTCATATTAATCTATATATTACCTGTGCATCAAGTCATTCTATTCGAAAACAACATTTTCTGACTTTTTAAGTATGAAGGCATAAAGTTCAATATGTCAGTGATTGTTTTGACATGCAGTAAGGTTCAAATTTGATGACGTCACTACATCGCTGACAGCGTTTTCGGTGGCCAAAATAGATAAAAAAATTACACACATTTTTAATCGATAATACATAGTCACCATACACATTTAATAGCCATAATCTATTAATATTGTTTTTTATGTCAAATACTATAGAAGATAATTATTTATTGTGCCAAATTCGATATGAGTCTAGTAGCCTATACAGTTCAGGTGCCGAAAATGACCCTACCCCTATGAGGTACCTATAAGAGTAACAAAACAAAATCGGTCGATTTCTGTGATAACTACCTGCGTACATTACGTACAACAAATGTGTAAATAGTGTGTTTACAAGCCCCCGGCGGCGCAGCTTGTTTGTGCACGGGCGTGGAATACTGCGGAACCGCGCGTGATGACAGCGTTTGTCACGGAATTGAACTATTATTTGCAACTGTGTGGCTACCGTCTGTTGTCTATACTTTAGTGAACAGCGGTAACGTTACGAAAATCCATATTAATATTATAAATGGGAAAGTGTGTGTGTCTGTTTGTTTGTCCGTCCTTCACGGCAAAAGTAAGCGACGAATTGACGTGATTTTTTAAGTGGAGATAGTTGTAGAGATGGAGAGTGACATAGGCTACTTTTTGTCTCTTTCTAACGCGAGCGAAGCCACGGGTAAAAGCTAGTTGTATATAATTTTTGGTTCCAGTAAACATCCAACTTAGAAAGGTTTTCAAGTGATACCCGTATATCACCTATCCATCCCTACTATTAAGTAGGGATCGGTCGATTATAAATGGGAAAGTGTGTGTGTCTCTTTGTCTGTCTTTCACGGCGAAACGGAGCGCCGAATTGACGTGATTTTTAGGTAAAGATAGTTGAAGGGATGGAGAGTGACATAGGCTACTTTTTGTCTTTCTAACGCGAGCAAAACCGCGGGCAAAAGCGAGTATTTAATATTGTAAATGGGAAAGTGTGTGTGTGGTTTCTTTGTCCGTCTTTCACGGCAAAACGGAGCGAAAGATTGACGTGATTTTTTAAATGGAGATAGTTGAAAGGATGGAGTGACACAGGCTTCTTATTGTCTCTTTCTAGCCTTCCACTTCCCTTAAATGGGGGTGCAAGTTTGTATGGAACATTCCGCAATTTTCGACTTTGACGCGAGAGAAGCTGCGGGTAAAAGCTAGTACCTAATAAACCGATGAAACTACCGACTGCGCCATATACTAATCTTGAATTTCTGAGATATTGATATTTGATCTTTTGTATCTTAGTTTAAAATGATATTTAAGTGTAAGAGAGCCCATGTGGTTTTACACTACTATAAATAATATATAAAGGAAGAACATATGCAGTTTCCTGATTTTTCCACCACAAAAATTCACCCGCTCGGCTACCGTTGTGTAAATAGTGACCAAGCTTCGTAAACCCTTCACCCGCAGCCTGGTTTTAGTTACAGTTGACCGAGGGGAACCACTTTGCTATTTTGTTGGGAAATTGAGCGCCGGTTTGGCTTATAAATGGCCTAATTGCTTTCTTAATTGGGAAGAAATGTTAGTGAATTTAAAAATGTAATGAAGAAAGAAAGTTTTTCGTTCAGAGCAGATTGAGTTGGGGATTTTTTATTTAGTTATCGATCGATCGCAATTAACTAACGGGATACAAAGTGTTAACGTACCCGGGAAATGACTTAGGGGGAGAAACTATTCAACTGATGTGCAATGTGGGAAGTAATCGAAACGACTAGTTATCTTTAGGACGTTTATTGCAATCCTATATATGGGTGGATACAGCTCTTATATACTAGTATCATAGAGTAGTAATACATAGAGGGTATACAAAGAGTATAAATGTAGACATGTAATAAGGCATAATACTTATAACACTACAGATGGAATGTTTTCCATGTTTTACACTATTAACTTGAGCTCCATGGATATCCACCAAATACACGTGCCATACATTACCAGTAAACACTCTATTTTAATAATACAAAAATCGTAAAACATGGAAAAAATCGAGAAGTCGAAAATATTGCCCCCCAGTCGTAACTGTCCCGCTATACCTTATATATATATATTTTTATTATAAATGGGCTTACTCTTGGCTACAGAGTAACCAAAGGCATAAAAGACGTGGCATACGATGGAGTGAGTTCGCCCAGAAGATGCCTCTTCACTCTTTATTTATATTGTTTATTATCCAGATTTTGCGATCGTCAAAACGACACGTAACATAAAGGCATACAATCACCGTTCCGTCTCGCACTGAAGCTTAACCCTTCAGCGCTGAGCACGGATTAATCCATCAGCGTGTAAACGTGCAGCCGGTAAAGGGTTGACTTCGCTTCACAGTCACATTGAAGCGTGGCTGACAATTTTGCTGAAAAAGCGCAACAAAATTTTTGCAGGCCTTTCCTTGTTTGAACGAGAAACCATTTTGGTCCTTATAATTATATTACCTATTTACTTTAACTCGAAAATGCTGCACTGAAATTGCTGAAAAACTACACACATATATACATACATCTAATCACGCATGTATCCCATAAAGGGGTAGGCAGAGCACATGAACTACTAAGTTTCAGTGCCACTCTTGGCAAAAAGGGGTTGAAAGAAATCCAAATTGTGACATTGCAGTGACAGGTTGCCAGCAACTCGCCTACGCCACAATTTAACCCATATCCCACAGTCGACTTCTACGACACCCACGGGAAGAAAGGGGGTGGTGAAATTCTTAACCCGTCACCACACTGAAAAACTATGCCTGCTGATAAATTATGTTTATGCTACAAGTAATTTGTTGTTCATACTTCATATATATCCCAGCACTATTTCGACAATTTAACCATTTGAAAGCTAATCATAGAAGCAAGAGTCATTACCAGCAGAATTGACCAATTACGGGCGGAGGACTGAATGCCTTCATTCAGTCGAAAAGATCGTCATTTAGTTACATTTTACTTCAGTTGAGAGGGTAAAGGGCTTTGGGCTGTGGTACAAAAAGAGGCAGACGAGTGATCTTATTATAAAAACAAGTTTTAAAACAAGTTCATGATTTCTTTTGCTTACCTATTAGCTTACTGCTGTGTTCTAGACGTAGGTTTCTAAAGAAAACTCCAGATTTATAGAACACTGATGTGCTACGTTTAATGCTCGGACACAGACTGACATGGGTTACAACTACCCTCTATATGAAAACATAACAATTCCTCCACCAATAGTAAAGAAAGCTTAAAATTAAAATTAAAATATGACCTATCTAAGCATACTAATACATTAGAAAGGTTACACACTAACAAACATAGGCAGCAGTAGGTATTTATCTGTACACTGGGTTAGGATTGCGAGTGGCACGGATATTACGACGATCTGCATGCGTCATAGGGTCTAAGGTAGTCTCGGTACCCTCCGCCTCACCGTCTAGAAAAACATCATTCTGGGCCACCGATGTGGCAGCAGGCGGGACTATGGAGTCGGGGGGTACACCTTCCCGTGGTATCAGCGACTGGCAAGACTCATCTAAATTATTTCCACTTTCAACTAAACTTGAGTCAGAGGTCTGGCCTTCAATCGCTGGAGGTGACACTGCATCATGACTTGGAGATAACGACTCGTTGATTGTTATTTCCAGGTCAGATGAAATATCTTGGGTATCACTAGTAGTACCTACGCTATTATTACCTTTATACAATAGTAACTGATCTACATGTTTCTTAACTAATATATTCAAATCTATTATACGAACTAAGTACATTTTATTACCTATAAGTTTTTGTATACAACCTTTTTTCCATACGTGCTTATTTCCGTTACTAAATATATGTTTAACTAACACCTGATCTCCTTCCACAAAACACACCTTGCGCCGCCCTCCATAGTTCTTAGTTTGTGAGATCTGTTTAAAACAAACATTTTGGTTAGCTTCGGATGATAACGACATGTTAGGTGATTGTGAGTGTGATGAGTCATAGTTGTTGTCTAGCGACGCGTTATCGCGATGCAACAGATCGAGACGACAGCGGAGCGAGCGCCCAAGCATCAGCTGTGCGGGCGAAAAACCGGTTGTGCAATGAACGGAGTTTCTTATATTAAATAACAGCTGATGTATTCGCCTGGAGACAGGCTCCGTGTTGCTATTCGCCATTATTATTTTTATACCTCTTTTCAAAAAACCAATACTATTTTCTACTTGGCCGTTCGACTGCGGATGGTAGGGGGGGCTAGTCAAATGTTTTATGCCGTTTGCTACGCAGTAAACTTCCATTTCTTTCGAACAAAAATTCGCTGCGTTATCGGATACTAAAACCTGCATTAATCCAAATCTACTATTTACTTCTACCAACCTATCAATGATCGCTTTTGTTTCCGTTGATTTCATTAGAAAACATTCGACCCATTTAGAGTGTGCATCAATGATTGCCAAAAATTGCGTTCCTTCAACTGAAAACATGTCCATATGCACACGACTCCAAGGTCGTTTAGGGTAAGGCCACACGGCAAGCGGTGCGCGCGGCGGGGTCTTACGCATTGCGTTACAAATACTACAAGAACCTATCTTTTGTTCTATGTGTTTGTCAATATCGGGCCACCACATTCGTGATCGGGCTTCGGTCTTTGTTTTGACGACGCCGAAATGTGAACTATGTAACTCGTCTAACATTTTTTCGCGAAGCTCCCGTGGAATTATTAATTTGTGACCCCTTAGAATGCACCCATTTTCGACATGAAGCTCAAACCTACATTTAAAGTACGGTTTCAAAGTTTCATTTTTTATTTTGCGCGGCCACCCATTTATGACGTACCGTTTAACCTCATTGAGATTACTATCAGCTGTGGTCGCCTCTCTTACCTCTGATAACGTAATCGGCCTGAGCATGTTATCCGTAAAGTAATTAACGTATAAGCACGTATCTACGAGCTCACTATCACATTGTTCAACCCTTGATGAATAACTGGATATCGAGCGCGAAAGAAAATCCGCGATGTTTTGTTCGCTTTTTATATACTCAATATTAAAATTGTAACTTGATAAAAACAATGCGTATCGCTGTAAACGATTTGCAGCCATTTCCGGTATGCCCTTTTTATCGCCAAAAATAGTAATAAGTGGTTTATGATCCGTTCGTAAGACAAATGGCACGTCACGGCCATACAAGTAGTGATGGAATTTTTTTACCGCAAACACTAAGCTCGCAGCCTCCTTTTGTATTTGAGCGTAATTACACTCTGCTTTTGAAAGTGACCGTGAAGCGTAAGCCACTACGCGCTCCTCGCCAGAGGGCTGCGTCTGTGATAAGACCGCCCCGAGGCCGGCGGGCCCTGCGTCAGCTGTCACTATCGTCACTAACTCGGGGTTGTAGTGCGCGAGAACCCTTTCGGAACCCATCTCCTCCTTAATACTTTTAAACGCTTTTCCTTGTTCTTCCCCCCACTCCCACTTTACGTCATTTTTTAAAAGTGAATACAAAGGCTTTAAAACGCTGGAAGTGTTAGGCACAAAACATCTGTAATAATTGACTAAGCCCAGGAAAGACTTAAGTTCTGTAACATTCTTTGGAGGCGTACACTTTAAAATGGCTTCAACTTTCTTTGGTGACTTATGCAATCCGTGTTTATCAATGATGAAACCGAGATATTCGACTGATTTTTTAAATAGATCACACTTCTCGCGTTTTAATCGTAACCCGGCATCCTCTAACCTACTTAAAACCTGTTCTAGCCTTTTTATATGAATATCGCGGTTTTCTCCGGTCACCAATATATCGTCAATAAATATACAAACGCCGTCTATGTCACCTAGTACGCTTTCAAGCGTCTGTTGAAAAATATAAGGCGCGTTCGTGAGTCCAAACACTAAACGGTTATAGCGAAATAAACCCTTATGCGTATTTATGCAAGTTAAGTTACGCGACTCGTCCAATTCCAGCTGATTGTACGCCCTAGACAGGTCGAGTTTTGAGAACTCTTCCCCTCCATATAGCTTAGCAAACAAATCCTCAATACGTGGAACCGGATAATTATCAACATATAACGCCTTATTTAACGTAACCGAATAGTCCCCACAGATCCTAATATTTCCGTCGGCGCGCAACACGGGCACTATCGGCGTTAGCGACATCGGCGTGGTCTACTTTCTCAAGGATCCCCAAATCTACTAAACGCTGAATCTCAGCTTCTATTTTACCTTTTAATGGCAATGGCACAGGGCGAGGCTTGAAAAACTTCAATGGCATGTCCGGTTTAACCTTAAGAGTGACTTTATATTTATTAAAACACCCCAGTTCGTCTGTGAATAACTTAGAATATTTAGTCATGATTTTAGAGCCTAAGTCATCTCCTACTATATTGTTAACGTTTTGTCTACAAATTTGTAAACGAAATGCTCTAAAAAAATCGCGCCCCAATAAAGTAGGTCGATCCTCGCTCTCCACACAAACATAGAACATAACCTGGTTAGTTTCCCCATCGTAGGTGACGGGTAAGCTAACGGTACCCTTAAGTGCCAGCTTACTTTTATTATAGCACCTTAATACGAGCTTCGGCGACTTTAACTCATATTCTGAGAAATACCTATCGTAGATGTCGTGGGGCATTAGTGACACTGCGCTCCCACAGTCAATCTCGCAACTAATAGGCTCGCTCGCTATCGTAACGATCTGTACCATCGGTTCACCATAAACTGTAACAATACTGTAAACACTCTCACCTTGAATGATATCGTCATCCTCCTCTGCTACAAAATAATTCCTTCGCACTTTGGTTTTACACATTCGCTTTAAATGTCCTTTTTGTTTACACTTTTGACATGTATAGTTAATAAAACGACACTGATCCTTTGTATGATTTTTATAGCCGCAAACTTCACAACTTTCCAAGTTACTACGAGGGTTACGTTGCGCGCGCGACGTGTTGACGGCAAACACTGGAGTTTCGGGTACCGCGGGTTGTGTTTTTTGCAACGCTATTCGCGCGCACCGCACACTTTGCGCTAATTCTAATGCCTTGCTAAACGTTAAAGTGTCAACGCTCTCGGCAAATAACTTTTCTTTTTCTTTTACATTTTCCAACCCTAAGACAAACCTGTCGCGTAATACACTGTCCAACTCCGTTTTAAAACCACAGTACTGGGCCAGGCTACGCACTCGTGCGGCCCAATCTGGCAACTCTTCACCCGGTCGCTGTTCAGCCTTATAAAAAGTGTAGCGTTCAGCAAATGTACTCTTCTTTGGCGTAAAATGCGTATCCAGATGTTGTAACAAAACCTTGTATTCTACGCTGTCAACTTCCTTTGGCGCCACTAAGTCTCGAAGAATGCGGTAGGTATCTTCCGATAAGGCCGACAATAACACGGCACGGCGTTTCACTTCTGACTTGTCTGTTGTTTCCGTAATATCATTAACAGTGCAGAATTGAAACAATCTGCTCCTGAAGATACTCCATTCGTGAATCCGATGGTCAAAATTGAGACTGCCGCCGAACATTACATTTGCACTTGATGTAGTCATTTTTTCCAACCAATTAATTGAAAAAAACGTTCTCTGCACACGTAGATATCGATCTCGTCGCCAATTGCTGTGTTCTAGACGTAGGTTTCTAAAGAAAACTCCAGATTTATAGAACACTGATGTGCTACGTTTAATGCTCGGACACAGACTGACATGGGTTACAACTACCCTCTATATGAAAACATAACACTTACATACCTAATTTTGTTAGTATGCTAACAATCTTTATATTCAGTAATGAACCTCCAGGGGGGTTACCATGAAGTGCTAAAGCCGTTCAGTTTAGGTTGAGAGAAAGGGACGAAGCTATAGCAGTTCCATAGCTCCGTCCCTCTCTCTCAACCTAAACTGAACGGTTTTAGCACTTCATGGTAGCCCCCCAGGACTTTTTTTATCCAAATTACTTAGTACCTACATTGTAGTACACCAATTCATTTGTTTATGTGACTGTTTGTGTTCTAAAAAATAAAGTTTTTATGATATAGTCGTCTGATGGGAAGCAGTCATCGCCGCATTCGCCGCCCATGGACATACAGTCAACCAATTGGAACCCTAGACCACTCTACAACCATGTCAAAATGACGAGCAGTAAGAGATTTCTTACGATATGATTTATAACGTCACTGTGACATAGTTCTATAGTGGCCGAGGGTTCCAATTGGTTGACTGTACATCGGGAGCCACTTGCGTTGCCTATTTTAGAGAATCCTAAATATATATCTCTCCCGGCCGTATCCGACCATGGTGACTGTTTTCAACTCCTTTGTTGATTACGCTGATGTGCTCGCATGTGGCTCACGTAGCCGAGAGAATCCTAAATACTTGCTTCTTGAAGAATCCCATATCTTAGCTTAAAAATAGTTTAAATTTTTATTAATTTTATATTTAAAAAAAAGTTAAGTGTGTCTAAAAATATAAGTCACTACAGTAGCCCATACAATACTAGTGCGGTTGCATGTTTGTTGCAGTCTTTTTACGTAGAAGTACACTTTTTATAAAACTACGTATCATCGCTCGTCTCTCATGCCTTGTTCCTTTTCTATGGCGCCTATTACGCAAAATGGCGTGCAATTGAAAAGTTATGAAGGTCCGAGACAAAAGAGACAGGTGCCATTGTCCGTCACTCGTTTAAAAAGGCATTCCATTGAAACTTAATGAAGAAGTTTAAATAATTACGATTTGGTATGTTTAGTTTTCATTCGTTTTCCTTGAGGTTAACATAACTCGATGACATAATTAGTGACATACAGCATTAATACATCGAGCGTGAATGCGACCAGTGGTAACGCTGAAAGTGAACGCAGCCGACGCGCGCGAAGGAGGGTAGATCGCGCGCTGTCTACGCAACTTTGACATCTGCCCGCCTTCGTCAGTTTTCCGTGATCATGATGCATGCAACTGCGTCGAAGTATCGGGAGCTCGACAAAAATCAAAAAGGTAATCACGGTCTATATCCCGGTCAATATACTTAAATCTAATGAAAATAATCATTGATAACTCTTATTAGCATTAATACAGCTTCTTGGATATTAAAAGGTACGATAATTTATTCCTAAACAAAAGTTTATTTTCAACATTTTCAAATACTCAGGCACCTACCATAAACCCGAAAAGTAAAAAAAAAATAGATTTTCTGAAGAAAGTTTTCTATTCAATGTTTTTTACGCCCTACGTCACATAAAATTAATTATGGTTAAAATTTGTTACTATAATTTATGTTTTTTTTTTCAGGTAAGTATCTAACTACAGAATCTACCAGTCAGTGAAGGTGAACAACCGATGACAAATTTCTCCGATGTAAGTTACTTATATACTCTACATGTTATTTGGTACTGAAATTAATAATGCTGTTTACACTGCCACCAAAAATAGGATAAAACAGTAAATTAAATACCTAGGAACTTTTTTAACATTTCTAAGCACATTTGGCGCTTACTTACTTATTCTTATTTCTTAAGTTAATAATTATCAAATCTCTTTGACAATCTTTGCGATGTATTACAATCTTGTGGACGAAACTCGCAAAGCTGGCACGGCGATAGATTGGCTCTCAGAGCTATGAATGAAACCGTTCAGTTTGATGGCTTTTGGTCGACTGGCCCCGGGACTATAGTTAACCCTATTCAGCGATGAAATTGACGTGATATCACGTCCACACTCAATAGGTAGAGTAATGGCAATGTGTGTAATTTATATGCGTTGTGTACCCGTTTTCGTGGTCTAGTGCATTTTGTTTTGTATCAGATATTGATTTTAATAGTTTCATATACTTACTAGGGAAAAGGTTACCAAGTGAAGTAGGTAAGTATTTTACTTTTGCTATGCTATTTTGATGAGCCCAAGGTAAAGACAGAAGTGTAAATATAAAAAAAAAATCCTCCTAACTGAATGGATTCTACTTAAAATCTGTAAGTGCATATGAACTTGTCTTCATTGCTACAAAATAATATATTTTTTTTATAATTCATAATTCATTTATTTGCATATTATTATTTATTTGTTGTATTATTGTGTCGACTTTTTGTTTATGTTATACTAACAGGTAGTTTTTAAAATATCCAATAATGTATAAGTACTAACCATTATGGGCCCTTTGTTGTCTGATATAATAAATAAATTATATTATTATTATATTATTTATTTTATTCGTGACTGTCCACATCCGCTCATGAAACTCGTGCCAAAAAACACTAACTCCTGTTGTGTGTTATAACTGACAAAACGATTATTCTATTGCCGAAACAATTGGTCCCGACATGCTATTCTATCATCATAGCACATGACTGTTTGACCAAGGGTGACATTATAGTTGGTGACTTAAAATGCCCATCAGGATGGCGTGAGAGATGTCTGAATAGTCACAAAATTTGCACCAAATAACTGTACCTAAACTGTACTAAACTGTACCTATGGCGAAGAAAACTGCCATGAGTGAAAAGCTACCACGAGTGATTGATACGCTACTCAATAGTGTCACGGAAAATGACAAATAATATTAATTTTATGAAGTGGAAAACGCTGACTTATTAAGTATTTTTCTCATGTTTGTGTGACGAAAAATATTTTGCTTGACTCAGCGGCATAACTACTCCATAACGCTCTCGTCATGTCCTTTGATTGGCCATCAGCAATCGCTCGGACAATTGCTCAAGTAGGTAATGATCGCTTCCAGGATGGGCCGAGTGGGGCTATGGATATGGTTTAGAGATCATTCAGTGATCATAGACGACATTGTGGCTGTATACTGTGTATACGTAAATAATAAAATAAAAGCTTGAAGTATCGGATTATTCGGATTTATGGTTTAGTCAAGAACCGGTGGGTGTTTTGGGAATTCCTCAAATAGAAGTAATTAAGGAACAAATATTTGTACTCATTACACAAATAAATGCTTTTATCGAGATTCAACCCCAGAACCAACGGTTTCATAGGCATAGGCTCATATAACCCGGCAACCTTCAAATCAAGAGTGAACAGGCATCTTCTGGGCGAGCTCACTCCATCGTAGGCCACGTCTTTGCCTTTGGCTAGTCTGTGGTCAAGAGTAAGCCCATTTATAAAAAAAAAAAAAAAAAAAAAAAAATAGTCACTACCTAACTAGACCCCATCGATATTGGATATTATTTACCTATTACGTACCTAAATTAGAAATTTACCATAGTTATAAATTTAAATCAAGAATGGCTACAACTAGGGAACAAATCAAATTATTTTATTGAATATTTTTTGATTTGTTTGTCGGGTACCACGGCGGGCGTGTGGTCCAGTGGTAAAGGCGTTAGCCGCGTAAGCTAAAGACCCGGGTTCGATTCCCGGCTCGGCCACCAGTGGGCCTTGCCGTTTTTTTTTCGTGTATAATATCTATTTCAATTCAAGGATGGCTGTTCTTTAAATTCAAAAATAAATTACGTAGGTGTTTTAATAATGACTGGTCTCTAATAAAGTGCCCGTCCAAGTTATCTCAGACGTTTTTAGTCAATTTTCTAGACTGTAGAGTAATTAAGAGTAATAATCTGTCTAATTTTAGTTCAATGCGTCAAGCGAAGCGTCTTTATGAAATACCTCAATTAATTTGGCGAGCAATTACGTGAGATGTTATGGACCTAATTTTAGACTATAAAAATAAAGATCCGCATAAACTTATAGCATTAATACAACATAAAACTAACATAAAACATAAAACTTGTAAAAATAAAGCACAAAACAAATATCGGCAAAAACTTCATTACAAACAGAATAGTGCAAGCTTGGAACAAATTACCCTCTGAAATTGTGATCAATTTAAAAATAGACTATACAAACTATCTAAGAAGTGAAATCGTGCAAAGTGAACTATGATTTAGACGTACCAGCATCAGTAATAATAAATTTACTGTTATAGAGGTACATAATGTGGTAAAGTGTTAAAAATGTATGAAAGCAAACACTTTATTGTTACGAAAGTGCCGTGAAGCAAAAGTGGTTTGTCAGGATCGTAAATGATCGCAAATGGAAATCCGTGATCTCGGCCTTCCCCTCTGAAAAAGAAACAGACTTATGTATGTAAATTGCTACGATAATGACTGTTAAAATAGTTGTACTAGAACTTATAACAATGTTAGCGCGATTATTTCCTCCTCATTACAAATATTACAATTAATAACCACTAAATTAAAATTTGGAAAAAACCCCCGACCGCGACATAGTAAACCGACAACTTTCAGACAAAAAAAAAACTAAATCTAAATCGGTTAATCCGTTCGCGAGCTACGATGCCACAGACAGACACACAGACAGACAGACAAACAAACAGACAGACAGATATACATACAGACAGACAAGTAAAACTTATAACACCCCGTCGTTTTTGCGTCGGGGGTTAAAAAGGGACTTTTCGTTTTAGCGTTTGACCCATTAATATTCTCACAGTGCTTATTTAGGCCCGACCCTACACGGTGAAGTTAGGAGCTTATGCGAGCGTGTGATCTTATGATCTCAGCATGCATGCCCCATCTATTTTATCCTCATACGTGGTTCACATGTCAACGTCGAAATACTGGATATCAAGTGCCTGATACAGTAATGTTAGCCCGTTAGTATGTTTTGTGACTCTTCCTCTCACGAAATACCTATGCCTCATTTTTACACTAGCTTTTTGTTTTACTGGCCCTTAGTTTGTATGTTAATTAATCCAAATCTTGGAGGCTACGAGTAGGTACCTAAACTAGTGAGCAGTGCCTCTTCCAAGCTAAAGTTTAATATGCGTAGGTCAAAACTACATAATTATCGAACAGATCGAACTACGTCAAAACAAATCTCTTACATCACTTACTTTCGTTTCCGAAATGCGAGTTGTAGAAAACATACTTACATCGAGTGTGAATGCGACCAGTGGTAACGCTGAAAGTGAACGCAGCCGACGCGCGCGAAGGAGGGTAGATCGCGCGCTGTCTATGCAACTTTAACATCCACCCGCCTTCGTCAGTTTTCCGTGATCATGATGCATGCAACTGCGTCGAAATATCGGGAGCTCGACAAAAATCAAAAAGGTAATCACGGTCTATATCCCGGTCAATATAAGTCTAATACTTACTGAAGTTTTTTTACAAATATACACGGATCACGGATTAACGCAGTTATACCGTGATTTTTTTTTCAATTTTTCCTCAATATTATTTCATATGAACCAGAGCATTACAGTCATTATAAATAGAGAATGACTGTCTGATTAAAATATGAAGTCACAGTACTCTCTCGACATAGGCTTAAAACTTTGAACCTCAGTTTTATTTTAGACTTTACGGAGCTATTAAATAATATATGTCTTTGATATGAACTAAATTTAGCTATGTCCAAAACGGCTTTAAAATAAAAATATCTTCAGGCATCTTCTGGGCGAGCTCACTCCATCGTAGGCCACGTCCTTGCCTTTGGCTAGTCTGTGGCCAAGAGTAAGCCCATTTACAGGGTGGCCCAAAATTACGTTGACAAATAATAGTAAAATGTTGAAATAAACAAAAATATCGAAGTTACCGAAAATATTTTTTGAGCCTATATTTATTGTATATTTCTACATTCACCATGAATATTTCAACAGCATTCATGTCCATTTCGCAAGATTTGCTATGTAGACCAATTGTAAAACGGCGATTTTTTCAAATTCATACGTTCGATACGTTTCAGCCTACCTACGTAAATTCACCTCACTTAAAACTATAAATTATAGTTTGTAATCAATCTTAAAACCCTAGCCCGTTTATTGATTACAAAAATTAGGATATTTAAAAAGCTAAACGTGCAATAAGTTAGACGAAAGTCATACTAGAGGTGCAGCGGCATATCGTTATTTTTTTTTCTTACATTTGCGTTTGTACTTCAAAGCCAAAGGAGGGCATTTTGAAGGCGATTCGATTTATTTGGTCAAAAATTATTAAGGTTTCACATTTTAATTTGTTGGACAATCATTCGTATAAGGATAGAAAAATAATTATACAAACGTTTGTCAACGTATTTTTGGGCCACCCTGTATAATAAATAAAAAAATCTAAAAAGCTCCACGCGACCACACAGAGCGTAAACTTCATCAGCCCCAACCCATAAAAAGGCCTCATTACGATTCGTCCTTCCAATCTTCTGTCGCAAATAAGTTCCCAACTTCAAACAAACTACTTGGAGCCGGTCATATCCGGTTAGGAGCCGGTTTAAACCGGATTGGGCTGCGAAGCGAATGAGGTTATTTCGCCAAGACGTTATTGGGTTCGTATTGATACTTTTTTATTGGCATTAGAAAGAACTTCATAGAATTGCAGTTTTAATCAGTTTCTTAGTCTTAGTAATTGTTTAGTTATTTAGTAACTGCCTGTAAACAATACCGCTACAAATGCCTGAAACATCATGATTACTATGAAGAAATTATTTCTGATCAAAAAACATTCTCATAAAATTTAATCCTAATTTTAGGAATTAAGTCAGTGCGGTAAAGTGAGATAAGATTTATTTTTATTTTTATTTTTTTTATGTAAAAAATGCCGGAAGTTGAAGTAAAGCTATTTAAGGTCGCTATTATAATTGCTTATACAATAAAGTATTAAGTGAGATCTACAGTTCACATACCCACTAGTTTGTGTATCGCCAACCGGCCTAGCCGAAATGACAATCGTTGACGCTAGACGCCGATCGAAACGCAATCTGGCTTTGTCACGCCAATATCTGCGGACGCGCGATAGAGATCGTAAACTTTTGTGCATTTGACTAACGTACAGTCAAGTGCAAAAATATGTATTGAAGAAATCGTCTCATAAATATGACACTAACGCTCTTATTACACCGGACTAAGATGCTGTGGGACATATTTTCGAGTAAGATGTGTACACCCATATTTTTACACTTGACTGTACACAACCTGAATTAATGTTTAGATGTTGACTGTACGTAGCACGGGCGCCAGAAATATCCGGTTTGCGGCGGCGCGGAGCGGTGCAATCTGGTTTACGCCGGATTGAGATATTCGAAGCGAATGCGGCCATTTCGCTAGGCTTTTTCTGTTAGCTATTTTTGCGAGTTTGGAGTGGAATTACTAAAATGTATTCTAGTAAACGGAAAAAGGTGATGTAAGTTAAACGAAGTATATCTTAGAATATATGGAAAACATACAATTAACGCAATCACATAATATTTACTTCCATACTTTCAATGTCATTTGACATCTTTTTTTTTTTGGGGTTCCGTGCCAAAAAGGTACAAAGGAACCCTATGGTGCTCCTCTGCCCGTCTGTCTGTCTGTCAGATTGCTAAATATCTCGAGAACTATTTACTATCGATTTGTAATTTGGAATAGTATGAAAATTGTTAACCTCTACAAATTGAAAGTCATTTTGATCCCAGTTTTAGTATTTGTCAGCAATTTTGTACATTATAAATCGCTTTTTGTAACACGGACGCCAGACATATCCGGTTTGCGGCGGCCCGGAGCGGCGCAATCTAGTTGACGCCGGATTGGGATACTCAAAGTGAATGCAGCCATTTTGCTCGCATTCGTTTCTGACAGACTTTTCTACCTACTATTTAGTATTGGGATGATTTATCTGTCTACTGGAAATACTAATTCTATGAAAATGTTTATGCAAAATCATCACTTATGGTCAATTAGCCACTGTTTAAAAATCGTCTATTACCTAGTCTGTTTTTGAAAAGCAACTTCCACTACGCCAAATATTTTCTACCCAAGAAACTCTATAAAAATACATAGTTTGTATGTATATAAGTATATTTCCTACCGGCAGTATTTCACACTTTAAAAAAATCTAGTTAATGATCACAAGGCAGCATACTGTTTCCAAATCTTTTGTCGTTAAAATCTAGAAATTTGGGACGAATCTGTCTAAAAGTAGTTTTTTTGATGATGTGCGCACAGCCTAGATACAGGAAATATCCGGTTTGCGGCGGCGCGGAGCCACGCAATCTGGTTTACGCCGGATTGGAATATTCAAAGCGAATGCGGCCATTTCGCTGGCGTTCGCGTTGGTTACCGATTGGCTTTTTCTATTGTGTCTATTACTTTTTTATTCCAAATACAGTCAAATTGGCCAATAATAGTATGAATTGAGCTTGTATTTCTCACATAAGATAGATACCATTGCCCGGCAAAAGTATCCTGGCTTTCTTGCCCTTTCTTATCCAAATACACTTCCGTGACTTTATAAATTTAACTTGAATGATAAAGGGAAGGTTTCCTCGACATCTCCGTTTGTTCTCCCTTATGCGGATGTATGCCAATTTTCCTTGACGTCGTCAATTCTTATATACGTCTAAAATACTGGCCAAAAATATAGCTAGGGCTCAGACAGATGGATTATCAGCCTGAAGCCTCCAGCCAGTCAGTGTGATTCCCATATAAATAGTAGCCGAGTTTCAGTCTCTCTATAACTGTTACTGTCAAAGTAAAATGTGTAATCACAGTGCAAAGACTGCCATCTCACGACACAGGCTTAAAACTTTTGAACCTCAGTTTTGACAATTTGGCCCATATTCTTGATATGCGTTAAAATGTCAAATATTTTTATTAGCGCCGTCTATCCGATCGTTCCCCAAAGGTGTAACGCCGTCTTGGCCACCATACCTTTTTCATTATGGTTTTGAAGTACGTTTTTTTCTTAAAATTTATCCGTCTATACGGAGTTACATATCGTCACTACTTTTAAAAAATCTCGTATCTCACGCTGTTCCTCAAAGTTAAAACGCAGTAAGTCTATATGCATTTCATACATACTTACTACAATTTTCTTTTCATTGACAGAAGAAGATACTAGTTTTTTTAAAAGTAGTGACGATATGTCTTTGGTGTTACAAAAGTTAAAGCCTCCGCTCCGCCACACATAAAGCGTTTTGATAGCGTAGCGTCAGCGGAGCGTTAGCGGAGCGCAATGATAGCGGTGCGCCGGCGGAACGCTGGCGTTCCGCTCGCAATCCGCGCGCATTCCGCTCGCAATCCGCGCTCGTTAGTTCCCGCCGGCGTCCGCCGGGCGCAACGCCAGCGTCCGCGCATGTGTGGCCGAGCTTTAAACGTCTAAAATCGCCAGTACTTATTCTTCCAAGCAATTTCCAGATTAAATCGCCACTGAAACATTAATAGCAGGAACTAATACACTCGCAAAGGCACTCGGCGCCGGTAACTCGCAGATTAAAACTCGGTATTTGCCACTTCAGATCCGTATCCGTTTCCGCTCACTCGTTCACTCATTGAACGATTTCCGATCTGCCGTGTAGGTATACTTAACTGTAAGTGCTTATATAGTCAGCATATTTTCTTCGTTTTATAGCATTGAAGGGGGAGGGCTGGGGGAGGCCTTTACTCGCAAAGAGGTCCACCAATCATAGAATAGCGAAATATTATACACTTAGTTATTAAATTTTAGTTAAAATATAAATAGAACCATTAGATATATATGCTAATTGTAGACATATTCTTCTTAAATTTTTTAGTAATTGTTATTATTTTTTTGGCGTGGAATTAAAAAGCTTTTTTTATAGCATTGAAATAAAAGCTTGTTTAAAAAAACATCTTATTACAGCATAAGTTTTTCACCACGAGAATTTCCACCATCATTCTCTTGCCCTTATCCCAGTCACTTGGGGTCGGCGCAGCATGTATTTCTCTTCCATACATCTCTGTCACTCGTCATTCTTATCATTAACTTGTTTTAGTTCCATATCATGTCTCACACAGTCCATCCACCTCTTCTTCGGTTTTGCCCTCCCGTTACTTCCACCACCTTCCACATTCATTCGTAATACCTTTCTCGTCACATGCCTTTCATCCCTCCGCATTACATGTCCATACTATTCTAGTCGATTCGCTCTTACTTTTTCAACAATCGGTGCTACTTTCAGGCTTCCTCTGATATACTCACGAAGCACTTTTATGACCAAACAAATTCCTGAGCAGAGTTTTTTTTTTTCAAAAACTTATGACTTTATTACATTTGTTTTCGCCAAACTGGAACCAGTTTGTTGGCGAATAGTGCGCTCTCAAACAAACACAGTATCCCCCAGTGCCAAAGTATCCCCGACATCATCCTATATATGTCACCATTGTTACCTTGGAAATTACACACGTACCTCTCTCAACCCTTGTCTTACAAACGAAGTTATAAACCTTAAGCGTATGTATATAACAGGTTTGAGAGTGTATGTGTATGTTTGTTTGTTTTTCAGAGTGGCGTAGTTGTGATATGACTGAGATTAAGTATGTTCCGCGGGCGTTTGATGGATGGGACTATTTATTTGATAAAACTGTTGTCGCTTTTCAAAATCGCACGATTGAGTGTCGTTTTTTGTAGGCATCGTGCAAATTATATGATTCAATGATTCGTTGTCGGTTATTTCACCAGTGACATTGACAATTTTGTGCCTAATTCTGTGTTGTAACTCAACGTCAATATTTCCCTGTTGAACATGCAATGAACGGCGAAGTGTAACTGTGTTTATTATATTCTATTTTAAAATAGATTCCTTACTTTAATGATCTTGTTGTCGCTTGATGTTAGTTTTTGGACCCTTAGAGACCTTATACATCTCTGAGATTTTGATTATATTTTTTTTGTAAACTTGACTTGTTACTTTAATGATTGACAACTAGAGACTTGTACATCTCTTGATATGTGTAATTTTGCTGTTTATTTTCTGTATTTTTTTTTGTATGATTTGACAAAGGTTTATGTTTTAAATATTTTAATTGTATAAAATTTGACTCTTGGAGACCCTATATACATCTCCATGGATTAAGTATTTGATTAAGTATAATATTTTTACTTGTAACATTCAGAGTCTTTTACAACTCTAGAAGTATTATAGATTTCTTTTATCTTTGTATCTGTTTGCGCTTTCTTTATGTACCTATTAATTATGACATTTAGAGACTTTATACATCTCTAACTCTATATCAGTGTATATTTACTTTGCTTATGATTAATATTTTTAGTTGTTAATATTTCTATTAATTTCATTTGTTTAACTTTAATGAATACTCTGTAATGTTGCCATGTAAAAGTGCCCCCGTGGCCTATTTGCTGAATATATGATTTTGTATTTTGTCGGGCGTCAATAAAATTTGTCACTATTATGAAATGTATCACAGAAAATCGGGTACTTTTAAGTCGTTAAAACTTTAATTTAGTACCTACTATACTTAGCACTTTAAACTTGAAACTATTTTAGCACTGAATTTCGTAAAAACGATTTCTACATAATCCACGTTTCACCGACCTTTGTATCAAGTCACGTAGAGCGCGACCATCATACTTTATGTGACATGATGAAGGTAACGTGGGGGGTTAATATTTAATTAAATTATGTGAAGGGCGAGTCCATATCACTGCGGAGTGGGATGAAAAGATATTAAGACAGGCTTATGAATGATGGGAGGTAGGTAATCCTCTGTTAAGAGACTGACTCGAGATTTATGTGTGTTTGTTCATTAATCATGTGAAACAGGGAACTGAGAAACGGATTTCAATGACGTATGACATGTGCAGATGTTTTAAGCGACAGACTATGGAAGTATCAACAAAAACCCCTTAAAACTATGATAGTAAGGTACCGGCCACATCAGAGCGTCGCGTGTCTCGGGGCGCGCAACGGACGTCCGCGCCACGCCACCTGAGTGTAATTCAAAAAGCGTCTCCTCATGCAGTACATTTTGTATAGGAAGGACGTAAGGCGCGCCGCCAAGCGGCACGGCGCGCGCCACGCCGCCGCCACGCCACCTGGGGCGCGTCTTACGTCCTTCCTATACAAAATGTACTGAGGAGACGTTTTTTGAATTACACTCAGGTGGCGTGGCGCGGACGTCCGTTGCGCGCCCCGAGACACGCGACGCTCTGATGTGGCCGGTCACTAAGATGTCTACATGAAATAGTCACACCGTGTTCTTCGAATATTTTTATTGTTACATCAAGGCGTGAACTGAGTGAAAAACACTTGATTTTTTAAGAGAGCTTTTCTTTCATGTGAAAAATAGTGAAAAGCACGCTAAAATATTTGGGGAAAATATGATTTTGGCAACTTCCACCAGGCTGCGAAACAGCGCCATCTAGTTTGATGCCTAAAAAGCCCATACAATTCAGGGGTACGCTTTTATGTATGGGCTTTGTCTGTCCCTGTATTATATGGTCCTTGCTATAAGAATAAAAACTATGCTTCCAAGATATTTAATATTAACAGCAAGAAAACTGGCGTGAAAATGCAAGAAGTTTACTCGGACTTAGTTGAAATAGATCTTATAGTTAGGGGAAGTACGCGCAAGTTCGCAACTCTGCGGAAGTTGGAGTCTGCTCGTCTTTCAGCTACGGCCGCTTCTCTGAGCAGTGTTTATGTGAGGAATCATGGCTTATTTACTAGTACTTTCATGCTAAGACTTCTTGTTATTAGAGTTGGTCGGATATATTCATATTTTATGCTAAAAAAAATAGTACTAAATAACAAAAAAAACATAACACCATCGAATTAACATCAAAACATTGACATTTAACAATGAAAATTCTCCCCAATTTTTTCTGCTTCGCCTAAAGGTTGACTGGTAGAGAATGCCTTATGGCATTAAGTTCGCCTTTTGTACTTTAAAACCTTAAAGGTTAAATAAATAAATAAGTAAATTCTGTGCCTATTTTTGGGTTGATAAGTAACAAGGAAACAAACGGCGAAGTGTGACTGTCGGGCCACAATTGTCACTTTTGTGAAATAGGGCACAGGAAACATACCAAGTTCTTAAGGCTCCCCACAGACAGTCTTAAAAATTCATAATCTTAAAAAAAATTTGTATGCAATTGACACTGACAGATCTGTCAGTGTCTTGTCAGTGTCAGTTTGAACTGTCAGATTGCATACAAGTTTTTTTTAAGATTATGAATTTTTAAGACTGTCTGTGGGGAGCCTAACTGTTTCTACAGAAACGTCAATCTACGGAATGAACTGTCTTTTCGGTGTTTCCGGAACGATAACGCCCTCAAACCTTTGAGAAAAGAGCATACGCCAAACCAGATATATGTACATATGAACCAAAAAGGTAATCAATGTAGTAATGCTAAGTGTTTATGATTTTTGGTCTGAATAACAATATAAAAATATATAAAATACAATATACATACTGCCTAGTCGGCAATCGTCGCTGCGCGTGCAAAATTCGCTATGTGATTTTTAACGATTTTTCGTTTTCAATGCCATTTTAAACCTTATTTCTAAATACATATGCTCCAAAAACAGCGTCGAGCTCATTTCAGTATTACAGGTTTTATCAAAAGTAGGTATGTGATGCCCATACATTGAATGTTCCTCCTATAATCGCTAACTGCAATAAATCACATAACTACATTATCTTCTTATAACAGCAGTTTTGGAATTGCGCCTGCTATGTGAATTATGACACATAGCTATATTTTCGGAAATATTGTATAAAAAGATGTGTTAGATGTTTGTGCCCGATTTGTACAATCTCATACACAGCGATAATTTTGTACTATTTGTAGAAATCGTGAATGTTTCCAGATCGTGTGTTTTGCGTCACATAGCAGGCTTTTCTTATAAAAATCTAGCCTACTCTCTTAAAACTTGTTTAAATGGTGTAAGGTAGGTGGGTTTGTAACCTCTATAAATGAGACAGAGAGTGTAGATTCCCTTTTTATTGAGACTATGTCTGAAAGTACTCACTCTGACCGAATAGTTATTTTTTAATAATTGTTAAAAATAAATCATTTTAAATTCATTTTTAAGATTAACTGTCAGAAATTTATTAGTGTTTAGTATAATGACAAATTTCGTGTAGGGTTCAGTGCGTGTAAACGTATATTACAAACTATCGAAATACGATAAAGTTATGCTAAGTAACTTAAAAAAATAGCAAGTGATTTAACATTGCATTGGTAAGACATCGTTTTGTATGAAATTTTGTGTGATAAGATCTATCTATCCTTTCTGGAAACATTTTAAAATAAATAAATGAAAATAAAATGTTTAATAAATGAAAAAAAGCTGACTTGAGAAATCACACAAAGTTTTGAGTGACAAAGATTTTTTATCGTTTTCGGATAAAAAAAGAAAAATGGAACCCTTATACAATTATGTACTTTCTTGTCAATCCGTTTATCAATTTGTCAATATTATTTATTACGGAAAAACCCTATACTCAAGTGTACTGTACCGTTCCTTGAAGCTGTAAAAAAACCTTATTTCTAAGTAAATACAACATAGGTTAATTGAGTTGAAAAAAAATCTACACTCTCAAGGAAGTCAAAATTAATAGGGTACTTCCGTTTGACCTAAACTATGAAATTTGGAAAATAAATCGTCTTACACCATACATGATTATTAATATAGTTGTGAGAAAAAAAATAGTAAAATATACACGTAACCTTCGGTGTTCCAGCCAGACTAGAATTATCCGGTTTTTTCAAGTTAAAAAATGCATAATGAAATCTTATTCAATACAGAAATGTTTACATAATACCACATTGAGCAACTTTGTAACTGAAATAACTTCCATTCATAAAAATTAATGGAAAAAATATATTATTATAGTTGTAATATATTGGTAGTAATATATTAATTTAATCGAGTTTTTTATTATAGTATTGTGTATTATGCTTATAGTATTAAATGGTGTTTTTTCTGACATAATTAATTCGAAAATGAATTGCTAAATTACAAATAAACAACAGCATAGTTAATTCAAAATAAATCATATGATTAAATAACCATGTGACGATAAAGTGCACAAATTGTATTTTGTTCCTTAAGAATAAAGTCTAGTTAAGTGATTGTAAGACAAATACCGGTTTTTTACGACTCAAATTATAATCGCCATGTAACATATTTATGAAAAAATATTTTTTTAACCTTATAATAACTGAAATATAGTTTCAAGTTATTTCATAATGTATGCAAAAGTGAAAATACTTATGCCATAAAAATATTGATTTATTTATGTTCAATAATTGCCGAAATAAACAGTTTTTTGTGTCTCCTGTAAAGTAGGTTAAAAACACATAGCGAAATTTGCACGCGCAGCGACGCAATGATATAACTTCCTTAAAAAAAACATAAATCATTTATAATTTTCTATCAAATTTTTAAATAGGTGACGCAAAAGCTGGCAATATCCTTGCCTTTTGCCAACGAGACATATTCACCAAACACGTCATTTCACCAAAACAATGGCGGTACAATTGTCATAGTATGCAACTAGTAATTTATTATAAGAGTTTTGAAAAATTCGAGAAGAAAGATATAAGTGTAATGGTATTTTATTTTACGACATTTCTCGATAGGATACAGAATCAGTGACAATGTTCGCAATAAAAAAAAATAGGACATTCTTAGGCCGTTTTCACATTATCCGATCCGATATCGGGTGTCGGACCGACATCCTACACCCGATAAACGCTTCCGATAATGTCGGATGTCGGTCCGATAAAACGCATTGTTCCAAATCAATGAAGTATGATTTTGTATCAAAAAATATTAAAAAAAAAAATTATATTTAATAATTATAAGCACTATATTCCAAATATTTTATAGTAAAATTAAAATAACGAGCATAAAAATACTCAAGTGTGTGCAGGTAAAATAAATAATTTTACATTTAACTATATCTACTAAAACATGAAAAAATTAGTATCCGCAATTCGGACCGATTAATTACAATCTTTTTTTTCAACAGAAATTCATCATTAACAGCTGTTTAATAGACGCCGTTTTTGTCACGCACACTACTACAAACGTATACCTACATTATATACGCACACATACAAATATTATCGGCCGACAGCTGGCGGGGGGTCCGGCATGCCAAAAATGTCGGAAGCGTCCTGCCGATATCGGCAGTTCGATGGTGCCTCGGACTAAAACTGTTGTAGGAAAGTGCCATCTGCATTAAATCCGCAATTTTTGCGTTTTATATCGTTTTTTAGTAATAATGATCTATCAAATACATAAATAAAAACCTGGAAGCACATAAATCTTACATTTTACATCCTTCCTACACCCGATATCGGATCGGATAATGTGAAAACGGCCTTACATAGATTGACTGAGGCTCGATTGAAGCTCAAGAAGGCTTGTGTTGTGGGTACTCAGACAACGATATATATAATACATATATAAATACTTCTATACATAGATAACATCCATGACTCAGGTACAAATATCTGTGCTCATCACACAAATAAATGCCCTTACAGGGACCGCGACGTAGCAGGCAGGGTCACTATCGACTGCGCCAGACCGGTCGTCAAATGAGTCCAGCCGTGCAATAGAAATACATTTAGAGGTGAAAAAAACTATCGCCTCGAGTGAGGCTTTTATGTATTCCAGCACGGGTAGCATGGTCGCGCGATAGACGATAAAATATCAGGCCGTCCGTATCGCACTATTAGTAAGTGCGATAGGGACGGCCAGATGTTTTATCATTTGTCGCGCGTCCATAATTGCCTGCCAGCGCTTTGCCAACTAAGCCACGAAGACCTCATCAATAGCCAGCGAATCTTTCCATCATCAGAGTCTGAGGCATCTTTTTAAACGACTATCGGAGTTCAAACGCACGTAAGGCAGTAATTTATACACTTTAAAATTTATTCTAAGCTTAATAGCATCGTTCGCAGACGTTTTTGCTTGTTAAAAATATAATGTTAGCATTTCTTTTCATTTCCTTCTATAACTGGTATTGAAATGAGTGCTATCCATTATGAAAATAAATGTAGCATCCTGTCATCTCGAAATAAAGTAGATTTGGGGAGATGGCACCCTTTAAATGAGTTATGGGTTCTGTCAATAGGTAAATTGTATTGCGTATATTTTTTTTATTTTGAAGACAGGTTCGTTTTATGTTGTTTCTAATATCGTTTGAGGTCATTAAATATTATTTTGTTTATCTTCAGAATAAGTGGCAGTTATTACTCTAAACATTGATGAGATGTGTTGAGGAATTGATAATTTCGGCCGGCCATAGCTTGAAAAATTAAGAATAAGTTAGAGAATTTTAAGCGTCTGGTAAAAGTTAGATTAAATGATCAGGAAATGATTAATATCAATTCCTAACCATATTTTAGAAACACATATGTAATAACCTAACCACAAAATTAAAACTTTGAAAAACCCCTGACTTAGTGGGGCGATTTTCATGAAACATGGCTAAGAACAATCCCGACTAACTCAGCTTTCAAACAAAAAATAAACGAAATCCAAATCGGTTCATCCGTTCGGTAGCTACGATGCCACAGACAGACAGACAGATAGACAGACAGAGAGACAGACAGACTTAAACAGACAGACATTTACGATTTGGGACGATTGTTTAATGTATACTTATATTTTAATTCAATAGACCAATTTATGCCTCGATATATTGCAAATAACATTGAATATTTTTTTTTTTTAATACTACGTCGGTGGCAAACAAGTATACGGTCCGCCTGATGGAAAGCGGTCACCGTAACCTATGGACGCCTGCAACTCAAACAGTGTCACATGCGCGTTGCCACCCCATTAGAAACTTGTACGCTCCCTTTTGCTGTGTTAAGTACACAGCAAAAATGAGTGTACAAGTTCCAAGGAGGGTTCGGGTTGCCGACGACTCAAAGGACAATAGACGGAACAAGTTAGTTCCGTAAGTCCTCCCGTCATCAGCACACCGCACCCTCGTTGAGCTCTGGCAGCCTTACTCACCGGCAGGAACACAACACTATGAGTAGGGTCTAGTGCTATTTGGCTGCGGTCTTCTGTAAGGCGGAGGTACTTCCCCAGTTGGGCTCTGCTCTAGATTCGAGCGAGACGATATCCGCTGTGCTGTGCCCTACCACACAAAGCGGAATATCATTCGCTATGCCCTACCTCCTACTAATTATGACAAATCGCGTAACATATTAAGGTTTATGAACGTGCTTGCATTAAGAGACAACACTAATTTGACAGAAGACGCGTTTCGTTCCATTCTGTTTACACGACTCATTGTGACCTATTTTTTCAAAATATTAACCATTTTATAAATGTTTAATATGACTAAAAGTAAACAATTACATAGGAAATATCAATGTTTTAAATATTAATGCCTTCATAGTATGTTTATATTGGTTTTATTCCGTCTTAGTAAACTAGACTAATATTAAAACAACTCGGTAAGTAGTCGTAAAATGGAACGCATACTTTTTACGCACTAGTGCGTAAAAACCAACTTCTCGCACGGTAAACAGCCAAAAAACGGGCACTTTTTGAGCAACTGTATTAAAAAAATATTATCATTTATTTCAGACCCTGAGCCCATATTAAAATACAATAAACAACACAAACACATAAAATTTACATGAAATGTAAAATTAAATTAAATTAGATGTAAAATTAAAACAAAATAAATTAAAATTAAAATGTCAACTGAATCACAATTATATCGACGCTTATGCTATTTGGCCCATATATGGGAGAAGGGTGAATAATATGAAATAGCAAAAAAACTACAGCATTTGCGAATCCTTATTGGCCCCTAAAACGTGGGTATCACTCGCAGCCATTACAAAGGGATGGCAGACGCGGAAATTAAATGTCAATTTGATGGCGCGAGACGGCGTGTGTCAGCTGGGGAGGCATTCAGGCTCTCGTCTTTTATGGACCCGATTATGATATAACCACAAAATTAAAATAAAAAAACCCCGAAATAGTAGACCGATTTTCGTGAAATATGGCTAAGTGCACTCCCGACTAATTCAGCTTTCAAAAAAAAAAAAAACTAAATCTAAATCGGTTCATCCGTTCGGGAGCTACGATGCCACAGACAGACACACGAACAAACAGACACGTCAAACTTATAACACCCCGTCGTTTTTGCGTCGGGGGTTAAAAATAATCACATGCAGCCAGCAAAGCTATTCTTGTATCCTGTCGTCTGTGGCAAGACCAGAATCGTATGTCTATAATCATTCAATTTTTAATTTTTGAAGTGAAACTTCTAATGTGACTTACAACTGACAGCCTTAGGGACCATCCGCACTCATAAGACTCATGTCTCGGGGCGTGCAACGGACGTCTCCGCCACGCCGCTTGAATGTAATTCAAAAAACGTCTCCTCAGTACATTTTGTATAGGAAGGGAAGGACGTAAGACGCGCCCCCAGGCGGCGTGGCGGTGACGTGGCGCGCGCCACGCTGCCTGGGGGCGCGTCTTACGTCCTTCCTATACAAAATGTACCGAGGAGATTTTTTTTAATTACATTGAGGCAGCGTGGCGGAGACGTCCGTTGCGCGCCCCGAGACACGCGACGCTTAAGTGGCAACGCTGCCTTAAACGTTTAACGCGATAGACGTTTAACGCCACCGTTCAACTCGAATTCTGAAAAACAACACATTACGAAATTCTCATTTCTTCCGCGCGGAGGGACTCCACCCACTATTTTTTTTTTATATTACTTTAAGGTCATAATTTTAATATACATTTTTGACAAGCTACAGATGAAAGGATATAACTTCATACCTCTGCTTGTTCTGCTGACTATACCTTCAGAGCTCTGCTTTCGGTTTTGTTCTCGCCAAATCATGGGTAAACTTTATTTTTTTTACTGCGACATATTAAGAATCCATTTAATTCTTGGTTTTTATATGCTATTCGTTTTTTTTATCCTACTTTCCAGAATAACTAGACGCATATACATGTAACTAACACAAAAAGAAAGCTAACAAAAACCTTTTTCAGCATAATCATAAAAAGTATCTAAAAGTATCCGGCCTTCACCACTGGTGGTGTCCGTCATTTTTTCTCATCGTCATCTTATTTCGATTTTCAAAAAGTATCTGTTCAGAGGTTTTGTCTATACTCCTGCAGAGTGTGCAATCTGTTTGTGTGAAATGAATCTTAATTTAAACAAATGAAGTGAAGGACGTTAATTACACGTGTCAATACGAGGAATATCAAATCAACAATGTACTTTAAAAATCCGAATGCCGCACGTCGAAGTTTATTTTAACATTAGGAGACACCTCCAATATGGAGCTCCACATTGGGTCAGGGTTTCACGCTTTGGTTTCGCTTTCTTGTTTTTTTTTTAGATATCATGTGACGGGAATGAAATATTATGGAAGTTTGCTTTGACTTGTCATCGTCATATTCCTTGAAGAGCTTGTAATTTGGATACTTTTGATTTAAGTACCTTGTTTGATTTTTAGATTTTGATTGTATAAATGTACCTAGTATTATCCGTTGGTGATACTTAAATAAATAAATAAATTACATATGTTTAAAATATTTTTATTTTACCTTTTGCAATTACTACGTGAGTGTAATATAATTTTTAACTGACTTCAAAAACGAGGAGGTCATCAATTCAAATAGTTAAACTACTGGTTTTTGTCGAGCTACGCTATGGTATCTACTCAATTCAATTTCAATTAATTTTATTTTGCCTGAACGTATGTAGGTACAGTTGTCATGGGCCTCAAATTCTACTTTAATTGTGATAACTGGGGGCAACCAGAAGAAAAAATAATAAAAATACAAAAAGTTCTGCATTTGCCGTGGATCGAACCTAGAACTGTGGCTAGCGTGAGGGCAAAAATGTACCATGAGTGATGAGTGCCACTGGACCACTGTGGTTTATACAAATGCGTGCAAATTTGAGTGTTATGTGCTGCCAATGTTCAAGTAGAATGAGAAGTGTACGCGCTGTCAGTTGGAAGTCGCATTAGTTTCACTTCAAAAATGTCTCCACTCACTTATGATCTGAACAGATAAACGAAGACTTTCTTTAATCTTCAGAACCAATTTTCCCAACCCCGTCATCCAATTCCCCCGTCAAATGTGTCATTCCAAGCCCAAAAGGTCCTTATACTCCATCTGCAACAAGGACGAATTTCTAAAAGAATTTCATATGAAAAACTTCTTATTGAATTTGAATTGTAACGACCCTTATGCGTGGGAAAGACATATATTACTTTTCCGTTACGTTGTATCATGTCATGTTTGTTTGCAGACACAGATTAATCACCCAGACTCCGCATTATGACTCGTTTATCGGTAGACTTACAATACAATACAAATACTCTTTATTGCACGCCTCAATACAGGAAACAACATAGTAAGTATAAACAGTAACTTGAGGTAAAACAAGAGGCGGCTGCACACAGTTGCAGTGGGCTGTTTCACCACGGTGATAGTTCTGTGCCTAATTCTACGTTGATGAGTAACATTGTTATTCAACATCAATATTTCCTTGTTGAACAGGCAATGAACGGCGAAGTGTCACTGTCGGGCGACAATTATCACTATTTTGACGACCGGTCTGGCCTAGGTAGTGACCCTGCCTGCTAAGCTGCGGCCCCGGGTTCAAATCTCGGTAAGGGGATTTATTTGTGTGTCGAGCACAGATATTTATTAGGTTATTTGTTGTTTTCTATGTATATAAGTATTTGTATATTAAACATAGCGTTGTCTGAGTACCCACAACACAACCCTTCTTGAGCTTACCATTTGACTCAGTCGATCTGTGTAAGAATGTCCTATAATATTTTTACTTATTATTTGAAAAAGGCTACTGGTTGTAAACATTCTCACAACTGGATCAAGCGAATGCATTCCCATAATATGGTTTCCATGTCCAATGTGTGACTCTGATTTGTCTTGAATGCTCCGTCTAGTAGTTGTGGTCTGTGTTTGCGGATGAGGTTTGCATACCAATTTGTAATAAACATAAATAAATACAAATGATCCTTTTCCATGACACGGGCGTGAAAAAGGGTGCGATTATTTATAAGGTTACAGATACTTTTGATACTTTCCGCTGCTTTATGAACATCGTGCGACAAACCTTTTGATGGGTTCAGAGCATCATATCCTCATAAAATATTGTGACTACGTTAAGTCATCTTGATACAGTACCGGTCAAAAATTTAAGTTCACTCCTTGTTTTCAGTACAATTGACTGCTTTAGAGAGATAGTTTTTTGTAGTTCAGACGTCAAAATTTGTTTCGTAAACAATTTATATTTTTTTAACATCTGTTTCCCTCAAATCTTATAGGGTAAATAATTATTTGGCCTATATTATCTGGCTAAAACTGTGTTTCGTGTAAAGATGTGTCTCAATTAGTGGCAAAGGCAAGGCCATAAATATAACTAGCATTTTGCCGTCATGTTTATTAGATTTTAGTGAAAGAAAGGTACGTGAATTGTGTCTAACTAGTAAAACAAATCTCCACAAAACAATAAATATAAGTTGAAAACATATTTCGACTACCAAACCGAAGATAATTATCGTACAAAAGTACTCATTTGTACCGAAATCAAAGGGTGAACTCAAATTTTTGACCGGTACTGTACTTTCCCTCAAAGCACCTCAAATAGGTCATTTACTACTAGACGACACAAATCAACCTTCAAGAGTTTATGGGCCATTGTTTTCAAAGTTGTCCACCCCACTTTTCTTGTGACATGGGTATTTTTTACGCGATTAATACTCAGAGTCGCGAGGTCTTTTGATACTGATAGGAGAAAAAAAATGTCCCAAGATTTCCATGCATTCTTCCAACCTTCCATTCCGTTACCGCCATACAAAATGTATGAAAAAATGGTAACGGAATGGGAAAAAAACCGTGGGACACTTTTTTTTCTTCTATTAAAATTCAAAGATCTCGCGATTCTGAGTGGAAATCACATAAAAATTTGCAGATCCTTAAAAAAGTGGGGTGGACTACCTACCAGCAGCGGCTGGTCCATACAAGCCGATTTTCACCGGCTTGCCTAATATTGATTACTAGTAAAGTACCTAATGTTAAGGTTGGTTTCTTTTTGCTTTGGTGTTGCCTAGCAGAAATTTTCACCAGCCGCCACTGCTACCTACTTTGAATAAAATAGCCCTAATAAAGATAAACTCGTCTTTTTTCCTGCGTAAATAATGTCACTATAGAATATATAATAGTACAAGTACAGAAGGCCCACTGCTTTGATGTTCACGACATGCCGCCTTTTTAAATGCCTACAAAACTATAACGCCGTGTCTTGCGTGGGCGACGGTCGCAAGACCGTTGCCGTCGCGTCTCATACTTCCATATCGATAAGGTTTGATTTCGTATGCGTCGCATCGCTGTCGCGCGACCATCGCGCGACCGTCGCCCACGCAAGCCACGGCGTAACAAAGAAACGAGCCGCACGTGCGCGACGCCCGGCGATAGGGTTGCCTACGGATTAAAACGATTTAATACTCAGATAAAATATTATACTATTATATTCAAGTCTTGGGTATTTTCTAGGTATATGTATATACTCGTAGTATTTATAAATTTTTGTTTAAGTTCCAACATCACAAGCCTTATTGAATCTTTTCGGGGGGCTTAATCAATAGTAGATCTGTGTAAACATATCCTATGGTATTTATTTTATTCATGATATCTATTTAACTAAGCATTATTAGCCATTCCACACGCGGACATCGCATGTGAACCTTAAAAAAACTCGCGACGTAAAGTAACATTAGAAAGTGCGAACGTGCGTTCCGTGACAACACGCGCCACCCCTGATTAGGCCGCGAACTCGCGGCCGCCTGCATGTACTTGTAGCGCGGCGATAGAATCGCGGAGTGAGCCGCCCCTGATGTCACTATAGAAGAGTAATAGAGAGAGATATATATTATAATGTGTCTAATCTATTTCTAATCTGCAATTATAGTATAAATTAGTGTAAAATAAGTCTTATTCTTTATCAGAAATCATAGCATTTTGCAAGTAAAACGAGACTAGTTTTGATGGACTTCGTACTGTCTGTAAACGTTTTTAAATCTCTGTTAAAAATAATAACATATGTGTGCCTAAAACATGAATGAGTATGAGACACTATCCTTGTATCCCGTAAATACCTTGAGCCGTCTTGATACTTGTCAGGCCATTAGCTGGATCCCTGGTTCAATATCCAGCTATATGAAACTGTCGTTATAGAACAATTTATCACGAGAGGGTTATATACATACAAAATTAAAGTGTTATACACCGTGTTTTTTTGTTTTCCGGTAAATTCACACGTAGCTAGGTTCATTTTCAGGAACCATCCTGTGTATATCACTTTTAGTTAAATTCGCAAAAAAAAAATTTTTCATCACTTTCATACATAATAAATGAATTTATTAGAATAAAATATAAGAATAACATTCAAGTTAGTGTCAAGTGATTGACGGCACATGTCAAAACAAATAACATTAGGAATCGGTAAAGGCTGTCACACACGTGTTCAGTAATTATAATTATTAATTTTTTTAATAACTTGATAACCATAAGAGTTAAGACGCTAGTTTCTTTTTTTTTTTCTTAGCCTATTGGAGTGTCCCACTGCCGGGCAAAGGCCTCTCCCCTGGCTCTCCATAATTATGAAGAGCTAGTTTCTTAGAGAAATTAAATGTATTTGATCTAAAGAACCTTCCCTTAAAAATAACGGACTACAATAAAAACAGGGTGTATACAAAAATAAAATATCATCATTTAATTGTAAGATTGCTGCGCCCTCTATACAGGGTTCATAATGTGTTGCACCAAATTAAGTAATGTTTTACAATAAATGCTTCTGATTTCTGATTTCTTGTGCTAGTAGTATTTTGTACTACGAAGCGCGCTATAATTAACAAACTATAGATCTATGGAATTAAACTAACATGATTTTAAATTATTAAATTGAAATGGGACTTAATCGCGTAACACTTACGTTAATATTTGGCCTGATGATCATTACGTATAAACTATAAATCAAGTTATTCTGAAACAATAGGTTAGGTACTAGACTCATATCGACGAATTTGGCACAATTAATGATTGTCATCTGTAGTACTTACTTGACAAAAAAGAACAATATTTATAGATTGTGGGTATTAAGTGTATGATGACTACGTATTTTCGATTAAAAATGTGTGTAATTTTTTATTCATTTTGGCCACCGAAAACGCTGTTAGCGATGTAGTGACGTCATCGAATTCGAACCTTACTGCATGTCAAAAGATAAAACAATCACTTAATTTTCACTGACATTATAAACTGAAATAGATACTATACACTAAAGAAAAAGCGATCAAGCCCACTGGTGGCGAAGCCGGGAATCGAACTTAGGTCTCTAAAACAGCTGTGTAGAATATAAAATTTGCTAGCCCATAGGACCATGCGGATCACTCCAGACTACTTTAATAGTCTAGTTTTATCCACTCTAACTTTACTTCAAATAAAGTATGCCGGTCTTGCCCGCACTGACCTTATGTCAATGTCAATTTTTCTTGACATATGTCGGATTGTCACGATGGAAAAATAGGGCCAAATCGTTATTGAATAGTCAAAGCATTGGTACGAGTAGCTCGCACGAAATGGACTATGGAAAGGTGGAATTCGGCTTGAATTTATAATGGGTCCGAGAAAGGTCGGGATCATTCCGATTACAGGAATTCTAGTTTGGCCTTGAAATATGTACGATTACACATACCTAGGAAGTTTCTACTTTTACATACGTATAACATATAATCACGCCTGTATCCCATAAAGGGGTAGGCAGAGCACATGAACTACTAAGTTTCAGTGCCACTCTACTTTTTATAATCTCTTTATTTACATGAACATATTTAATAATTATACTGGGTGTTTCTAATGTCTGAAATAGGCCCTTGATGCAGTGTACCAAGGATACTGGCGACATTTCCTCGCTGTATCACAATGGTAATACGTTGTGCGAGGAAGTCGCCAGCTCTTCGGTCACCAGTTACCTCAACCAGACGCTTCGCGATTTCTGAGAACAACTTGTTCGCGCTGGGACCCCATGGACCTAGAGTTTCTACGCCGAAAGGTACAAAAAGGTATTCTTTGCCAAGAATTGCCTTTTGTATTTATTACGTTTCAAAATTTCGGCACTTTCTGCCGCTGCGCCCGCTTTTATGTTGGTCCGTTGGAGGTGAGACGGTGCCAATGTGTCTACACAGGTAGCATCCCACACTAACATTACTAATACTTAACTCATTCGGGTCTAGTGGATAGCAATTAGCAACCCAGCGATGGTACTGGGTCCGAATCCCGGTTAAGGGCATTTGTTTTTGTGATGAACATATTTCAATTCTGAATAGTGGTTGTTTTTAACCCCCGACGCAAAAACGAAAGGGTGTTATAAGTTTGACGTGTCTGTCTGTCCGTCTGTCTGTCTGTCTGTCTGTTTGTCTATCTGTATGTGTGTGTATCTGTCTGTGGCATCGTAGCTCCCAAACGGATGAACCGATTTCGATTTAGTTTTTTTTTCTGAAAGCTGAGTTTGTCGGGAGTGTTCGTAGCCATGTTTCATGAAAATCGGTCCACTATGTCGCGGTCGGGGGTTTTTTCAAAATTTTAATTTTGTGGTTATCTTTACTTAAGTACTAGCTTTTCCCGCGGCTTCGCTCGCGTTAAATTCGAAAATTGCGGGATACTCCATACAAACTTCCACCCGCCATTTTAGGGAATTGGGCTGTTAGAAAGAGACAAAAAGTAGCCTATGTCACTCTCCATCCCTTCAACTATCTCCACTTAAAAAATCACGTCAATTTGTCGCTTCGTTTTGCCGTGAAAGATGGACAGACAAACAGACACACACACTTTCCCATTTATAATATTAGTATGGATTTACTTGTCTTATATCGTCGCCTAGTAATTATAGTACAAACTATGCTTAGCGATTGAAATTAGGAAGCATCGAAATTTCAACCAAAATGAGGGACAGGGAATTTCTTCTTCGTGGAATCCAGTGATTAGCAAATGTAAGCGTGAAAAAACACCGAGGGACACACCGGCTGATGTCGTGAGTGTTGTGTGTAGGCAAAGTGACAACCCTAGCGCAAAAGTGAATAATCAAGAACAAGTGCGGGTAGTTCGAGAAACTCGCGCGGCTAGAAGATGTTGATGCAATTCCTCGCCAGTCTACCCGTGACCACGAACATAATGTGATGTTCGAAACGTCGGGCCTAATATAAATGTAAGTGTTTACGCGATTAAGTCCCGTTTTGTTCTAAAATTATGAACTATGCTTAGGCCCACTTGCACCGACTACTTAACCCTTTACTCTAGGTTATTGTGCTGACATCTGTTAAATTCTATATAAAATGGTGGGTTAACCCTCGGGTTAACCCTCTATTTTCGTTGGTGCAAGTGGCCCTTAGGGGCTAACAGGTAAAATGTACGTACCTACCCCAATAATTAATAGTACATTGTGCAACAAGGGCAGGAAGGTGAATATTACTAACGAGAGTAAGTTAAATCGCGTCGGCTTGCCGGAGCGATTTAAAGACTCGAGTTAGTAATATTCATACTCCCCGAGTTACACACAACGTTTTTCATCACACTCGCAATGTAAAAAATATGTAAATAGATGTAAAAAAGTTAAGTACAAGAAATTTCATTATTCCCTTGGGAGAACGATTTTTCTATAACTCACGCTCCGCCTGCGTGCAATAGCACATTTGAAGTGCGGGTATGATGAAATAGTACATTACAAGTGCGTAAAAAAGGAAGATCGAAACGAGTGGCGATAAATTAAAACACGACCGAAGGGAGTGTTTTAAATCGACACGAGTTACGAATTTCCTTTTCGCACGTGTATCGTACGACGTTTTTCAGTACAGATGAGCCTCTGAAGTTTCGACCTGGCATATAATGAACCACTTCTCGCACTAGTGCGTAAAAAAACATCATCTGTACCACAGATGATCTGTACTGAAAAAGTATTTATTTAAGTACAGACAACCAATTGGAACCCTAGGCCACTCTACAACCATGTCAAAATGACAAGATTGACAAGCAGTAAGAGATTTCTTACAACCTGATTTATAACGTCACTGTGACATAGTTCTACAGTGGCCTTGGGTTCCAATTGGTTGACTGTACAAAAGAAATTATCCAGGAAAAGGTAGTCCCAGTTTTCATCAGAAACAGTTGATATCCTTTAAAACTGGCTACTTGTACAGGAATGTTCGCGATGTTATATTTGCTAAGGGTGCGGGTCTGATTTTTATATTATTAGTTGGGTTCACCGAGCTTTTAAACCCCTGCAGTATGGTTCATTAATCCTTTGGGGTGTAACCTTTGGTATTTTCCTGTACAAGAGTAAATATAAAATACGTACAAGTTAAACTTAGGTTGTGAACTAACTAGGGGAAAAATAAACAAGCTAGAGGAGTTTGGATTAACCCCCCACGCAAAAACGATGGGGTGTTATAAGTTTGACATGTCTGTCTGTCTATTTGTCTGTCTGTCTGTCTGTCTGTCTGTCTGTCTGTTTGTCTGTCTGTCTGTCTATCTGTCTATCTGTCTGTGTGTGTGTGTGTGTCTGTCTGTGGCATCGTAGCTCCCGAACGGATGAACCGATTTCGATTTAGTTTTTTTTGTTTAAAAGCTGAGTTAGTCGTATGCTCTTAGCCAAGTTTTATGAAAATCGGTCCACTATGTCTAAAATATTTAACTTAACCGATAACTTAACTTAACGGTATATTTTTTAAACCCGTGAATATTTATAATCACATACGGTATTATAGTAAACAAAAGCTAAGTAAAATAACTAAAGCCGAAATGTATCTAAAATACTCGCATTAAAAAGTTTAAATTATAAAATCATTTTCCACTTAAGTTTTTAAGTCCCACTGGCGCCGTGTAATAAATCTCCGATGTAAAAAGATGGAAACATGGCGAAGTTTAGATCCTGTTTCGTTTTTATTTGTCCACCCTTTATCGGGTTTGATTTATGTCGGCGGCGGCCGAGATTCGCTAAATCCGCCATTTTTGGGAAATTTGAGATGATAAGATGGATCGTATTGAAAGTTGGTGAAACTTTTGGTGGAAAAATGTTTGGCGTTTGTTTACTATAACGACATATTTTATCGCAATTTTGATGTTAACTTCATTTTAGTGTGCCTTATAAATTGTAGTAGGCAGGGGAAGCATGGTCGCACGATAGACGATAAAATATCAGGCCATCCCTATCGTACTATTTGTAAGTTTGATAGGGACGGCCTGATATTTTATCGTCTATCGCGCGACCATGCTTCCCGTGCAGGGCATAGCGAATGATATACCGTTTTGTGTGGTAGGGCACAGCACAGCGCATATCATCTCGCTCGAATTTAGAGCCCAACTGGGGAAGTACCTCCGCCATACTGAAGACCACAGCCAAATAACACTAGACCCTACTCATAGTGTTGTGTTCCTGCCGCTGAGTAAGGCTGCCAGAGCTCAACGAGGGTGCGGTGTGCTGGTGACGGAAGGACCTACGGAACTAATTTGTTCCGTCTATTGTCCTTTGAGTCGTCGGCAACCCAAACCCTCCTCAGAAGTTTCTAATGGGTTGGCAAGGTGCACGTGACAGTTCTTGAGTTGCAGGCATCCATATTAGGTGATAATGGCCGCTTTCCATCAGGCGGACCGTATGCTTGTTTGCTTACCTACATAATAAATAGCAGGTTTAGTACAACAATAGTTCAGAACATCCAAGTAGGAATTAGAACCTGAAAGTAGAAATACTCGTAGGTATTATTTCTTAACTTTTGAAATTGTTGCTTATTTCGTTAATCTCATGCATGCTAAACTTCAAGTAAGTATTGGGCTTTTTACTTTTACGGCATTTAAAAATAATAGCATCAGAATTACAGAGTAATTTCAGTTCAAATATCAAAATTAAAAGCACTGCATTTAACTTTTAAATATATAACAATTTAGTCCATATTCTCTTTGATATAAAAATGGCGCACTACTCACGTTCAGCTTTAATAAAAAACTCCGTAATCCCACTGCATACCGGGAACTTAAAAACGTACCTACATTAAGCCCGGAGCTGAATGCAGATTACTACGCATAGACTACGTATTATATAGAACATGTTTACTTGCCGGCCTAGCTGAAGTGAAAATCGTTGACGCTACGGGACGATTGAAACGCAGTGTACCTTTTTCGCACCACTACGGAAGAGTGATAGGGAAAGCTGATTACTGACTGACTTTTTAACTGTAACACCAAGGTCACCATAGGCTCACTCTTATACACACAAATCGGCATACTTATTACTTATATTTAAAAATTGCAAACGGGACTTAATTGCGTATTACTAGGTATTGTTAGGTTTTAATATCTCATCCACATGGAACACGGTCATTAGTAAATGCAAGAAGAAACAAATATCGCAGTTTAAAAAACCGAATATCGTGAGTGTTGTGTGTCGACAAGGTGACATTCCTAGTGCACAAACTGTTCAAGTGGGTAGTCAGGACCAAGTGCGGGTAGTTCGAAAAACTTGTACAGCTAATAGAAGATGTTGATGTCAACTTCAGCCAGTCTGCTCCGAGACCACGGGGACAATGCCGCCCTTGAAACGACGGAGGTTGGTGTTTAAAACATAGTAATACGCGATTAAGTCCCGTTTGCAATTTTAAATATGTGTAAAAATCGTGAAAGTTTAAATCAGTGATATTTATTACTTTATTTTAATTTCTGATTAGCAGAAACGTCTGCAATCGATGCCGTTAGGCTTAGAATAAATTTAAAAGGAGACATTTTCCACTTTTAAATTTACTTATTACTTTGTTAGAATAACCGATTATAATTTGATGGATAAACAAACCATACTTAAAGACATTTCTTTAACAAGCAACCATGCAAACATTAAAACATTCTAATATAATTAAAACCATGTAATGGGAATAGCATCCTTTTCATGCCATCTACCAGTTTCTAGGCAACTGGAGGATAATGGATTTTCAAGTATTGTTTATAATAATGGATTCGCGCATATACCATCTAGTGGGCAAGTAATCTGTGACTGAAGAGGAAAAAAGATCCTCCAGTGTGACGCGTAACCCAGTTTGTGATTTGAAAGCTACGCGTTCATACGTGGGTATATGTCTGGGTCTGGGATACCAATTAGGACCGGCTTTGTGTCATTGCTTAGATATTTATGACGGGTATCATAGATTAGTGTTATTGTTTGTAGGCGGTAGGTCATAACGAACAAGACCTTAGGGTAGGTTTGCGAAAAAAGGAAATTTATGAGAGAGTGAAGCTATGGAAACGGATTATAAATATGGCGTATTTACAGCGTTCGTGGTCAATCCATACTAATATTATAAATGGGAAGATAATGTCTATGTCTGTTCGTTTCTCCGTCGTTCACAGCAAAACGGAGCAACGTATTGACGTGATTTTTTAAGTGGAGATAGTTGAAGGAATTATATAATATCGGGAACACCTTACACAGATCAACTTCGCCCCAAACTAAGCAAAGCTTGTACTATGCGTGCTAAGCTGCTAAGCTATATTGCTTTGTAATAAGGTGAAAAAGTGGATACATCTCTTTGTAGTCGACTGTACATACTTAAATAAATAAATACATACTTATATACATAGAAAACATCCATGCCTAAGGAAAAAATATCTGTGCTAATCACACAAATAAATGCCCTTACCGGGATTCGAACCCGGGACCGCGGCTTAGCAGGCAGGGTCACTACCGACTGAGCCAGACCGGTCGTCATATAAAATCATCGTATACATAATGTTGAACTAAGTTGTTATTCTTAGAATACAACTTAGGCAGAATGTTAAATCCATCTTTTCAAATTAAAATTAAACAGGAAAATTGAATCATAGTCTCTCTGTAAAGCCTCCGCCACAAAGCGTTTTGATAGCGTAGCGTTAGCGGAGCGCAATGATAGCGGTGCGCCGGCGGAACGCTGGTTCCGCTCGCAATCCGCGCGCATTCCGCTCGCAATCCGCGCTCTTTAGTTCCCGCCGGTGTCCGCTGGGCGCAACGCCAGCGTTCGTCCGGCGCACCGCTATCGTTGCGCTCCGCTGACGCTCCGCCTACGCTATCAAAACGCGCATGTGTGGCCGAGCTTTAATTAAAAACCGTTGTTGAAGAGGTCATAAAACAAACTACTACTAAAGTACAAGACTGACTGAACTCTCGCAAGTTGTTTTTCTTTATAACTACTTGACTTGAGAAGTTAGGATTAAAAATAGTAGGTTAACGGGCAGTAATCTAGGAGTTGGGAGTTAAAGTTAAGTTTAGTGCTCAAGTTAAGCACAGGTGATTAAGACTTGGGATACGAGGTGCAACAACACTATTCACTTCGTTTGGTTCCAGTTTAACGCTAGTCACACACTGATTTTACCCCGTGTGGTGACGGGTTAAGAATTTCACCCCCTTTCTTCTCGTGGATGTCGTAGAAGTCGACTGCGAGATAAAAGTTACTTACTTAGTTTTTTAAAACTAAACTGCTTCAGTCCATTATTGGGACTATTTCGCCAGTGTCAAGGTGATATGAGTCATATGAGCTAATATTAATTAGTGATTTTGGTACGGTAAGTAAGTAAGACTGTAAATTGATAGCTAGATTTTACAAGAGCACGTGGACTACCGGCCGTTGACGACAAAACAAAGGCTAAACGCGTTTCGAGATTAATTCTTCATCAGCTTCTCACTATAACATGAGTTTACTGCATAATAAGCTATCGATATTACACTAAACAACATTAATGAGCAAAAGAAAAAGAAATTATTCACGACACGAGACCGCTAAGATGGCGCTCGAACCGGAAGTCCGGGATAAAAGTTACATTGTGGTGTAGGTAAGAGGCTGGCAACCTGTCACTGCAATGCCACAATTGTTTTCTTTCAACCCCCTAATTGCTAAAGAGTTGCACTGAAACTTGAGTAGTTTCATGTGCTCTGCCTACCTGTTCATGTGAATACATGCGTGATTATGTGTATGTATAGATGTACACACTGATTGTGCTACTTTTTGATTATAGTTTTTTAATTGTATAATTTGAGAGCGCTTTTGACGTTTTATCCCCTTATTCATAAACGTACAATAAAGTTATCAAGCCGGTAAAGTTCGTTTGTCCCTTTCTATCACACCAATACGTCGGAAAGGGACAAACGAACTTTATCGGCTTGATAACTTTAGTGAACGTTTATGAATAAGGGGGTTTGAGTACAATTTTCGACATCGTAAGCATCAGTATAATAATTAATTAAAACTGTTGATCAATTAAAATACAATAATAAGAAAGTCATAGTAAATATTTAATAATACAATATTAAATGTCACATATGTTTTTTTTTTCAATATACCTAATGCTTGTCAAAACATACCTTGTTAGATGTTAGATATCCCAAAAAGACAACTCATTTCACCCATTACACACACCTAGCGCCGGTCCGTATCTACGTAATGAGAAACGTGACACAAACTCTACGCGCCCAATTTATTACTCGTATAAGGAAAGGATTCACATATGCGGCCCTTTCTATTAGAAGGAACCACTGCACTCACCATAAGTGTAAGCCTGAGTGGACGCTCGGAGCGGAGCAAGCAGCGGGGCGGGCGAGCGTACAACCTATGCAGCGTCGACTCAGGACACTTGTATAAGCTTCAATAGTTTGACACGCACGCCGCACGCCCCGCTCCACTGCACGCCCAATGTGAGCGTCGCAACCAGGTCATACATTAAGGACTAAATTAGCGTACGTGTCGTAGTTAGCTCATTTAGCATACAGTTGTAGTTGTGTGCGTGCGTGATGACCTGATGACACGACTCGCTGGCGCATGTATATGCGACATGGAAACGATTCAAATCACCCGGCATGTCCGATCTCCTTCCTTTCTTTATCTGTGCACAAACCATGATCTCCATGACCATGATCTCAAGCCGCAATCTGTGGTACCTTTTGCTTAAAAACGGCAAACGGCCGACGTGGTATTAAAAAAAAAAACAAAAAAAAACATATGGGATAGTCGGCAACAAAGTTATAAATACAGCCTATGAGCTAAAAATGTGTATATCGGACTTTACTGCCTGTGTATTAAGATCGTATATATATTTGGTACTTTGGATGATTACATATATTTGTTGCTGACTGCAACACTCAACTTACCGAAATTGAACCATATGTTGTCGAAATATGGTCCACAAATTGTCAAAAGGACTTTTGTATTAAGGGATTCGGTTTTCCATTATTTTCGTCACGTTTCTACATGCAAATTGATATGTTTTTGGGTTTTCTTTTATGTTTCGTGAGGACGGAATAATTGTGTGAAAACGTCTGTGAGGATATTGGGTCGAGTTTGTTTTTAGCTCATTAGGCTCGAATGGGATGGTATTCCGTACAAAACAATTTATTTCGTCTTTTATCGTGTTATTATAAAAAATGTAGATAGACAATAGACATGCCTGTAGCTTGCACAACTATCATGACAGCTATACGTACACAAAATACTTGATGCCAGTTAATTTGCCAGTAATTTTGAACGTTGGCATGCCAGTTGTGCAAACTTAATGAAAAAAACCATTTTTAGGGTTCCGTAGTCAACTAAGAACCCTTATAGTTTCGCCATGTCTGTCTGTCCGTCCGTCCGTCCGTCCGCGGATAATCTCAGTAACCGTAAGCACTAGAAAGCTGAAATTTTGTACCAATATGTATATCAATCACGCCAACAAAGTGCAAAAATAAAAAATGAAAAAAAATGTTTTATTAGGGTACCCCCCCCCCCACATGTAAAGTGGGGGCTGATATTTTTTTTCATTCCAACCCCAACGTGTGATATATTGTTGGATAGGTATTTAAAAATGAATAAGGGTTTACTAAGATCGTTTTTTGATAATATTAATATTTTCGGAAATAATCGCTCCTAAAAGAAAAAAAAGTGCGTCCCCCCCCTCTAACTTTTGAACCATATGATTAAAAAATATGAAAAAAATCACAAAAGTAGAACTTTATAAAGACTTTCTAGGAAAATTGTTTTGAACTTGATAGGTTCAGTAGTTTTTGAGAAAAATACGGAAAACTACGGAACCCTACACTGAGCGTGGCCCGACACGCTCTTGGCCGGTTTTTATTTTTAGTTTTATTTAGGTTCTTTGCTAAGGACATTGTAGAAAACATGCCAATTATACTCAATCAATAGTGTACATTTTCAAAGTTTTTTTTTCCTGTCCAGTTACAATATAGATAGCTTTGTTCAATATTTTTATTTTTATTTGGAATTTATTATGTAATTTTTGACGATCATGATGAGAAGATAAACATAATTTTGACATGTAGCAAATTTATAGTGTAATTTTTATCATGAAATAAAGAAATCTAATCTAATCTAATCTAATCTTATTTAATATTATTAGAAAACCAATAAAGAGTTATTAAAACTTGAAATGTCAAATACAAAAACTAGTTTTTCATAAAAGACCTAAACTTTGCTAATTGCGTAAAGTTATTTCTTATACTTTATATTGTCATTATGAAGTTTGTGATTGTCGTGGGCGGGACGAACTCTCTTTCATAATTATCTAACTTTTTAATTGTTTCCAAATTTGATTGTTCAAGTAATACCGTAGTTTTTAATAAAATATACTAGACTAGCTTTCTCCCGCGGCTTCACGCGCGTTAAATTCGAAAATTGCGGATTGCTCTATACAAAATTCCACCCCCCATTTTAGGGAAGTGGGGGTTAGGAAGACATAAAAAGTAGCCTCTGTCATTCTCCATCCCTTCGACTATCTCCACTTAAAAAAGCACGTCAATTCATCGCTACGTTTTGCCTTGAAAGACGGACAAACAAACCGACAAACAAACAAATTCGGTTAATGTAGACTAACAATTTAAACAGAATAATGTTATATTATATCTAAGCCAACGTGCGAATAACATAAAGAAAATATCCCCTTCCCCTCCATAAAATCTAATTGTAGTCCCAAGTGTGTACATTAAACACACAATAGATAATGGATGTTTGGGGTTAAACTACGGATGGTGTAAACTTAATAGTCGACTAAACTGTGGTTAATGAGGTTATCATTTTTGCACGTCATTTGGGCATTTTCGCGTAAAAGATTCAAAAGCTTTTTTTTCCAAAATAGGTAAATTTAATGTTTTTCCCACTCAGAATGACGAATCCTTTCGATCCTACTAGGTAAAAAAAAGCGTCCCAAATTTATTTTTTTCACTTCGTTACAATTTTTCAAACCCTTTGTACAGCGGTTACAAAGTGGAAAGTATGCAAAATAATATAAATTTTTGGGACCATTTTTTCCCCTTTTTTTGTCACGGATCGAAAGGGCTCGTGACTCTGAGTAGGAAAAGCATAAAATTTACCTACCTTAGAAAAAATATTTTTGGTGATGTTCTCGCAAAATGCCCATTTTGATTGACTCTTCGTCTTATGTTCGCGCCCTTTTCATTCATTATCATTCATATCGTCCATCCCGCTCGCTCTTCCTTATGATAGGTTCAACCTCATTTTTAATTGTCATGTCACCCGCCTCTTTGCCAAACTTCTTAAAAATATAAAATACGTCAAGTGTCAATCCGCAAAAAAGAAAGTCGTTGTCAATGGTGAATAAAAATATCCGCAATGAATTAAGTTATTAATTAATTATATTATAATAGAACGATTCGCGAGTGTGCAGTGCAAGGAAAGAGAGAACCAAGCTTTGCAAGGGTGGCCACCCGATAAACTCTCGAGACGACAACATCGGTGAGTTTGGCCACAGTATAAAGCAGTAATAACTCTTCTAACAAACTTCACTCCGCGCGGTGTGTTGAAAACTACTCTCCATATGCACCGAATACATGCGAAACTGGTAAGTATTGGGCTGGACAGTCGGGGCTGCGTTCGCGCGCTGTGTTGACGTGTTGAGTTCGGGAGAAAATGACGTCAGCACCGAAGACATATTTTCGTTACTGTAGTGTTTATGGGTGTATGGGGAACAGTTCTCAAAATGCGGAAATGTCAGAATGTTCTTTAGAATTCCTAGACACCCAGAAAAGTAAGTGGTTGTTATATTTTTGCAGTGTTAGGTACATTATTGCTTACGTAAATGGCGTAAAAGTGAGATTTAAAGCTAGAATGACACATTAAAATCAATAAGGATTTAATCTGTAACGACATTTAGGTAGATGCTGCGATCTATCTAGCTTGAAAGTTTGGTACCTACTTAAATATTGTGCAAACATCTATTCAAACATTTTATGTAAATACGATTTCGTCAGTATTTAAGAAACAAACACGTACTTGAATCTTATTAGATAAAAAGGTAGAAAGAGCGTTGGTACTAGCATAGCGCCATACACAGTTACTACGAGTAGGACAGTAGCACAGGGTACAACCCTGCGTGACCTTGCGCAGTAGTAACGACCGCGTCGCCGCTGCCGGAGATTAACTACTGATTTATCCTTATACTGTGGTTTGGCTCCCCATCAATCTCCATAATTTTATTTTCCGTTTTGTTTTATTTTATTACAATAGTTCGTTAGGAACTTCGTATCCGCAGGTCCTTCAACATTTCTGGTCTTCGAACCTGATTCTCTTCCCTGTTCCCCTATTTTCTCCTCATACATTCATTGCGAATCGTTCTCCTCCCGCACCGCCCGTATAAATATTACCTAAATTATTCTTACTTACTCGCTCCCGCAGTTTAGGTATTTATTTATACGTGTATAACTTTATTCGTCGCTCCGCCCTTATAAATTATTTACCTAAATATATATTATTAACCGCACCCGCAATTTAGGTATACGTTTATAAGAGTTTATCCTTCATAGGAACATAAATTGATTTACCGCATATTTAACCCTTCTCATGCAATATGGCAAAAGAAACAAAAGCCGAAAGCGTTGACAGCTGGTGTTATGAAGACGAGTTGTCAATGCTTGAAGCAAAACGCAACGTCTTCTTTGAACTCGTCCAGGGTATTTATAAAAAGTCGCTAGTTGCCGATACAGATGCAGTGAGTCGCGAAAGTTTTCTTGACGCTGCTGACACTATTGACGAACTTCGGACGGAGTTCAAAGAAGTGGTAAATGAGTACAACCGCACGCTACTGAGGACTAAGACGGCTGCTGTCCCTAACTATCAGCCGCTCATAGCCTTTGAAGATTTGTACTGCCGCATCAGGAGAGTGGTCAAGCGACTGCAACCAGCCGCACCGCCGGCCTCTTCGCCGCCTTTATCGGTGGAGAGAGCTAGACCTTCTTTGCCAACGATGGAACTGGTAGCGTTTGATGGAGACATACGTAACTGGCCGCTGTTCTACGCTAGTTTTAAATCGAGAGTGCACGACAATCTGTCACTTACCGACGAGGAGAAGCTGTTTTATTTAATTGGGAAATTGTCACCAAAAGCTCAAGCCGTCTTTGCAGGTATAACTCCGAGCGCTGACAATTATCAGCTTATTCTAGATAGTCTACTTGACAGATTTCAAGATAAGCGCACTCTTGCCTCGACTTACATGGATCAAATGCTCAATTTGAAGATTAATGGTCCCGCTTCCTCGTCTAACTTCCAGACATTCATTGATAAGTTTGTGACAGCTGCGAATGCGCTTAAATCGCTTAAGCTGGATGATTTAAGCGATTTTATGCTTATGCATATAGCTTTAAAGAAGTTAGACCAGGAAACTCTTCGAGCATTTGAGATGCTGCATCGAAATACGAAGTTGCCTACATTTCGCGATCTGTCAGATTTCATGAAAAGTCAGTTTAGGATTTATCAAAACTCGCAACCATGTACCGCCGTCTCCGCCGCCGTAAATCCATCGCGCGAAAAAGGTGTTAAGTCGATTCAACCGCGTAGTGCCGCACCTAAACTACAAAGCTACGTTGCTTGCGCGAGCACTACTAAATGTATTTGTGACAATATTGTCCATGAACATTTATTCAAATGTCCTTCTTTCAACGACTTAACGTCTTCTGATCGCTTCAAACGCGCTAAAGAGCTTAAAGCATGTATTAACTGCTTAAGCATTAAACACCGCACCCGCGAGTGCAATTCCGAGGTGAAGTGTCGAGTTTGTCATCAAAAGCATCATACTCTGTTGCATTTTGACAAGAACAAGGATGAAAAAGCTACGACCTCTGATGAGTCAAATGCATCTACGAGCAACGCAGCTATTAAAACATCCTCGCCGCCGGAAGGCACGTCCTGTAACACGTCTATCGTGACGCAAGCACTTGCTGCCTCTAACAATAAAATGTCAAATCAAGACTCAGCATCTTCGTGTGACACGGTTTTGCTGTCCACCGCAAAGGTCATCGTTCGCGACAGTAAGGGTGAAACGCAGGTTATCAAATGTCTGCTTGACACCGCGTCACAAAGTAACTTCATTACTGAAGAATGTTGTAGGCGCTTAGGTTTAACTTTTGATAGGAAACCAAGCTCTGTATTTGGCATTGGAAAAACCAAGAAAATTGTTAAGGGGAACGCAAACGTAAAAGTATTTTCGCGATTCGACGATAATGTCAACTTCGACGTTTCGAGTTTGGTGGTCGATCGCATCACCGACGACCTGCCGTCAGTGCCCGTGGACATGTCAGCACTGACACATGTTCATGGTCTCCCTCTAGCTGACGACACGTTGGATACGCCCGTCGCCATTGATGTACTGGTGGGTGCAACTATATTTCCACATTTGCTGCTGCCGCACATCGTCAAAAGCGAAGTGGACTATATGCCACCAGCTATACAGACGGTACTGGGGTATATTTTAATGGGTTCGGTGCCTGCTTTACAGCCACCGCGTAAATATACTTCAGCTTGTTGTACTTCCGTGGATTCCATGGACCACCTCCTCAAAAAGTTCTGGGAACTTGAGCCCGATCCGCTCCGCCCGCTCAAAGCCAGGATGACTTTGAATGCGAGGAATATTTCCGCGCCACCACTACGCGCGACGCTAGTGGTAGATATACTGTGGCATTGCCTTTCCGAGATGACGTGTTCAAGCTCGGAGAGTCGCATTCGGCTGCTAAGAGGCGCTTTCTTTGTCTTGAAAGAAAGCTAGAGTCATCGAGTGTGTTACGTGCCGCCTATGACGATATAATTCGTGAATACGTCAGTAAGGGTTATATATCGGACGTGACTAACTCTCTCAACGCGAACACCTCTTCAGCCCTCGCATACATAATTCCTCATCATGCTGTCGTGCGTGAGGATAAGACCACTACCAAAGTTCGTATGGTCCTGGACTCGAGTAGCAAGACAACTACAGGCCTGTCGCTGAATGATGTCTTGCACTCAGGGCCCAATCTTCAAGGGGATTTATTTTCAATCCTCTTGAACTTTCGCTTATTCAAAATAGCGCTTTCAGCCGATTGTCGCCAAATGTTTTTACAGATTGGTGTTCGCGAATCGGACCGCCAGTTTCAACGAATCTTATATAGATTCCGCCCGGCAGATCCCATTTCGACATACGAATTTAACCGTGTGTGTTTTGGTATGAAGTCGAGCCCATATCACGCGCTCCGCGTCGTTCGCCAGCTGATTGCAGACGACGGACATAAGTTTCCAATGGCAGCAGCGATCGCATCGTCCTGCACATACATGGATGACGTATGCTTCAGCATTATGTCAGATGATTCGCAACAGCAGGATGAATCTGTTGCTATCGCTGCGGCTAAGGAGCTTATTGACCTATTCAAATGCGGTCAATTTGATCTTGTCAAATGGACCTGCAACTCAGAGACCGTGCTACGTGAGATACCTGCTTCTCATAGGGCTTCCGTAGACTTGGAAATAGACCCAGGAGTCTCGCAAAAGGTCCTTGGCTTGTGTTGGAATAAATCTGGCGATTATTTCCATTTCAAGGTGACAGAGCCAGATCCAACGTGCACTAAAAGGACAATCTTGTCTGCAGTGGCTCGCCTATGGGATAACGTCGGCTTAGTAGCTCCAGTTGTCCTTTACGCAAAACTCCTCATACAGGAGCTTTGGTTGATCAAATGCGACTGGGATGAGACTCCCCCGACCCATATTGTAAATTTATGGGAACGATTTTGTTCTGAGTTGCCAAAATTGAATGAAATTCATATACCGCGTCATCTCGGGGTAGTACAAGGTTGTACTATAAACCTCTTAGGCTTCGGTGATGCTTCCGAGCGGGCATATGGAGGTGTAGTTTATCTTCAGGTCATAAACGGGAATGAAGTGACAGTTCGATTGGTGTGTTCCAAGTCGAAGGTCTCTCCCTTGAAGACAGTCTCTGTAGCGAGATTAGAGCTGTGTGCTGCTGTCCTCCTGGCAAAGCTCATGTGGAAGGTGCAAGATAATTTCGAGCCCCGTTACAACATTAACGAGATCTACGCCTTTACTCACTCGAAAGTTGCGCTCTGCTGGATTCAGTCATCACCACACCGCTGGCAAACATTCGTTGCCAATCGCGTTGTTAAGATAATTGAAGCTGTACCGGCCAGCTGTTTCCATCATGTGGTGGGCTTAGAAAATCCCGCGGATTGCTTGTCGCGTGGCCTGACGCCTGCTAAGCTTGTGGATCATCCTTTGTGGTTTACAGGACCGGCTTGGGCATCCAAGCATCCATCAGAATGGCCTTTAAGGGAGCTCGATCGAGAGTCCATCGGAGAAGTGCCGGAGCTTAAGCCTCTTGCACACGCTACTACTACGGATGTGTCAGAGTCACCACTTTATTCCCTCGCGCAGCGGATATCGTCGTGGTCTCGATTACTGCGCATCGTCGTATACGTGTACCGCATCCTTAATCCGAAACCGCTCCCCACGGCCCTTACCCGATCCGACTTAGAGTTTGCTGAAGGCAAAATTCTCTCATCGTTGCAAAACGAACATTTTTGTGACGATATTGAGAAAATTAAGAGCAAGAAATATTGCTCACCTGCTTTACAAAAGCTCAAACCGTTCTTAGACAAAGACGGTCTAATTCGTGTTGGAGGCAGGTTGACAAATACAGACTTGCAGTATTCTCAGAAGCACCCAATTGTGCTCCCGCGACGTGATCATGTAGTCAATATGATCGTTGACTACGTTCACAGAAAGCATTTGCATGCTGGTCCCGAGTCAATGATGACTATACTTAGGCTTCAGTATTGGATTCTGTCGGCTCGTCGTGTCATTCGCGACCGCATTGCCAAATGCAACACTTGTTTCAGAGCGAATCCACAATCGTCTTTTCCGCTCATGGCAGACTTACCGGGCTGTCGCGTGAATCAAGTGGATAAACCGTTTACGCATACAGGGTGTGATTATGCAGGCCCTCTGCAATATACGCCTACTCGTGGCAGAGGAGTGAAGAGTCGCAAGGCTTGGTTATGTATTTTCACTTGCCTCACTACGCGCTGTCTTCACATTGAGATAGCGACGGAATTGAGTACCGCCAACTTCATGGCTGCATTAAAGCGCTTTTTGGCACGCCGTGGTCCCGTCCAATGCATGTATTCGGACAATGGAACCAATTTCGTTGGCGCCAATTCTTATATGCGTGACCTCTACAAGTTCTGGGATGCTCATCGTCCACTTATAGAGATGGAACTAGCGGAGAACCGCATTGATTGGAAGTTCATCCCTCCTGCTTCTGCTCATTTTGGAGGCGCATGGGAGTCTATGGTGAAAATAGTAAAAAATCACCTTTTCAAGGTGATCGGTACGCAAATACTGACGTACGAAGAACTTCTAACGACGCTTGCTCAGATAGAAGCGCTCGTTAATTCCCGGCCTCTAACAGCCTTGAGCAGTGACCCCGCTGAGCCATCAGCTCTTACTCCTGCTCATTTTCTCCATACTGCTCCACTGTTGTCGTTACCTACTCCATTGGTCGAGTCAGGTAACTTACGTGAACGACATGCCCTCCTAGATAGGATAGTGCAGTCTTTCTGGCAACGATGGCGAGCAGAGTATCTGCATCAGTTGCAATCTCGAGCTAAATGGACAACGCCATCAGTTCCCATCGCAATTGGCACAGTAGTCGTCATTAAAGTAGATAATGCGCCGCCATTCTCATGGCCATTGGGTGTTGTAGACGCAGTGCATCCTTCAAAGGACGGCTCAACCCGCGTCGTTACTGTCAGGACAAGTAAAGGAAGTTTCGTCCGTCCTGTCGTGCGGTTGTGTCCTTTGCCTAACCAGTAATGGAATGGGTATTATGTTAGAATAATATTATTTTTTTCGCTATTATTTTACTCGAAGAAAAGGGTCATTATTTATTTATTTTATTTAGTACTTCTTTCCTTTAAAGGAACCCTTTAAAGCCGGGGAGAAATGTTCGCGCCCTTTTCATTCATTATCATTCATATCGTCCATCCCGCTCGCTCTTCCTTATGATAGGTTCAACCTCATTTTTAATTGTCATGTCACCCGCCTCTTTGCCAAACTTCTTAAAAATATAAAATACGTCAAGTGTCAATCCGCAAAAAAGAAAGTCGTTGTCAATGGTGAATAAAAATATCCGCAACGAATTAAGTTATTAATTAATTATATTATAATAGAACGATTCGCGAGTGTGCAGTGCAAGGAAAGAGAGAACCAAGCTTTGCAAGGGTGGCCACCCGATAAACTCTCGAGACGACAACATCGGTGAGTTTGGCTCCCCATCAATCTCCATAATTTTATTTTCCGTTTTGTTTTATTTTATTACAATAGTTCGTTAGGAACTTCGTATCCGCAGGTCCTTCAACATCTTATTTGTTTCTGATTTAGTTAAATGTCATTGACCGAGCGACCGAGCGTGAAAAAATAAACATAAAAAATGGTATAAATTGTCACTGTAAAGCTTAACATGTACCAAGATATACAGGGTGCCTCAGAAGTACCACGCCACAGTGACACCGGACCGGAGGTAGGGCAACTCAAGAGGCACCTACCAACCTAACATGACCTCAGTAAAATGTTTACCGTTTTCGAGTAATTTCCAAAATAAGATATTTTTTAGAATCAGCTTTAGTCTGACATTTTTAGTTCTAGCATCGAATTTAAATCCTCTAGAAGTTATTTTTTGGTGTGTATCAAATCATGAATAGTTTATTTAGAAGCCAGATGTCTTATTTTGTCAGTAATTCCTGGTAAATGCTAGAAAAGGTCATTTGATTTGACTAATTACCACAAAAACGTTAATTTTAACTTTGTTTAATGTTATTAGTAAATCAATAAAGAGTCCATTTAATAAAGATATAATAATAATCACTTAGCTAAAAGCGGCAGAAAGCGGTGTACACCTCTCGACACCCTTGAGTTCTCACACCGGTGTTGCCCTTGAGCCATCTTGGATGTCGCTTTTTGTGGGGGCCCATCTTGTGGGGACGAGTCACCGTCTGCCGGAAATAAAATCGGATACCGTTTTATTAGGCAGGCGTCCGGTTTTTTATCCATAGCCCAGTATTTAGTCCATCACTTTCATCAAAATAGACCAGTTCATTTTAGATTCCATTAACTCTCAAATAGTCCTTACACCCTGGCGGGTGTTGCCTCTGTGTGTGTCCCATGATACGGGCAAGGGCAACATCCGCTCGGTGTACCCCTTACATTTCATTAAAGTGTCGAAAGGGCCTCTACGCGTTGGCTTCGGCCCCGCGCACGCCTCCCAAAGGTCCGGAATACCATTGTTCCGTGATGGGAAAGACTTAGCTAATACTGAGTCAAATGTATTAGGGCCATTTTTTTTTCAAAGTTGTCCACCCCACATTTTTTGTAACATGGGTATTTTTCACGCGATTCATACTCAGAATCACGAGGTCTTTCGATCCTGATTGGAGAAAAAAAAGTCCCAAGATTTCCATACATTTTTCAAACCTTCTATTCCGTTACCGCCATACAAAATGTATGAAAAAATGGTAACGGAATGGAAAAAAGACCTTGGGACACTTTTTTTCTCTTATTACGATTGAAAGAGCTCGCGATTCTGAGTGGAAACCACATAAAAATTCCCAAATGCAAAATAAAAGTGGGGTGGACAACTTTGAAAAAAAAATGGCCCATTACCTAACACTTTAAAAGCATCTAGAAATATTGAACAATATAATTGGCAGGCATTTAAGTCTGACCTACATTTACGTACAGAGCTGAACTAGTTATTCTAGCCCGAAACTAGGTGAGCTAGCTTCGTGGAATGCCTGCCGATTGTCCGTGGGCTACCCGACCGGATATTCAAGCGGGGATCCGACGAATTTGGAATTGATAGGAAATGAAATAGCACTAGACCCTACTCATAGTGTTGTGCTCCTGCCGGTGAGTAAGACTGCCAGAGCTCAGCGAGGGTGCGGTGTGCTGATGACGGGAGTACTTACGGAACAAACTTGTTCCGTCTATTGTCCTTTGAGTCGTCGGCAACCCGAACCCTCCTTAGAACTTGTACACTCCTTTTTGCTGTGTACTTAACACAGCAAAAGGGAATGTACAAGTTTCTAATGGGGTGGCAACGCGCATGTGACACTGTTTGAGTTGCAGGCGTCCATAGGTTGCAGTGACCGCTTTACATCAGGCGGGCCGTACGCTTGTTTGCCACCGACGTAGTATAAAAAAATGTTTACACACAAAAACCGGGTCCTAGCAAAGACAGTTGATAGAAAACGATAATGGTACCTCGAATAATGTATACACGGTGATTTAAAATAAAAAGGAGTGTTCCAACTTTGCATAGTGACTTTTGAGGGGACCAATGCTTAAAAAAAAAATTAGGTGTTTCATACATTTCGCCTGTCATAATACCGCTCATTTCTATGGAACAGCCAAAATTTTTTTTGTGATTTCAGTATTGGTCCTATTAAAAAAGTTCTTCATTATGACCTCAAAAGTTACTATGAAAAGTTTGAATGGTCCTTTTTTAAATCATCCTGTAGAATTACGATTTAAAATAATAATTAATGGTTATCTATTACATCTTTGACATGAAATGCATAACTCTCAGAGCATATAATACTATTAGAGAGCGGACAACTCGCGGACGTGTCGCTGTTATTAGCTCAGTTAGTATACAGTTGTCGTTGTGTGCGTGCGTGATGACACGCCTTGCTGGTCGTTCGCATGTGCACAAACATGGAAATAATGTGCGTGTACTGTGCAATAGCCCAATAAGAGCGTCCATCTAACTACTAGTGTGTGTTATGTGATACTTGTGGGTTCCATGAACTTGCGACAGGCGTATTCAATACAAATCGGCATGTCCGAACTCCTTCCTTCCTATATATATTGTAGTCACACAGGTATACAGCTCTGTACTAAACTAATTCAAAATTCTCTTGTCAGTTTTCACCAATAAATCTTAATTAAAATTACAAAACTTTTGCAAACCTTAAAAACAGCGAGGCGTTAAAATGGACACCCTTCAGAATCTTCACTGGCTCTAATAATTTATCGAAATCTCTTTGCGAAGAAAAACAAGCTCTGTTTTCTCACAACAAAAGTTTTAATAGTACCCTAGTGCTTCCCACTTTGCTTGTAATGGGCTTTCTAAGTTATAATAAGAAACGGGGCGCATGGACAGTATATACAATTGAAAAGTGTGTGCTATTTATTTCCTCACTAGATTTTGCCCGCGGATTCACTCGCATTAAATCCAAATATTTGGCATGCTCCATATAAAATCCCACCCCCTATTTTAGGGAAGTGGGGTGTTATTAAAGAGATAAAAAGTAGCTTATGTTACTCTTCATCCCTTAAACTATCTCCGCTTAAAAAATCACGTTGATCCGTCGCTCGGTTTTGTCGTGAAAGACGGACAAACAAACAGACGCACACACACTTTCCCATTTATAATATTAGTATAGATTAAATTAGTATGGATTAATGAAAAAGGTGTCAAGTTCGTAATATGTTCCGTGAGTAAAATTAAGTCTGCAAAAGTGCAATTCAATTCAATTCAATTCAATTTATTCGTAACGCACATTTTTTTTATACCACGTCGGTAGCAAACAGGTATACGGCCCGCCTGATGGAAAGCGGTCACTAGGGTTTGCTCCCGGGAAATACCGGTACCCGGGAATTCGGGATTTTTGGCCAAGCAAAGAACCGGGAAATCAACTTGAAAAATCCCGGTACTTTCGGTACTTTCGGGAAATATTTTTTAGTGACATTTTGTGCTACAAAATTTATTTATTTCTGTTTATATTATTTAAACAGTTAAAAAATAGACGTAGATACAGTAACTCGCTCTTAATCTCTATTTAATAGCGTATGGCAGTTGCAACCTGGCAGCTGTAGCCACCGCGATACCCTAGCTAGCCCCACTAGCCAGTTCAGTAGTCGAGTTTTGTATTTTTGTTGAAGGTTTGTTATATTAATTTGTGTATTTATTTTTCCTCTCTCAATCTCATAAATCTCATTTGACTCATTTCTCTGCATGTTATAAACCTGTGTACGATAGACTCAAAAACTACATACATACATTCATACAATCACGCCTGTATCCCATAAAGGGGTAGGCAGAGCACATGAAAGTATTAAAGCTTCAATGCCACTCTTGGCAAATAAGGGGTTGACAGAAATCGAAACTGTGACATTGCAGTGCTGGCAACCTGCAGCCTCTCGCCTACGCCACAATTTAACCCATATCCCACAGTCGCCTCAACTCAAAAACTACTAAACGTATATTTATGTGTTTTTCACCCATTTATTTATTTATTTATTACCTATGTATGAATAGAGTGATTCTTGAGGAGTGTTTAAGGTTTTCTTATTATAAATTGATTATTAAAATATGACTGTGTGTATAATTGTATATATGTGCTAAAAGTCGGTAAAAATCACGCTTCAATTGAAACCCTGCCTGTACGTACCGATCGACTTATAACAAAATAATGTATGGTGGAATTGTCGCTCTGACACATAAATGTAGGTCTAGAAAAAAGTCGGCAATGGCTTATGTCTAACTTTTAATGATAACTGCTAAAAATAAACATGCTTAACTTTTAAAAAATGTTTACATATATTGTGATATTACGGTTAACCACCAAAAAATTCCAGAAAATTACTAATTTTCTCGAGAACGATCCCTCTGACTAGCAAAAAAATAGTGCACCATCTCAAATGTTTTGTTTCCCTTAGTTTACATTCTTTGATTTAAATTACATGTTTGGGGAATTTTGTGAGGTTTTACTGCCGGTCTATAATCAATTATTATATTTCTTTAATAGTATTTGTCTTATTTCTTTTACTAAGCGATTAAACATCTCCCATCAGTAATGGCAGATCACTTAATCGGAGCAATGTATTGCAACGGTAACCATTGGTGCCTATGGTTGCCAGATAGTCGGGTTTAGGCGGAATTCTTCACGATTTTTTGTTGTTGTTGCACGGTATAATCTCACTATGAAAATGACTATGAAATAAAAAAAGGCACATAAAATAATACGCCGAGCGAAGCCGGTGCGGTTTGGTTATGGTAATATATTTATAAAGGATGTAAAATGCAAAAAAATATGTTGTTTTATTTGAAAAAACGAAAAAATTAGACCAGTCCCGAAAGTACCGAAAATCCCGGGAAATCCCGGTTCCATATTACTTCGGTACCGAAAATCCCGGTTCTTTAAAACAGTACCGGTACTGCAATCCCTAGCGGTCACCGTAACCTATGGACACCTGCAACTCAAGGGGTGTCACGTGCGCGTTGCCGACAATGCCGACCAATGGGTCGGTGGGTGGTTTCTAATGAGAAACTAATAAATGTAGAGCGATGTATTTTTTCAAGTAATTTTAATTTGCTCATCAGTATGTAATTATTAATATTAAGAACTTCAATCGTCTTAACATTAACACAAAATCAAACTCCATAATAGGCTACTTGCCTCCTAGTTAAATCAGCTTCTTTTTAAGAACTGTCATAACGTATTTGAACGACTTGCTAATATGGAATTTATATGAAATCGAATTGAGTGACGTCACGGTCAACTTAGTTACTTTATATATTTCTACCTGACTTATTAAATAGAAATTGGATTTACAAATAAGGTAATGGCGCCTATTAACGTGGTACTTCAGGAAGATTTCAAAAGATTCCAAAAAATTAAGGGTATCAAAGCTCGTTATCGGCCACAAATATTTTTTTTATGGAAGAGTATTTATTGAACTATTAGTTTTGAAGAGTTTTTGGATGATTTTAGTTTATTATATGTCATAAAATAATTATTGAAGCCAGCATACCTAAATTTTCTATTACCGTGGCAATGAACAGGCTGCGGTTCTATTAACGCGAATTGAGATTTCATTACCGAGGGTATGAATGACAGTGTTTTTCTACCATCGGTAAATAAATTCGGAGCTTAATACCGACGGTTGAATATACAAATTATGACAAATACATATACCTATACTATCTTCCTTTATGAATACCCACAGAAGACTCAGTTTCATCTAAGAAATCTGTACTTACGGTACTCTAAATGTCATATTTTGATACAAGACTTATATGTCGCTCGGTAATAGATACTTCTTTAGGAACCTATTACCGACCCAAACAAATATTGCATGGATCGGTAATAGATTCTTATATATTCCATTACCGAGGGTTATCAGATCGTACCATCGGTGATAGGCATAAATTGGAGTATAATAAAATCTAATTCCGAGCAATAAAAACAATGTCATACAGATGTATTTTCATTACAAATCAAAATAAAATATTGCAACTTTATATTAAAACCAAGTTTACATAACTGGTAAGTAAACATCAGACTTTATCTCAATGTTTAAAAAATTGACAAATTAACGGTTTTCATAGAAACTACGAAATCAGTAATGAAGTTTTTGCTAAAAATTAAGGTTTTGTTGAATATTTTTCATACCACGTAAATAGTTCTTTGATAGCGTGAATAGATCAAGATTAAAACAACTGTAAGACATTATATAACCGAGCACATATACTTAAAATAAAGCATAAAGAACTAATATCACTACTTTAACCATTACTGAGGTATACCACAGTAATAGAATCTACTCACAAAATGGCGCCTTTCACCGCTGTCTTTTAATTTCCACTTTAAACACATTTCCAGGCTTAACAATACGTAAAAAGTACTCAGAAGTCATGTAGAAAACTATTAACAACAATTTAAAATGCATAACTTTCACCTATTTGTCACAATTATTACGTAAACTACTAAATGAGATTGGAGTTCACTTAGGTTTAGCGTCACGCGTCAGTATGACACAACCTCTTCTTGCGGCCCCGTGGCAAAAACTGTCAAATAGCGAGTGTCTTTTTTCATTCACACTCTCTAGCGCCTATATGTGCGTTAGTCAACTAAACAGGCTTCCTTTGTGTGAGTAACTTTATTTAGGAAATTGGCCGGTTTGCCTATAAAATGCGTATTTGCAAATGCGGCGGTAATGGACGTCGATTTCGATACCCGCGTTGATAGCCGCCGTTACCTTAACTTCTGTCCATGTTTTTCTTATATATATCTGATGCTTTATTTCATGCATGGTACAAAATATTTTATTTTAACTAAATTCAAGTTTCCTATTCTTCTTAGGATTTTCTTGGGATATGGGTTAAATTGTGGCGCAGGCGAGAGGCTGGCAACCTGTCACTGCAATGTCACAGTTTCGTTTTCTTTCAACCCCTTATTTGCCAAGAGTGGCACTGAAGCTTTAGTAGTTTCATGTGTTCTGCCTACCCCTTTATGGGATACAGGCGTGATTGTATGTATGTATATATGTATGTGTAAGTTTCCTATTCTTCTTAGTGTAAGATCTGAGTGGACGCTCAGCGCGGAGGCGTTCGGTGGCGCGTGCAGCTCGCGGGAGAGCGTGCGTCCACCCTATGCAGCGTCGACTCAGGACACTTGCATGAGATCCAATTGTTTGCCATGCACGCCGCACGCCCCTCCCCGCTGCACGCACAATATGAGTGTGCACGTGCACTCAGGCACCTTATTCGAGATATTATATGGCGCAGTCAGTAGGATAACGACTATGACGATGATGGATGGTTACGAAAGTTACTAAGTTTACAAGTACTATAGTTACGTTCATGAACACTATTACTCGGCAATTTTAATTATGTTTAATTGATTCATTGAGAGGCTGGCAACCTGTCACTGCAATGTCACGGTTTCGTTTTCTTTCAACCCCTTATTGCCAGGAGTAGCACTGGAGCTTTGGTAGTTTCGTGTGCTCTGCCTACCCCTTTATGGGATACAGGTGTGATTTTATGTATGTATGACTCATTTAGCATATTCCGCGTTTTTTGATAAAATAACCATTTTCATATATTATTTCTTTATCATTGTGCATCGTTTTGTTTAATTTATTTTACTTATATCAATGGCTAAATCACTTCACGAGTTTCTGAGTGTTTATTATAAGTAAAAGCTAATAAAATTTTCTTTTTTTTTTTCAGGTAAGTTTCATCGAGAAGATGGATGAATTTCACACTTAACTTTCGAGGAGAAGGTATCACTTTCATTTACACATATTTTCATTTCATTATTTAAAAAAAATCATACTTACCTTTTTATTACTTTGTTCAAAATGTTGAGGATTTAATAAAAAATCGTGCAAAATTTGGCTACCTCAGTAAAATTATTCCGTATTATAAATAGTAATTAATCATAAACCGCTGGAATCGTATTCTGTACACGACAAGTATTCGATTGTCGCGGTATTCGTGTAATATCGGTCGGTGGGTGGACCACAGTATCGCAGCTATGCGAGTCGCACCACCTAGCCAGAAACGCATACAATTGTTCACGCCTAGCCAGAAATTGTGACGTATTTATGCATGTGCAATTGTGCTACTAACTTTAGCCTGCAATTTAATCCACATTACATAATCGTATAGTACAGTTGTAAAAAAATATCTTCTTCTCTTCTCCTCTTCTTCTTTTTAGCCTTTTTCAATCTTAGAGATGTAGGCCTCCTTCATTTTTTGCCATTCTGTTCTATTCTGGGCTCTTTCTATCCACTTTGATCCAGCTGGTCCCTTGATATCGTCACACCAACGCATTTTTGGCCTCCCTGCTGGGCGTGACTCTCCCCACGGTCTCCACTCCAAGAGCCTCTTGCACCATGACTCTTTTCGGGCCACATGCCCAGCCCACTCCCACTTCATTTTCGCCATTCGACTGGTTACATCAGTGACTTTCCTATGTTCAGTGACTTTACTATGTTTCGGGAAAAAAATATAACAAAGAGGAAAAAGAAGAGAGAAAGGAAAAGATTTCGATATTGAAATATATTGAAATATCAAAAACTAAGCTTCGATTAATGTAATCATCAGATATTTTGCGTGAAATTCTTCTTATTAGACATAGCCAGAACACAATATTAAATTATTACCTTCTCAACGGATCCCCGCTATTTTGTTACACCCTAAAAATACACAAACAAAGATTTTTTTTTGATTTATTACAATTTAAGTTACCCTTTAAGTGTACATCTTTAGTTTGTCTATCTAACGCAAATATCCAAAGAGGTCAAAGTGAAGAAGCGGTCAGCTTTCCTCTTACCTACAACCGCTAAAGGTTACGATCCAATCCAGCTCATTTACCCCGCTATAAACGGCTTACTGCCATCTTCACAAATGCCCATTCAGGCTCCACGTAACTGCGGAGATACTATAATTAGCTGCTCTATTTAAAGACGGCCTTTACGATGCAGGGTTAAACACGTGGTAGTAAATGTATGAAAGAAGCGCGCTCCTACGCACACAGTCTTAGGGATCATCCCCACACAAGAGACGCATGTCCTGAGGCGTGGAACGGACGCCGCTTGAATGTAATTTAAAAAACGTCTCCTCAGTACATTTTGTATAGGAAAGACGTAAGACGCGCCCCCAGGCGGCGCGGCGCGTGCCAAGCGACGTCCCTTGCGCGTCCCTTGCGCGTCCTTCCTATACAAAATGTACTGAGGAGACGTTTTTTAAATTACATTCAGACGGCGTCCGTTCCACGCCTCAGGACATGCGTCTCTTATGTTGGGACTTGGGATGATCCCTAAGCTCGTGTAGGCGAACGCGTACCATGCTTGTATGAGATATGGAGATATGACAGGCCGACTGGTCGCGCGTTCGTGACAGGCGGTAACTGTGAGGTAACGTATGAATCATCAACGTCATCAAAGCCAGTCACATACCATCGTTCTCATAAAAAAGTCAATACGTAGTCGAATAGAAGCTCGGCTCGAAGCTTATATACACAATCCAACCCATATGTAGACAAGAGGGTAAATTTTATATAAAATATGTCTTTACAAAATTAAACCAACAATTTGGTAGCATCCTTACACAAAGGGTCAAATTTCTGTGTAATATTCTTAACAAAATTTAAATATACGTGGCGGTCTTACACAACTTCCGTCCTCGCGCGTGACACTTGAAGAGTTAGTTACTTGGACAAATTAATTGTACATACATATAACATATAATCACGCCTGTGTCCCATGAAGGGGTAGGCAGAGCACATTAAACTATTAGTTTCAGTGCCACTCTTGGCAAATAAGGGGTTGAAATAAAACGAAACTGTGACATTGCAGTGACAGGTTGCCAGCCTCTCGCCTACGCCACAATTTAACCCATATCCAACAGTCGCCTTCTACGACACCCACGGGAAGAAAGGGGGTAGTGAAATTCTTAACCCGTCACCACACAGGCAATTAATTGTAATTGCCCCAATGAACCTTAAAGTTAACGGAAATCAATAAAAACCAGTTGTAAACGTGCTGAAATTATTTTATTATTTAACTTAAAAGAACGAGTGCTATAATATTGCAAAGCTCCCAAAATAATGAAAGAGAAGACCTAAAGACGCCCAGTAAGTCACAAAGCCTAAAAGCACTTCCAGACCAGACCAGCCGTCATATTCTTGGGAAAAGTTCGCAGACGGTGTAATGGTCTGTGAAACGCCTCGCCAACTTTATCAACAGAACTCCTACCACGGGTTTTTTACGTTTAAGAATTAGGGTCGATCAAAAAGTAGATATTTACATACATACAATCATGCATGTATTCCATAAAGGGGTAGGCAGAGAACTTGAGTAGTTTCAGTGCCACTCTTGGCAAATAAGGGGTTGAAAGAAAACAAAATTGTGACATTGCAGTCGACTTCTACGGCACCCACGAGAAGAAATGGGGTGGTGAAATTCTTAAACGACCACACGGGTAAGTAGGTATTTAAGGTTCTCAAAGATCGGCAACGCCTAACGCCGTGGCTTGCGTGCCCGTCTTTCACGTAAACCAGGGTGTAAGTGGCTCCCCTGTGTGCGTAGCTTAATGCACAAACACTCACGAAACGCTCACGATAATACCTCTTTCGTAGCTATCTATCTCTATCGATCTTGCGTATTGGCGCGACAGAGCCAGACTACATTTCTGCGGCGTTTTGCATCGCAGAAGTGCCATTCGGCTACGGGGTCGGATGTTGTTTATAATGTTAATATAATTTTTATGTCCGTCACGAAAAATTTATGTTTATTTTGGTTTTAGTAAACTAGTAAATAACTTGTCACTTTCTCTATTCAATGAATGTCATTATCCGTTCTTTCGAGTAACGTATTTTAAAAGTCACAACTCGTGGTAGAGGTACAGAATTGCCGAGACTTTCATTTAGCGATGGAAAACGAGATGTTAAGAGATTATAGTCATTATCTTTTCGTTTTCGTCTGACAATTTTAAGGTCTGCTATGGAATTCCCAAATTGAATAGATTTCTGCGTAATATTCGTACTAAGAAACTGGTAATTTGATTAAATTGAAATGGAACTGTAAAGTGGAAGTGAGTGGGGCGCTTTAGTCACCAAATTATTAGTTAATACTCGTAGTATCCTAAGTATTATAAATACCATAAACTTGTTATGTGTATTGGTGTCAGCCGGCGTATTATGATTCCAATTTTATCACTTATCCATGTGGACAAAGTATCCGTCACGCTTTGGCACATATGTCACTGTGAGAGTGACAGATGTGTTAGCCAAGTGGATAAGTGATAAAATTGGAAGCATAATAAGCCGGTAGGTCAGGTTCTTTATTAAAAAAGTATGTTACCTAATAAATCGAAAGGACATAATTATTGTTTTTCACAAAGGAAAAACTGAAATACTTTAATCCAAAGCATTTCCATGACCAATAACAAACATGTCACAATTTAGGGCTCTAATTCTTCAAACTCCTTTCCATATCTATATTTTTTATAGAAGTTCTGATAAAGAGGTCCTTGTTACAAACTTAGCATTATAAGGACTACATACATGCAATCTCAGTATGCTGTGTGTTTATTCAAGTAGTTTATTTACTACACAACAAGAAACGTAGATACCACATATGTATGCACCAGGTAACTGTATCAAGTCTGCCCTCCCACGCCTGTGTAATTAGCACTACATACAATGACCACAGCACTCCATACAGGTAATTACTAACACTTGACTGGTTAGTGGCATTGCATGTTTAAAGGGTCCATAGCTCCATACCTACTTCGTATGAAATACGGACGAATTTCTGTGTCAAATGAAATAGTCATATATGTGACTGGTGCATATATACGAGCATTAAAATAAGTGTTTTAGTTTTCGATACGTTGAAAATGTAAATGAAATATTTATTTCTCAAGTAGGCATATTACAATGCGCATATGAACGTCAAATAAAGCTACGCCGGCTTTAACCCTACGCCTCAGCCTTGAGAAGATTTCAGTCCCCCCTCAGTTGGAGGGGGGTATCCACTATGGGACCGACAAAAAACTCGGCGGGCCACTTCTTTTCAAAACATTACATCTTATAATTAACATGCATTAAATAACAAGATACAATTTAACATGCAAAAGCAGACAGGCTTAACGTAAGACTATCAAACAAATTATGCATTTAACACCATACAAAAAAAAGTTAATTATCAGAAAGTAACCCCAGTGTTAATATAAGGAACAAAAAAGTGATTTGATAAAAATAAGGAAGTGGATAAGAATTATTTCAATAGTGTATAAACAGGTCGTGAATGTATTAAATATGATATAAAGTGAAATATATAAATATTACGTAGTAGATAAATAGTCATCACATTTCAAACTGGAAGTCACCAGCAACACGCTGAGATAAGGCCATTTCGTGGCACTTCATTCCTTTCTGTCTTGTTGTTATTATGTGTAATGTCTTGCCTGTTTTACGAATAAATGTTTATTCTATTCTATTCTATTCTAAATACTCGTAGTTATCCTTGTAACGCCGTTCTGACATAAATAAAATAATTTAACTAAGTAGGTAATTAGGTAGGTACGCAGTGCACAGTGTTACGGCTAATTGCTTTGTGAGTATCAATATTTTTTTTTTATGAGGAACAGGTAAACCATTTGACCACAATCTCACCTGATGGAAAGTGCCGATGCAGTCTAGGATGAAGAAGCATGTTTACCCAATGAATATCAATATAAAATGTGACTAAAATATGTCAAAGTGATTTTACTTTCCTAAACAAATAAAAGGCTATCACTTACCCACAAATTATTAACAGAATTGTCTACTTTCCCTACAACGCAATCAGGCCAAAGTTTCTGTTGTAATAGCCGCAAAGTTTGGGAGCCCAAGTTCGGACAGCGGGCTGTTTGTTCACAAATTGATTGGTTTAGTATAATTAATTATGCTGCATAGTTATGCTGGTTCACTCTCGCTTGGCAAGACTGATGGCCGAAGAATGGAGGGAGGGCCATCTGTACTAAAAAAACGTCGTACGATACACGTGCGAAAAGGAAATTCGTTTTTGGTCGTGTTTTGATTTATCGCCACTCGTTTCGAACTTCCTTTTTTACGCACTAGTGTCGTAATGTTCTATTTCAGTACATATTATGGTGCTGCTATATAGCAAGTGCGAGAAGTGATACTTTATGTGTCTATGTCGAAACTTCAAGTATTTTATTGTGAATATTTGATGAAAACATGTCTATAAGTGCGAAACTTTTGGCTCAACATAGAAAGACGTGAAGGACCTTGTGGAGGCCCTATAGTATGTACCTATGGGGTGCTCTAAGACAAGCAAGGACAACAACAAACATGTGTATATGTATGTTTGCTCCGATAGTCCAATATAGCTAGCTAGCGAGCCCGACCACAAATCCGGTGGCCGGGACCGCGGGCACATATTTACGCTCCAATTAGGAGCCCTTCGTGGAAACATTTCCAACCGTTTTATCAAGATCGTGTTTATTTACATTTTCGCTACATAAGTAATAAACTCTTAATAACAAAAATGTTTGCTAGGAGACTAATAATGATCCATTAACACAACGTTATTGTTTTAGTCTCTTGAGATTCTTTTTGATTAATAATTCGGGGCGAGTTTGCTCATTTCTAGGCTACGTCTTCGCCTCAGCTAGTCTGTGACGAAGAATAAGCCTATTTGTAGTTAAAAAAGTCAGCAAATAATTGACCTGTCGCTTTGGGTATTCTTAAAATTAGGACTAGGATTGGGTATCTCCTAAATTAGTAATTAGTAACCTAAGTTCAAACATTTTCATTCTAAAATTAAATGTTCAAATACAATTTCTTACTTTTTTATGCGATTGGAGGCAAATAAATAGGCAGAAGTGGCGCTTGATGGTAAGTGATAACTGCCGCCCATGGACACCCGAAACACCAGAAGTGTTGGAGATGAGCCTACAAAATGGGTATACGCTTTTTTTTCTTTTTAATGTTTTACTTCATTTTTAAAGAAATAACATCCAGTGCCTTTTAAAGTATCTATTATTGACTTAACTCAATGAATATATTTCGTATTTTACCAACCAAAGTGATCATTGAAGCGTAATTTAAAAAGTTAAGAGAGACTTTGCTCCGAAATAATGAACAAAATTCGTGAACAAATTATGACGTTCTTGTGAATTAAATGTGTGCTTTATGCGAAGAACGAATTTCGGACGAAAAGCGATATTCCGTACTCGTTTGAGTTAACAAAAAGGTTTACAAGTAATAACGTTGTGTTTCCTCGAAAATGAGCACGTTTTCGTTAATATTTTTTTTACTTTTATCACAAACGCAGACGGAAAGACAAATAATATGTGACAAAAATGGCTTTGATGTTTTTTCACAAATGACAGTCTTACGTTTGCCGTTTCTCAATATGTACTTAACTTATGCGTTCTTTTCTTCCATTACAATGTTTTTTAAGATATTTGTAAGTAATACATGTACCTATTATTTACAAATACAAACATCTTAGTCCAACAAGCCTTCAAAATATTGTAGTTAATAATATATAACTTCAAATCAAGAGTGAACAGGCATCTTCTGGGCGAGCTCACTCCATCGTAGGCCACGTCTTTGCCTTTGGCTAGTCTGTGGCCAAGAGTAAGCCCATTTATAATAATAATAAAAAAATACCTCATATTTTTATACTAATTCGATTTCAATATGATATCTAAATTTATCATGAATTTTGCATAAAGAATAATAAATCAATAATAAAAGGTTGTCTATTGTTTGCCCGACAGTCATTTAACATAATATTCATTTGCCCGAATCTAACTTGCCTGAATTTCATTTGCCCGAATGATTTGTTTACCATAAAAATCATATGACATACTCGTTGTTTATCCGAATATTACCTTCCATAATCATACAATGCCATACTATTTGTTAGCCATATTATTAAGTGCAATAATATGGTTTCATAGAATATTCAAACGCCATAAGCAATTATTGCCATATTAATTGTTGCCCATATTATTACCTTTTTTTTTTTTTTTTTTTTTTTTTTTTTTTTTTTTTTTTTTTTTTTTTTCTGGAGGGGAAAAATGCTGTTACGCATACCACTCGGGTACGGGGATGAACCCGAGTGGTTATGTGGGACTCCTTTACCTAGTTTACCCACTAAACAACCCCCCCGTCTTACACCTCGGTGCTATTTTGGAGGACATGGGAAATACAGGTGTACCCTACCATGCCCCCCAGCAAACGGCTGTCAAGCCCCAGCTTTATGAAAAATCATCCACCAGTAAGGGGGCATCCAAGTAAGTATGCCCTCACCATGAAGACCTTCTTTCTTTCAGGTGACAGTTGTCCCCGTGCCGTGACTGCCACCCAGAGGTCCTCGTTAAGGCGGTAAGCGACGGTCATGGGCGACCCGCCTCCGCCCAGCTCGTTTACGCCGCAACGGGTGAGCATCGACGTCTTCTTCCCGTGCGCGCTCTGCCAATTCTTTTTCAGCCATGACGGCTTCGCAAAATGAAATCATGGCCTGAAAACTTTTTTTATTTTGGGTCATTGCCTTAATGATGGCTAGCAACGACAAATCTCCTCCAACCACCGCAACCAAATCATTCCGTTGCTCATCCCAGCTTACCCATATTATTACCTAACCTAACCTACTTTCTGATAGCAGTTTCATTTGCCAGGGGTCACAGTTCTAACCTAACCTAACCTACTTTTCCAGCAGTTTCATTCTCCAGGGGTCACAGTTCTAACCTAACCTAACCTACTTTCTGATAGCAGTTTCATTTTCCAGGGGGTCGCAGTTCTAACCTAACCTAACCTACTGTCTGATAGTATTTTCATTTTCCGGCGGGTCACAGTTCTAACCTAACCTAACCTACTTTTCAAGCAGTTTCCTTTTCCAGAGGTTCACAGTTCTAACCTAACCTAACCTACTTTCTGATAGCAGTTTCATTTTCCAGGGGGTCACAGTTCTAACCTAACCTAACCTACTTTCTGATAGCAGTTTCATTCTCTAGTCCTTCTAGTACCTAATATAGTAGTTTTCGATTCTGCCAAAGCACATTATGGAAATTGACTTTTCTGGACGCTAATTTGTATGACAAATGATGGTATGGAATGTGGTAATTACGGATTTCGATGATTCTGACAAATGAAATTATGGAAACTGACTTTATGGGAAACAAAGTTTCTGGCACTAGATTAATATAGTAAACAATGATTATGGCATAAGATGTTATGAGAAACAATATTATGATTGTTGAATAGGATGGCAAATAAAATTATGGCAAATGAAATTCTGGCAAATGAAATTCTGGCAAATGGGGGTATCCCATAATAAAAAAGTATTAGAAGAACACCACACATATATATGCGAGCTTAAAGCACGCTGTCTAAATGACACCATTTAGATACCATTCTGATATCAATGTGGGTTCGAATTGATTTGCACGTCTATTCCCCATAACTCTGATTAGGTTATCCGCACACGGTCCGGTAGACACTTCCGCGCCATTACACCCGCGACTATGGGAGGGAACTTCTTCTAATGCCATTTATTTCTTGCTGTCGGTACGTAATAGACACAAAGGTTATAATATATTCAGTGGATAGAATAGGTAACTAGCCTAAACCTCTTGTTTTTGACTGGAGGAAAATAATCGGATTTTATTACAGTAGCGACCGTGACAGGACATGAGGATTGATATTTTGAAGTAATTTCTTGCGCCCGGTACACAAACGACAGAAAGACAAAACAGTGAGTGGATGAAATGAAATAACTAGCTTTAACTTTTACTTACTTTTCGAACTCAAAAAGTGACAACTCCTCTTTTACCTTCAAAGCTGTTCGACTCTGGAACTCTCTATCTCCGGGCATTAGACGGGCTCAATCTCTTTCTGTTTTTAAAAAAATGCTTAAAGAACATTATCTATCTCTCCCTTAGTGATCGTATTGCTATATTTACTCTGTGGTTGGTATGATTGCTGTATATTTTTGGTTTGATACTATATATCTGGCTAGTTGTATATTACTATTTAAGTATGTTTATGTAAGTCTATTTATATTCTCTTATATGTGTATGTTTATTCAATTTGTGTGTTGGACATTAGAATAATTATGATTTTTTTATTTCGAAGCACCTACTCTTTTTGAAATGAAATGAAATGAAATGATTTATTTTTGTTATTTTTGTTTTTTTGTTGATTTATTTTTGTTTTTGATTATTTTTGTTATTTCCGCTACCCAAAGGTTGTCTGGTAGAGATCGCTCTTTAGCGATAAGACCGCCTGTTGTCTGCCTCTATTTATAATCATTTGGTTTGTCTCCACTATATCTTTTGCTGAGGTGTGCCAATAAAGAGTATTCTATCTATCTATCTATCTAGATATTATAAGGTTCTTGTTATAAGTAATGTTTTTAATTGAGGATAATTCTAATTTCAAATGTTTTCTTAAACAAAAGTAGCAATAAAACAACACGGTAATCGACAGCGCCGCCTGTCTGTAGATCCGTGTAATTAAACACGCTGTTCCTTCTCACTCCTCTAAAGCCTGCGAGAATAAATTAAAGCGGTGAGCGCAATATAAACGTAATCTGGTGTACAATGGACGCAAATCCTGGGGTGCAAGTCAAAAGAGCGAGCGGAAATGTAATAGACTCGAGACTGTTAGTCGGGTCTGATTTTGTTTTTATCATGCAGAAACGTCTGCAAGCGATATTACAAATCAATTAATCACTTACATCTGTCCAATAATATATGCCTTAAAATAAAGCCTAAACGCACAGAAACACTCTTTCAACACCTATCTATAACACACACACACACACATACACACACACACACACACACACACACACACACACACACACACACACACACACACACACGCGCACATACACACACACACACACACACACACACACACACACACACACACACACACACACACACACACACACACACTGCACACAACTAGCACGTTAGTTTTTCTTGTATAAACTGTTCGCAAAAGCGTTGCACATTTTATATTAAGGTACTGGCAGAATACCAGCGATGTGGCTTGCCGCATCACGACGCTGAGTCAGCGCCTTTTCTCTGCCACGATGCATGGCATAGGTATTAGTTAAAATAATGTTACTAGTTAAGTTTGCATGTAACTCTTTTACTGTTTTTTGTTTTAATTTTTTTTTTGGATGTTAAATTGTCAATGCCATGTATGTTGTGGGTATGAATAAAGAATATATCTATCTATCTATCTATCTATCTATCTATCTATCTATCTATCTATCTACATATTTTTAAATTAAAGGAAAAATTGAAAAATGTACACCTCCGGCAGGACTCGAACGTGCAACTTCCGGCTTTGCCGCAGCCATCTCGCTCCCAACTGCGTCACGGAGGCCTGCTGGATGTGTGGGAATTTATCCATGCATTCCCTCAATTCTTTAAACGCCTTAGAGTGGCGTATAGCAACATCTACCCGTAAGAATACATCTTAACAGGCACTGGAGTCTCAAATTACATTGAGAATTCTCCAGTAACAATGTGCTAACCCGTAATAAATTTGTTTTTTATATTTTTTCACCATTTTTCCTTTAATTTTAAAATATGTTAGTAGAGTCATTTTGAGAGAGAACAGATAAAATGAAATGTGAAAAGAGCATACTTGAGTCACATCTCGGACACTGGCGATCAAATATATGAGAGAGGCGCGTTCCTAGAACACAGTCTAAGCTCGTGTAGGTGAACGCGTACCATCTTGTATGAGTGAAATATGACAGGTCGACTGTTCGCGTTTTTGACAGGCGGTAACTGTGAGGTAACCGAGAGGGGGTGGGCGGTACTTTCATCGGGGTCCGGGAGTGGCCATACTGTACGATAGTACTCTTTATTATACTGTGCTTGAGTTGACAAGTAGGATGGACGGCCCATGTATCGCTGCAGGGCTAGCACATGCTTGGGTTAGCAAATTAATATAATTATGTCGCGAGATAGATTACGCGTCCTTATGTCGTTGATACGACTGGAAAATACTAGATCTTTGTCGCGGTGAGATACTGTCGCCGATCATGCATGACTGAGAGAAATTTGAATTGTGAATTTAACAAGTTCGATTTGTTACAGGTTTATCTGTTTGAAACAAAAATATTTTAGTAAACGGAATAAATCACAATATTGATGATACAAGTCGAATTAGTTCGAAGAACAAGGTCAAACTTGTTAAAGGATATTTGATTGAATCAGCCAAACATATGTTTAAAACAATATGTGTCATGTTGCTTCTACACCGTGTCCAATAAGTCCGAATACTCACATTTTACCTCAGTTCTAAAGATATAGGGATCACAGGCCATCAAATTCTTATTTAAACTAAAGAGTATATTCCTCTTAATAAAATACAAGCACAAAGTACATGAAATTTCCGAAGTGTCTAAGAAAAACAAAGAGGTAAAGTGCCAACAAAATACTTGCTCGGCACGCAGGTGACGAGTTATTTTTTATAAGGAGAATCTGTATGTGATAAAACAGACGCCACGTGTCCAAAATAAACTATTATGGGTACCGAGGATAGATAACGTTCCGGGCAACTAGAAAAATGTGCCTAGGTTCCAGAGCTCACCATCGGCCCAGGTGTGGGATGCAGTATCTAAGCGAGGTAAACTACCTTCAGTACTTACAGATAAAAGCGTTAAAATCAACGTTTTTTTCTTTAAAACCAAGGTTTTGGAGAAAAAAATGCCTTAAAGTTAAAAAGGATGCTTAGGAATGAGTATCATGTGTCCCAACAAGACGCACCTCCAGCACATTCGGCAAAATGGTATTCTAGTGTAGTTTCAGACTAATTTGGCAGTTTTTTATCCGAAACATGAGTGGCCACCCAGGCCTCCAGGTTTAGGCGTATTAGACTATTTTGTATGGTCATACATGCTTTGAAGACTAAATTTTTATAAAATCATAAACCTAGATCATTTCAAAAAGGTTATCGAGAGTATTTGGGATGGAATATGAAGAAAACGGTGCGTGCCGCGTGTGATCCGTTTGAGAAGCGTTTGAGGCTGGTAAACAAGTTAATGCTGGAGTTATTCCAAAACATTTGTTGTGAATGTAGTAAATAAGAATGCCATTCATAAAGTATAATAATAATGTAGTAACTATTTGTTCATTTTGTTTTATTGGCTATTTGTGCTGTATTCAAACTTATTGGACACGGTGTATAAAATCGACTTGTTGATTCAAATATATTGTTGATTCAAATGACGAGTAACTTGTAGAATGTACTAGTTACACTTAACAAAATCGAACTTGTTGTTTAAACCAAAGAGCACGTAGGCACTATTTTAACCAAAAAACTTGTTGAACGAACATGAAAACTGGTTGTTTTTTCTCTCATAGTGATAGCCCTGCTGGAGCGTCATGGTAAAGGTTTCCGAACCAACAGTTGGCAAGTAGAGTAACGTAGCACTGAGAGAAGAAACATTGTCTTCTATCGGGGGCCACTTCTCGGTGGGGCCACACTAATCTGTGGAATAAAATTTAGCTGTTATTGGTCTACTTGTGTTCCTCTTGTATGAAAAAAAATGAATATTGTATTTCATCAATACGATTCGAGATTAAAGGTTAGCTATAATACGGACAATAGAGGAAAATCCCGAGGAACAAGTTACAGGAGCGAGCGGAAGTCGAAACCAAACACTGAAGATTGGATTTGCAAGAGTAAAGGTTAACCGGCATATTGGATATTGGTGATCGCAATATAAACGTAATCTCATTGACTACTACTACTACTACTACTTCACTGGCTCAGCGACCCAAAAAGGATCTTGGCCTCCGACACAAGAGATCGCCACTCTGCCCTATCCTGCGCCACTTCACGCCAGTTGGGTACACCGAGTGCGGACAGGTCTTTCAGGGCTTCCTCGCACCAGCGATATCTGGGACGCCCACGCGGACGTTTTCCACCCGGGCGTCCCACATATGCTCTTATGCTTTGGTGTGAGAAGAGCATATGTGGGAATCTGGAGGTTTTTTAATTTATTTTAATGTAATTTTGACGATTCGAAAGAGGTTGTAAAATCCTACTTGAATAAACGATATTTTATCTTTATCTTTATCTTTATCTCATTGACAATAGATGCAAATCCTAAGTAACAAGTGACAAGAGCGAGCGGATAGTCTAATGAAGATTGGAGATTTTGCTTTAGTAATTAGTATTAAAACGAGCGAAGCTATAAAAATAACAAATCTCTCTCAAATGTAGCTTACCTACTCTACTACACAAAAAAAAACTTGTAATCTGCGTCGAAAAACTTATCATCCACATGCACTTAAGTTATAGCTTCGTTTGTAAGAGTTAAAGAGAAGACTAATAATTAGTCTTATAAAAATATTCTTAAAATTACATACATACATACATATAATCACGCCTGTATCCCATAAAGGGGTAGGCAGAGCACATGAACTACTAATTTTCAGTGCCACTCTTGGCAAAAAGGGGTTGAAATAAATTCAAATTGTGACATTGCAGTGATAGGTTGCCAGCCTCTCGCCTACGCCACAATTTAACCCATATCCCACAGTCGACGTCTACGACACCCACGGGAAGAAAGGAGGTGGTGAAATTTAAAAATAAACTTAAAATTAGTTTTATATAAGTAAATTATTTATAATAAAACCCCCACCGACGACGTGGTTTTTGGATAGCTTACATTTTGGTTAAGTAGTTTTAAGGCGGATTAAAACAACAAAGCTCACACGGATGCAACCAAAGTTTAATTGGGTGGAGTTTAAACACAGTTTGCAATCTTTGCATCCAACAATTACTTACATTGCATTAGCATTACGAGTAAGTTCAGCCATTTATAATAAAAATCTGATTACTATTCTAACACAACACTAAGTTCTCGTGCTTTGTACACGTATTTAAAGTCACATTCAGATTCAACGCGATTAATTAACATTATTTTATCTTTTATCTAACTAAAATAATCCCCCCCACTCCCCCTAACAGTCTCCCAGGTGGCAATGATAAGCCATTGTCGTTCGGCAGAATGATAGTTAACGGGCGCCCTAAAACCCCGCTTAATTTAGAGGTACATAATGTACTTATAAATTTTTCTTCTCCGTCGAATTACTCTTGGCAGAGCAGTCGTGGTCACGTTAAATGACGAACAATTCTACGCCAGTTCTCTCTGATACATGTGTGTGGTGGCCAGTGTGCGTAGCCGAATGCACAAACGGTCACAAAACGCTCACGATATATCTCTTTCGTAGATATTTATCTCTATCGCCCTTGCGTATGGGCGCGACAGAGCCAGACAACCTTTCTGTGGCGTTTCGACTTCGTTTCACGTCGCAGAAATGCCATTCGGCTACGGGGCCTGGTGGGCTTTGATCTGATCCATCCAACGCATTGGGGAACGTCCTCTTGACCGACCTCCATTGACCAGTTACTGAACAAGTCTCTTCATGGCATTCTCTTCATGACGCGACACATGGCCGAAATATTTGAGGATACGCGCTGTAACCTTAGCAGAAAGCCTTCCTCTGCTCTTCAGTCCTTCGAGTGTTGAAACGTTTGTACGATGTTTCCAAAGGCACCTCCAGCACCACAATGTATTAATATCGATATATTATTTACCAAAACAATAATAATTATCTTAAAAAATTAACTTAATCTGAAATGAAGTTCTGAAACTCCAATGAATTTGTGGTTAATTTGAAGTTTCTTTGTTAAAACTTTGAGCGTATTCGGTACAGATAAGGAATTCAGACGAGAATAAGTTGTTATTATGAAATTAATTTCTCGCACACGTAGCGTCGGGCGAAGGCAAAGCCTGACGCACGCGGCGGGTCGACGCACGCGGCGTCTTTTTCGTACAGTGGGGCCAGTATATAAGGTCCTAATTTATTAGTTGCAGATATTTTAACACATGATACTTTACATTAAAATAATTAACTTTAAATATAAATTAAGAAATCTTTTCATGTAACTTTTTTGATTTCATTTTCCTAACAAAAAAATTAATTATAATTTCGTCTAAAAAAAATCATCATGTGCATTATCACATGTCACAATAACACTGCCTGTCATGTCAACAATTGTTTGTTGTAAATGTCGTAAAGGTTCGGCGGGAAAACTGCACATGTCATTGAAGTGGCCAGTTACAGTTAAGTGGTACGTAAAAGAGGTACTAGAATCTGTTCAATGAGTTTTCATTTAATAATCACTTAAACAGGGTGTTTTTAGGTAGCAAATTTGTTTTTCCGTTTTCTCCAAAAAAACATCGTAAAAGCTATAATGTTTCACGGTTTAATATACTCCAGAGACCGAGTACTATCAGCTGTAAAAATATCTCCGTGGGCCTCAGTCAATCTGTGTAAGAATGTCCTATAATATTTATTTATTTATTTATTTTATTTATTTATTTATCTGCATCTAATAAATTAGGACCTTATATAACATTCAGTTTGGCTTTAAATATATAAAAAAAACAATTACATTAATTCAGACATATTGTCTGAAATAACTCAGTCTCCTAATAAAAATATAAAAGGAATTTCAAGTAAAAACCCATCCGCTAATAGCAAGACGGAAACTTTTTTCTACTGCTGCAAGAAAAAAATAATGTAGAGGAATTTCCTCATTTAGCATAAGATGGAAATGCAGACATTTTTCAGACAGGATTTCTCTTTTATTTTTCATTCTTGTTACATTAATAAACGGATTCGTTATACAATTTAAGATAATATAAAATGGTTCATTTAATCTCTGTTTATGAAATGCATAATGTTTTGTTTCTTGAGGTGGTTTAGGGTTTTATTTTGATGTATTAGACTCTAATAGTTAGAAACGATAGTAATTTCTGATTACTATCCTCCATATATAACACCAGTTGTAAGTGCGTTGCCGCAAATACAACATTCAAACGTTTATTCAGCAAGTAGGCCACTACCACAAGGGCCACGTCAATACGCACAATAAATGAAATATACTCGTATATACATACATTTACATTAATTAAATATAATAAAGATTATGTAGGTAAATACAACAGCCAATACCTAAACTTTACATTTATATTAATCTTAAAATAAAAAAAGTAAAAATTAGGGATGTAAAAGGTCCACGGTGTCATAATACTAAAACTAAAATTATTAAGATTTGGAGGTGTAAAGTCTCTCCAAGTGACATTTAAGACGAGGGTATGGTTGTAGCTAAAGAAGGATCGAATATTAGACGGCTCAAGAATGAAGAGCATCCTCATGAAAGTCAGCTGTTGCGGCGCTATTCTTGACTCTGAGATATTCGGTTATTATTTGCTACGTGTTTAAAATAATCACGACTATTAATGTTGTATGTCTATAAAATTAAATATAACCTCTATTTACTTAGCCCATACGCGGAGATAGTAAATGGTCCAGGCTTATGGTAATGCCTGCGTCCTAACCTGATTCGAACCGTTGTTGGCATTGTTTATGGGACAGTAATGCAACCGTTTGCTGGCATTTCTGTTTGCAAACATTACACGCATTCACGCCTGTATCCCACAAAGGGGTAGGCAGAGCACATGAAACTACTCAAGTTTCAGTGCCACTCTTGACATAAGGGGTGGAAAGAAAAGGAAATTGTGACTTTGCAGTGACAGGTTGCCAGCCTCGCGCCTAAAATACATGCTACTTAATAATAATAATTATCATGTGTCATGTGTGTGTTCTTATTTTAAAGTGACACTTGTCAGTCCACTTCCCAAACCAGTTATAGAATGCACTATTCCATAAAGGGATATCTTCCCATGTACATAATAGATTAGCTGTATATCCCGTTGCCATAACAACAGTTGTATCCATTATCATTAGTACTGCATGTACTAATTTAATTTAACCCAAGTGTAATCGACTTGTATTAGGTTACACTAGACAGATAATCAGGTCCATTTCTAGAACTTAAGTGTAATATGTGTACTTTAAGAAAAATCCACTCTTATCATGTTTAAAATAGAGTACGTAATTAAGAATCACGATGCGTTAGCTGATTTTCTTTTGTTTTTAAGAAGTAATATCACAGAAGTTTTAAAAAGTCGTTTATCAGTTATAATTTGGTTAAAGATTCAACTTAAGTTCTATAGAATAAAGTTCTGGTTGTATTGTGGTTAGTCGGAGAGGTAAAAAGTAAGATAATAAGTTAGTTTTCTCAGCATTTCGTAGGGTTAATATTTTCTCACGCAGATTACCGTAGTGATTGATTTAAATGTTACTTTGGTGTTGTACTCCAGATACTACGCATGTTATTAACTAATTATGGCTAAAGGTAAAGAGAGAGAATCTTCCAGCTATCTTTTATTGTTAGTTGTCCCGTTGAATAGTGGTAAATAATGTTGTAACGATAGATTTAGTACTTTTTCCATTAAGGTTCGGTCACACTAGGGCGTTTTGATAGCGTAGCGTTAGCGGAGCGGACGCGCGGTCGCACATAACACAGCGCGTATTGTGAACGGACTTGTCCGAATATGGATCAAATGTTAACCCTTTAGCTAATTGTTTTATTCCAAAATGTTGTTTTGATTTCTTATGCGTCATTCAATACTTATTAGAAGTTTACAGTTGCAAAATATAGGCTTAGAAGTTACAATGTGAAAAACGAGCGCGGATTGGCGGTGCATGCGCTTTGAACGCTCTCAATCTGCTGAATTGCTCCGCCCGGCGCACCGCCATCATTGTGCGCTCCGCTAACGCTGTTCTCTCAAAACGCGCTAGTGTGGCCAAATTTTTAAGTACATATATTTTTCTTTTTCTTTAGCGCCGTAGTTATTTAATGCTCTCGTGCATATTATATATATTTCCAGCTTATTATTACCTAACTGTGTACATTATTATTTAAATAACCAAAGTTAATGGAAATCTATTGCAGCAACGTCCCTGATGGAGGGATAACTATATCTAATTTAATCGTCTATACAACCGGAAAAGCTTTCACGAAAAATAACTTAATCAGATTAAAGTTTGTCCAAGCGTCTTATTTTTATTTGCAAAGAAAACTTGTGACTCAACTCAAACATATTTAAAAATATTTTAAGCGGGCTGCTCACGTGTTAAGTTGATATAGCGTTCGACATGTAAAGGCGGGGTCGCTACTTTTGAGAAAGATCCTCGAAAATGGATCGAAACATGTCGAACGCTATATCGACTTAACACGTGAGTAACCCGCTTAAAATATTTTTAAAGGAAACTTGTGCTTGATTACCCAACCTTCCACCAAGTTGCCAACAGCGGGAGTAACGTGAGGAATTGCACAAGTTTGCTCGTCGCGGCACAATACCGCACTAGAAAACTTGCAGCTTTGTGCAGTTTGCACTTTTCACGGCTACGAGGAAGTAAAGTGTGCTGGGGTAATTTCAACGAGTACGTGTATTAGACTTATATTGACCGGGATATAGACCTTGATTACCTTTTTGATTTTTGTCGAGCTCCCGATATTTCGACGCATTTGGGCGGGTGGATGTCATAGTTTCGTAGACAGCGCGATCTACCCGCGCATCGGCTGCGTTCACTTTCAGCGTTACCACTGGTCGCATTCACACTCGATATAAAGTCTAATTAAAATAACCGTGAATCATTTAAAACTCTGACTACACATGTATATCGATTTCGACATCAGTCGGCCTAGACAAAGTGACAATCGTTGACGCTAGGTGGTGCTGGTAACAAATTTTGTTAGACCGAATTCTGTAGCGGCGCGACCACAGATGGCGCGACAGAGGCAGACTTCGTTTCGTTTCGATCATTAATAATGATCATTTAGTACACCTACTTACAAGGTTAAATTTATTATTCTCCTACCTAGGTTGTCTGGAAGAGATCGCTCTTTAGCGATAAGACCGCCTCTTGTTTTACCTCTTAAGTTGTTGTGTATACTTACTATATTGTTTCCTGTGGTGAGGTGTGCAATAAAGAGTATTTGTATTGTATTGTATCAATCTTATTATTCCAGTTCCACAGTAAATTGTTCCTTGCGTCCAGTGACCTAGTTCACAAAGTTACAAATTACAAGTGGAAGTCGTTTTTCAACTTGACATATTACAAAGTGATTTCCACTTGTAGCTTGTAACTTGTTGCTTCGTGAAATGGGCCACAGTTCGCGATGGCGTGGTCCTTCTGAACTTTTTGACGTTGTTTTTTTTATAATTGGCCTGGTAAATCATAGAGAGCTAAAGGCTCCTGGTCAATGGATCGATTAATATCTTAATATTAATTGTTGGTAAGAGTTTAAAATAATTCACTGTTAGTTTCACTAGAGTTATATATTGACCGATCTGTATACCGTGATTACCTAACCTTTTGTTTTTTTCTGAAATTGTCGAGTTTACCCCAATTCACCTCACTTTAGAAGAATTAGAAGTAAGCTGTGTCGACAAAGTTCTAAAAAGCTCGCGCGGAAAATAGAAAAAGGAAGTGATTTCAAAATGAAACTTACGTGTGTAGCAAACAGAATAAATAATGTACAAATTACAAATCATTTACATATGTTTATATGTTTCTTGATCCATTTTCTAAATTTTAAGCTGTTTTATTATTTTTATTTATAACTTCATGGTCTTACCTCTATAGTATTGAATTTCTCAACTTGTTATTATTACTTTAGTTAAGGGGAAGGGCACTGTTTATCCTAAACCACAGGTTCGCCTACTTAGGAAACAGACCTTAAGATCTACTTTTAAGAACCAATTTGTAGAAGTTTTGTTCATTTGATCATTAAAAAAAACATTATTATAATATTCAGCAAATAGGCCACAAGGGCACTTTTATACGTTATATATGTTATGGACCAAGTGATTAATAAGGGCATTATGTATAATGCCCGGGCATTATGAATAATGCCTAGCTGTATTGGGCAAAGTGATTAATCATTGTCTAGACGCCATTTTTTATCACATTGCCCGGTCATTATGATAATGCTACGTGAGCGTTGGGCAAATTGATAATAAGTTTAACAAGTTTGCATGAACGCCATTTTTTATCACATTGCCCGGTCATTATGATACTGCTACGTAATCGTTGGGCAATTTGATAATAAGTTTAACAGGTTTTTCTGAACGCCATTTTTTATCACATTGCCCGGGCATTATGATACTGCTACTTGATTGTTGGGCAATTTGATAATAAGTTTAACAGGTTTTTCTGAATGCCATTTTTTATCACATTGCCCGGGCATTATGATACTGCTACGTGATTGTTGGGCAATTTGATAATAAGTTTAATAAGTATACTGGGTGTTTCCTAACAAATAATGAAATGTAAATTGCGCTTTCTTGAAGAAGCATACTTTTTAACCACCGCCCTTAAATCTCAAGGAAGGTGGTTCTCAATTCGTCTGTATTTTTTTTAAGTTTGTTCTACGATATCTCCGCTGTTACTGGACCGATTTAGATTTTTTTTTGATTGAATGTATATGCATACAGATTGGTCTCATTTTTATCAGAACCCAGTTCTGATGATGGATCCTGGAGGAATCGAGGGAACTCCTCAAATCTGAAAGGCATACATATAGTGATTTTTATGTTTTTAAAGGAACAGCATGCATTTACGTACGCATTCTGCAGAGCTAGTTCATCATCTAAGTTTATTAACAATTGCTTTTTGACACCTAAAGTGCTATTTTATCCCTCTCCTAGCGAGAAAGGGACACTTGGTCATACCTACTAAACAAACTAGGCGTTTCACCATCTTTGCCATGCGTGAAAGTACACTTTTATGATAGCGCTTACCGGCAGCTCTGCCTTATGGCTCTTGCCCTCCCCCGACATCATCTATGTCTCACTAAGGCTCGAAGCGAGCTCTGATCTGTGGCCTATGTCGGACTTGTCGTTTAACTCTAAATCATTGATTATAAGTCCTAATCTTAGCCATCTTTGACATCGAGAGGTCCTACGGCACTGCAGGTGGCTCGCGACGGTGTCCTTTGTAGTTTGATATGAAACTGCATACAGTCTCTTGAACAGATCGGCACGAAAGTCTGCTGAAGCTGCGCCAATCCATCTATTAGCTTTGCTACATGTTTTATTATTACTCTGCCCGGGACGGGCATTATGTATAATTCCCGGGCGAAATTGAGCTATTCGGTATGTTATTATCACTTTGCCCAACAGAGGATAGGCATTATGTATAATGCCCGGGCAAAATTCTGCTATTCGGTGTGTCTTTTGCATATCTCTGGATCGTGGACCTTTGGGAGGCATGCGTGGGGCCAAAGCCAACAGTACAGAGGCCTTTTAAGACATTTTAATCTAAAGGCAAGGTATACACGTGGCGGATACCACCCCCAGCGCACAATATGATATGATACAACCGTAGATGGTCCCCGCCAGGTGCAAAGACTATTGCAGTGCAGCACTTTTGTGCTACGATGGGAGTTAAAGTCATGGGTTATTGTTTTATAAGTTGGATGAACTGGATAGCGGGCTATGGCAGGAAACTATCGGGCACCTGACAATAAGTCTCACAATTGTAAAAGACAGGCGGTGACTTGCCAACTCATTGAGTGGGCCCTGCAAAACGGCCGCACACACGGTGCGACAACAGAGCAACACTTAAAGAGTGGCTGAAAGGTTGTCGAGAGGTGAGACTGCGGTAGCTAGATTCCGGTGATCCGTTCAGCAGGCCGCCGACGTTATGACACTTTCCCATTTATAGTCTGGATTCTCATACTCTGTAATTTTCTTTGTGTAAATAAAATAAAAAATCTCTATTCTTGGGCAAAATTCAATTATTTGGTGTGTTATTATTACTTTGCCCAACAGAGGATGGGCACTATGTATAATGCCCGGGCCAAATTCAGCTATTCGGTATGTTATTATCACTTTGCCCAACAGAGGATGGGCATTATGTATAATGCCCGGGCAAAATTCAGCTATTCGGTGTGGTATTATTACTTTGCCCAACAGAGGATGGGCATTATGTATAATGACCGGGCAAAATTCAGCTATTCGATGTGTTATTATTACTTTGCCCAACAGAGGATGGGCATTATGTATAATGCCCGGGCAATTTAATTATTTGAATAGTTATTATCAAACTGCCCACTCACAATGGGCATTATTTATAGTGCCCGATTTATCACTTGGTCCATAACATATATACAAAACATTTAAAGTTGAACTGAAATTACAATTGATAATACTAATTCTAAGTTATAACTAAAGTATAACGCTACTATTGGGTTGGCACAAAAGTAATGAGACACTTGGTTTACGTTTTATATTTTTTATTATTATTACAATACAAAAAGCTTAGTCGATGAATAGTTTAGACGACATCCGGAAAATTGCGGGTCACAACTGGATGAGACTAGCTCAGTACCGGGACAAGTGGCGCACTAGAAGAGAGGCCTATGCTCAGCAGTGGGCGATAAAGAGCTGATATGATGATGATGATGTTCAATTTGAATCCAAATCGATCATATGTTTAGTAAACATGTTATATACCTAAACCACGTTTTAATCATTAGATGTTATATAACATTAAGAATGAAGTTTGGTACTATTGATTTTCCGAAAAGGGTACGGCATCGGCATCTGTAGATTACAGTTTTCCGGCAAGTTAACAAGTCGGTTTTCCTTCAACCGGGTACGTAACAGCATTAGTTCAAATATTTACTACACTGCTCTTTCGCTTGCCCACTAGACGGAGCATATGAAAGGATTGACCCCTATTTTAAATGAATGCTTGTCATAACGGATTAAGAAACGTCACTAGAAGAGTTAATAAACAATACTCTTCGAAACTATCCTTATACGAACCTCTGGCCAAATAGAATATCAGCAGGGTTAGCACATGATTATCGCGAGAGTATGTCGCCACGAGATAGACTACCCGTCCTTATGTCATTCATACAGTTAGAAGAAGACGTGTCATCTATCTCGCGGCGACATACTCTCGCGATAATCATGTGCTAACCCTGCTGAGAGTGCTGAGATTCTATTTTTAGCCCCGTAGAGCGTGCGTCTTTCAATAGTTTCAATCCAGAGGTCGCGGGTTGAACCCCGGCTCGTACAATTACAAAAAAAAATCTCTTAAGTTATGTGCGGAATGTCATTTGATATTTGCTTTTCAGTCGGTTTTGTCGATCGTGAGGAAACCGGACTAATCCCAATAAGGCCTAGTTACCCTTCGGGTTGAATGGATGGTCAGATGGCATCCGCTTTCGTAAAGTGCCTACGTCAAATCTTGGGATTGGATGTCAAAGAGGACCTCAGACTCCCATGAGCCGTGGCAACAATCCGGGATAACGCAAGGAGGATGATGAAATGCCATGCAACATCTGCGGCGCGCAATCTCGGCCCCGTAGGAACCGCTATAACTTACAGCGGTGGTATCGAACGGCCTAATGTAGCGGTTTCCTGATTTATTCCGGAATTTTCTACGTTATTTACCTTTAATACACTATTCTTGAGTACGTGGCTTTTTCAATGTTCGGGGAAAGATTTACTTTCGAAAATAGGCTGAAAACGATACCGTACTTGGGTAAAATATGACGTGATTGATTTAGCTGTTGCATATTATTAGCATAGAGGAATAAGTAAAGAAAGAATTGAAATTCGAGTTATTTGTAGTGACATCTATCGTCAAATAGCGTAAATTATCAGTACTGCTACTTGTCAATAGATGTCGTGACGAACGAAAAGTCTTAACAATTTTTAGCTAATATTACAATACTTTAATACTACATCGGTATTCCGTTTTCAATTCATTTTGCTTGTAATATAAGTGTTAAACTGTTTTAATATTAAACTTTTGGCAGACGCGACACTGTTGACACTTGGTGTCGAGTAGTGGTATTGATAATTTACTCTATTTGACTTGTGATTGACGCGTGTTTGACGCTAGATGTCACTACAAATAACTCGAAGTTACTGATAATAATAATAATAATGCACTTGTGAATGGGTTCCAGCAGGCGTTCTACATGACATCAAGTATCTCCAAACGGCCTCTACGTGTTGGATCTATATCCCCACGCACGCCTTATAAATGACCGGGCTCGAAAGACCCGAGACTTTAAAAACGGAGAAACACATAATAATAATATAATATACGTACTTTATTGTACACCACTTATTAATAATGAAATTACAAAAACAAAACATAATTATTAAGAAGCAGGTAACAACAGGCGGTCTTATCGCTAAAAAGCGATCTCTACAGACAACAAGATATACGGACTTACAATAATTTCCTTACTTATTCCTCCTATTAGCAAAGAGGATTGAGTAGAATCATTAACTGTCAAACTTTTCGGTTCTGTAGCTTAAGTTAACTAAGCGTTAAGAGTCACTGTTCGACCGGTTTGGCTCAGTCGGTAGTGACCCTGCCTGCTGAGCCGTGGTCCTGGGTTCGATTCCCGGTAAGGGCACACTCACTGACCTGACTGTCAGTTGCGGGACTTCGGACCGTCAACATCAGCTCCTGAGGATGCCTCGTAGAGAGGCAAAACACGTGTCGAGTTTTGTATTTTTGGTGGTGGGTTGTTATATTTATTTGCGTATTTATTTTTATTTTTGCGGTGGGAGAGTGGGAAAATTAATTGCATGTAAAAAATACGCAAGTAATTATAACAGGTTAAGTTCTAGTTTACGATTGCCATGTAAATGTCTTTTCTATGTAAACGCAAGTACCGTATTCATTAGGGTCCCATTCGTGACGATTACAATGATTATCCCTTATCTAGGCCAACCGCGGTTTAATCCGCACCGCCAGAGATCAAAGGAATAGCGGTTCAAGCTGAACCCTTTTATTTTTGCTCGCTCGTTTTATAGTGAGCTATGTGTAAGCGTTGGTAGCTCAGTAACTTTTTGTCTTTTAATCGGTCGCAGGATCAAAAATCGGTTTATATCAATGATATTTGCCGTTTTTCGCCAAAGAGAAACATCACGGAGGAAAACTTAACTACTAAATGATCCGGTCTGGCCTAGTACACTGAGAGAAAATACAACCAGTTTTCATGTTCGTTCAACAAGTTTTTTGGTTAAAATAGCGCCTACGTGCTCTTTGGTTCAAACAACAAGCTACTTGTCATTTGAACCGGCAATATATTTGAATCAACAAGTCGAAACACTGATTTAAACTTTCACGATTATTACACATAATTATTTTTAAAATCGGGACTTAATCGCGTATAACTACATATTAAACTGACCTCCAACATTTCAAGGACGGCGTTGTCCCCGTGATCTCGGAGAAGACCGGCTTGAAATGACATCAACACCTTCTGACAGCCGCGCGAGTTTTTCATTATCAACTTGAACTGTCTGCGCACTAGGGATGTTACTCAACAAGTCGATTTTATAAAAACAACCTGACACATATTGTTTTAAACATACGTTTGGCTGATTCAAACGGATAAACCGCTACAAGTCGAACTTGTTAAATTCACAATGCAAATTTCTCTCAGTGTAGATAGTGACCCTGTCTGCTATGCCGTGCTCCGGGGTTTGAATCCCGGTAAGGGCATTTATTTGTGTGATGAACACAGATATTTGTTCCTGAGTCATGGATGCTTTCTTATATAAGTACTACTTATATACATAGAATACAAACTTATTAAGTACATATGTATAATGTTTATCATCGCCTAGCATCCATAGTAAAAGCATTGCTTAGTTTGGGGCTAGGTTGATCTGTGTAAGGTGTTCCCTGATATTTCTTTTTATTTTAATCTAAATGAGGCCTAGTTTCTTTTCTAAGTTAGCTGCTGTTAGGTCAGATGGCAGTCGTTTACATGAAAACTACTTTCTTCGTTTAAGATTTACGAATTGTTCAACTAAGCAAAGCGCGAACGAAGCCTCTCCTTTTTAACCCTCGACGCAAAAACGACGGGGTGTTATAAGTTTGACGTGTCTATCTGCGTGTATGTCTATCTGTGGCATTGTAGCTCCCGAACGGATGAACCGATTTATATACATATATTATATAGGTTTTTTGTTTGAAAGCTGTTTGAAATTAGGGTCGTCGTTAATTCGGGACGTCGGAAGTGTTCTTACCCGTGTTCGATGGACGTCGGTCCAATATGTCGAAACTTGTTTCAAAATTTAAATTCTGTATTATTAAGTTATTCTGTACTGTTATGTATAAGCAAAATACTCCTAAAAATGCTTGCTTTCGAAAATAATTGCCTATAATTCTTCTATTTATATTCCCGAGAAGATTAAGGCGTGTTTGTTTATATATTATTATTTAGACCTGTTTTATCCATTGCCCCAAATGTCTCGCATCGATGTCCCCACATACCTTTCGGATTGTACCCGATAATCCCGTTCCCGCGATAATGGAAACTAACCGCAATCGGCCCGAACAATTACGCGTTCATGTTTAATCGGCGGGACCTTTTGTTGTGATAAACATATTTACATGTACAAGTACAGTCAACCAATTTGAATCCTAGGCCACTGTAGAACCGTTTCATAGTAAACGTCGAAGTGACTTCTTAGACAAATACAGCACGGTGTCAATGAGACAGGGTTCTAGAGTGGCCTAATATTGGTTGACTGTACATGGACATTAAAGGGGAAGGGGACATTCGGAAAATTGCGGGTCACAACTGGATGAGACTAGGTCAGGGCCGGGACAAGTGGCGTACTAGAAGAGAGGCCTATGCTCAGCAGTGGGCGATAAAGGGCTGATATGATGATGACGACGATGACAGGGGATGTTCGGGAATCCGGACGGTTTTAGAATTTTTTTTTTTCTAGCCTGCGTTAGTGTCCCACTGCTGGGCAAAAGCCTCCCCTCTCTTCCTCCACTCGACCCCATCACTCGCATAATAAGAACTCGGACTACGATAGATGGTGTAGGTAGGGGTTCAGGCAGACCAAAAAGGAGATGGTGCGACGACCTGGAAAATTTTTATCCCAACTGGTGGGGAAATGCGAGTGATAGGTTTTAGAATAACCACTTTTTTTTTAAAGATTTTCATAAACCACGGCTAAGAACACTCCCGACTAACTCAGCTTTCAAGTAAAAAAAAACTACATCTAAATCGGTTCATCTGTTCGGGAGCTACGATGCCACAGACAAACACACACACAGACAGACAGACAGACAGACAGACAGACAGACAGACAGACACGTCAAATTTATAACACTCCGTCGTTTTTGCGTCGGGGGTTAAAGAAAAAGCTTCATTGGCAATGATCTAATTTCATTTTGACTAACAAATGAAATCATAATTATTGTTCTCAAAACGTAGACCAGGAAAGCCACATTTAATCTCAAAATGTATGATTAAGTTAGTAGACTTGAAAGTAACTACTTTTTCAGTACAGATGGCCGTTTTTTTACGCACTAGTTCAAGAAGTGGTTCATTATATGTCAGGTCGAAACTTCGGAGGGCCATCTGTACTGAAAAACGTCGTACGATACTCGTGCGAAAAGTAAATTCGTTATAACTTCCTTTTTTACGCACTTGTATCGTAATGTACTATTTTTTATTCGTATAATAATGGCTGATGGCGGCCGGGACCACGAACTGCCGAGTGATGTCCGTAGCATTGGTTATTCGTATCTCCAAAAGAATCCTTCATTAAATGCACTCCACTTACTTGGCAAATTCGTAATGATATTTGAAAATGTATAAATTCGTAATGATATTTGAAAATGTATCAAAACATGTCGAGCGTTTATTCGACTTCATTATATTTATTTATTGCACAAAAGTAAACCTTAAAGTACAAAAGCCATACTTAGCGCCATAATGCTTAAGATCCGTATTCTACAAGTTTTATGACAAATTTTCAATAAAATGTCATATTTTCGTCATAAAATTACCAACGACAGATTTTTCCTTCGCATTCAAAGACGTTGAATTTGAATGTGTAAAGTTTCATCGCCACTTCGCTTTTATTGCTAGGAAATGTTGGAAGTAAAACTTATCTGTGGATTACGTGTTTATGGTCTCCAACTCTCCACAGGTGGTTTAAACGGTTATAAACTGAATACTTAAGGTTCTTATTCGGTGTCTTGTGGCCTGATAAAGGTATAAACAGAACTACGAGTAAAATGTGCTAAAAGTAAGGTGGCATTAACACTGTAAATCTGTACATACAACCATACAAACGGAACCAGGATATCCCACAGTCGACTTCTACGACAACCACGGGGGTGGTGAAATTCTTAACTTATCACCACACGAGGCACTTGTTACTATTCTATGTTAATAGCTTTCCTTTTACTTTTCGTGTGTGTATAGTCCCTAAGGGACCGTCCACACTCAAGAGACGCATGTCCGCCGACGCGGAACGGACGTCAGCGCCACGCCGCCTGAATGTAATTTAAAAAACGTCTCCTCAGTACATTTTGTATAGGAAGGACGCGCAAGCGACGTCGCTTGGCGCGCTCCAGGCGCTGCGCCGCCTGGGGGCGCGTCTTACGTCTTTCCTATACAAAATGTACTGAGGAGACGCTTTTTAAATTACATTCAGGCGGCGTGGCGCTGACGTCCGTTCCGCATCGGCGGACATGCGTCTCTTGAGTGTGGACGGTCCCTTAGGGACTATACACACACTTCCGACGTGCATCGCCTGAGTGTGGGTTGCCGCTTAGGAAGGCAAAATGCAACAGAAAAAGGGTAGTCAAAGAAGGGGTAAAAGGAAAGCCATAACATAGAATAGTAACAAGTGCCTCGTGTGGTGATAAGTTAAGAATTTCACCACCCCCGTGGTTATCGTAGAAGTCGACTGTGGGATATCCTGGTTCCGTTTGTATGGTTGTATACGCGTCGGCGGACATGCGTCTCTTGAGTGTGGACGGTCCCTAATACTCCAGTATATTTTTACTGAAAAAATGTAAGTATTTATTTACGTATGAAGTGTGTGAAGAATGACGATACATGTTCATTTGATTATTCACGCCCTTTCTCCGCTCATACACATCTTGTGGTGAAAAATGAGTTTTCTCCCGCGAGTACTATTGCTTACAAAGGAATAAAAGGGTTTGAATGTAGTGTTTACTGGTAACTACGTTATTTTTTTATCTTGTGTATATTATTAAGGATAAGTATGCACGATGGGTCTGCTGAAAAACTGAATGAAACTCGTTCCTACTTTTTAAACTTAGTATGTATATGTGAAAGAGCGTATCAAGTCAAGGCGTACTGAGCTAAAACAAGATTTCGGCTTATGTGCTAAAGCTTGACCCACAAAATTCTACTATATGTTCGAATACAATTGTTTTAAGATATAATCTCCGCGCCATGGTTATAATTGGTAAAGATTTTGATTTATTCACTTTGAATTATTTTTTACCCGACTACGGCAACGCAAAAGGAGGGTTATGATATGAAATGTCATCAACCGTATTCCCGGACTTATACGACCGTCAAGGACAAAAGATGCTCCTATGTCAAGCCGAGAACGCACTTGCTACCAGTATGAAGTTGTACATGTCCCTAGAACAAACCATCGACATCGGCGATTGGGGAGACAATGAAGAGGACTCAACCGAAACCAACGTTTATGTCGTAGCTTCAACAATGAATTTACCATGTAGCTGTAGTTACCTTGGCTTGGTTACAAAAGTAGCCGAAAAAAATCGAATATTTTACTGATTCCGCCAACGGATTCCGCTTTAAAAGCGACGTAGTTTGGCGTGTTCGCCTCCATGTAAAAAGGTACTATTACATTTTATTTATCTACCTCAGAATATTACCTACTTCCTTGCGGGACTGTAGTCCAATTAGGAGTGCCACAAGGCTCAATTTTAGGTCCATTCCTGTTTTTGGTTTATATAAATGATTTGCCATGTATAGTGAAAAACTTTTGTGAAATAGTACTTTTTGCTGATGATACATCACTGCTTTTTAATGTTGACCGAAAATCTACGGATTACAATGTAATTAATAGCACGTTAGCTGATGTACTGCAGTGGTTTACTGTCAACAATTTACTTCTTATTTCTAAGAAAACCAAATGTATTCGATTTTCTCTGCCGAATGTTAAACCAATCGATACAAAAATACTTTTGAATGATGAATGCTTAGAGATGGTAGATACAACACTGTTTCTTGGTTTAACATTGGACAAAAATCTACAATGGAGTCCTCATATAAAGAAACTAGCAAGCAAATTAAGTTCAGCCGCATACGCCGTTAGGAGAATCAGGCAACTGACTAATGTTGAGACAGCTCGCCTAGTGTATCATAGTTATTTTCACAGTGTAATGTCATACGGTATTCTGGTTTGGGGCAAAGCAGCTGACATACAGACTATCTTTGTATTACAAAAGAGAGCCATTCGTTCTATTTACAACTTAGGAACACGTGAATCAGTAAGAGAACTCTTCAAAGAAATTAATATCTTAACTGTAGCTTCCCAATACATTTATGATAGTATAATTTATGTTGTTAAGAATTTAGACTGTTTCACTAAGAATTCTGATATCCATAATTATAACACTAGAAACAAAAATAAGCTTGCCATAAAGAAGTTTCGTGTCCGTAAAGTACAGAAGTCATTTGTTGGGCAATGCATTCATTTTTATAATAAGTTACCTGACACTGCTTTGAGATTACCCCTCCCAGCTCTTAAGAACTACTTAAAAAAAACATTGATGTTAAAGGCTTATTACAGAGTCGAGGACTATTTGACAGACAAACATGCATGGCCCGAACCAGAAACTACAAAAAACGAATAGCAATTAAAATAATTGTATTATGTATAGAGGACACAGTTCAGATAAGAAAGCACATCAAATATTTTATATTTTATGTTGTGTAGGTAAATTACATATTTAATGATATTGAGATTCATATTATCTTTTTCTTCTGTGACAATTTGATATGTTTTCTCTGAAGAAGAACGACGTATTATTAAGCAATAATATAATTTATTGAAATTAATTTCCATAGAGTACCTAGTCTGTTCATATTCTTTGATGAATACTTTTGCATGTTAAATTGTATCTTGTTATTTAATGCATGTTAATTATAAGATGTAATGTTTTGAAAAGAAGTTGCCCGCCGAGTTTCTTGCCGGTCCCATAGTGGATACCCCCCCACCCAACTGAGAGGGGACTGAAATCTTCTCGAGGCTGAGGCGTAGGGTTAGAGCCGGCGTAGCTTTATTTGACGTTCATATGCGCATTGTAATATGCCTACTTGAAAAATAAATATTTCATTTTCATTTTCATTTTCATTTCATTTTCATTTTCATTTTCATTTCATTTCATTTCATTTTCATTAACTCCCCACTTCCCTAAAATGGGGGTGGAAGTTTGTATGGATCATTCCGCAATTTTCGACTTTAACGCGAGCGAAGCCGTGGGCAAAAGCTAGTAATATTATAAATGGGAAAGTGTGTGTGTCTGTTTGTTTGTCTGCCCTTCACGGCAAAAAGTTGCGACGAATTGTGGTGATTTTTTAAGTGGAGATAATGGATGAGATGGAGAGTGACATAGGCTACTTTTTGTCTCTTTCTAACGTAAGCGAAGTCGCGGGCAAAAGCTAGTATTTCATAAATTCTGAAAAAAGAAGTACGACTTGGGTTTTGAACCAACGACCTTCGGATTGAAAGTCGTACGTCTACCACTAGGCTACCAGCGTTTCCCTCTGTAATAAGTGTTTTAAAATTAACTGTAGGTACATAAGTATATGTGTTTTAATTTTCAAATCATTAAACTTTATTGAAATTGCAAAAGAAACCACGTAGTCTAGAGCAAAATTAAATGACTGGTAAATTGTAATTCTCATTCTATATCCTTTAAGCAAGCCCCATTACTCAAGAAAGGAAATAAGTGGCCTGAAAAAAGACCGGCATCCCGCATCGGAATTTCAACCACATCGCTTCTCATATAAAGACTAAAAGCGAGGATTTTTTAAATATGAATTTCGGTTTAATATTTAGACATAATGGCCAATTCAAACATTGTCGGGAATTCCTTGGGAATGTGTGGCGTATGGGGTGTGGTAGTGGGGGGTAGATTTATGGCAAGTAGGGGGCTTAGGAGTGAAATGTGTTTACATAATTATATGCTATTGTTGTCACTTTGTTTAATATTGAAAACCGCTTTGAATAAGCTTACTTAACTTAGCTACTTTCTTAGGAATCAGTAAATTATACAGGGTGAAATAAAAAGACCGTTCAAACGTTGCACAGTGACTTTTGAGGTCATAATACACAACTTTTATCATGGGACCAATGCTGAAATCGCGAAAAAAAATTTGGCGGTTCCATAGAAATGAGATCCACACACAGGCGACGCACGTCGTAAGACGCGGAACGGACGCCAGCGCCGCGCTGTCCGAGTGTACAACTTGCGTCGCCTGTGTGTGGGTAAGGGCTAACATGAAAGTCGAAATTATGGAACAGCAAAATTTTTTTTTGCGATTTCAATTTCGGGCGACCCCAAAAGTCCTTTTTATTTCACCGTGTATTAAGTAGCTTAAATCATTGTCAAAATGTTGTTTCTATTATTTGTAATGTTTATTAACAGACACGTTTTACTTTTTTAATATATTTTTTTTTTTGAAATATCAGCAATATCTACATGTGACAAATAATGAAGACACAATTATTTTCGTGGAAATGTAAAACAAAAATTACAGATGGTTTAAAAACACCACCAAATCTACAAAACATGTAATTTCAAGAAAAAAGCGTACTTGCAACCCTTCTAGTGTTTCAGATGTCCATTGGCGGTAGTGATCGCTTACTGTCAGTCCTTTCTGCCCATTTGCCTCCTCTGGCATAAAAGCTATGTGTCTTACTACTTATATAGCAATTCTTATTTGTCGAAGCAGTAATAAGGGACCCAGTGAACTAATAACACGTGTGGTCGTGTGCTTCCAAAGTATCTGTCCAATCTCGATAGGACATAAAATGGGACCCAACACTCCCACTTAATCTAACTCCATTTTATTTAACCAACTCGATCAGCATTCAAACACTCGTACAATCGAGTTAATAAATATATATGCGGACAACGTGCCAAAAACATATATCCACAACCTTAACGCATAAGAAATAAAGACGTGTATACATATTTCTGGCACTTTGTCCGCATCCATATTTATGCCTTGGCTGTACAGGGTACGAGTGTTCGAATGCTGACAAATATGTTCAGCTTTATTCTTTTGGGATAAAGTAGGATATCGGACGGATATTTGTGGATATCTCACGTGGTATTACATATGCACGGCACGGTTTCTAAGTTAGCTTCGGAATGAGAATCCTCTGAAGTGAGCAGAATTATAGGTACCTAGTAGAAGTTAGTGAGGTGAATGAAATTTTGGAGATGCCTGGGTGGAGATATATAATATGATTAATCTAATAACATTATCGTAGATAACTTACAGAGATATCTGAGAAGACAAGTAACATTTATTGATGTAGGGAACAAATCAAATTATTTTATTAAATATTTTTGATTTGCTTTTTTAAGTAGTAACACTACTATTTATAAATTAGAAACTGAAATAGATACCATACACGAAAGAAAAAGCGGTCGGGATGGTGTAGCGGTATAATTAGCCGCGTTAGCTGGACACCCGGGTTCGATTCCCGGCTTCGCCAGTGGGCTTGATCGCTTTTTCTTTAGTGTATGATATCTATTTCAGTTTTTAACATTTATTAAGTTAAAAATATTAAAATACATAAGTAGCTTGCATTTTCAACCTTTTCGGAAGTGTGATATGTTTAGCTTACTATTTAGTCTTTAAATATGCGATGAATATAAAATTCCAGTCAGGAAAGTCAGTCATTAATTATCAAACATTATTATCTTTCTTAAATATTCATTTTAGTTTGGCGTCTCACAATAACCAAAATTACTCTTAATCCTAATGAAATGTGTTTTTTTTTTCGTTTGAATAGGTATTAGGTAGATCAGGTCAGGTGTGATCACGATCACACCTGACGGTAAGACTCCTGCTTTAAAGACTCATGCTACACAGACTCAGGCAGGGCAGGGCATTCCACTCCTTGGCGGTTCACATCACAACAGAAATGTTGAAGCGAAACGCTTAGTGCCCTAATCTCGAATTATTTAATTTATTTATTTCACGTGGATATGGCGTTAGCGTCTAAAAATAATTTATTTGCGTCTGTGAAATAAAATTTCAAGCTGACAAAAAAATTAATGAAAATTGATGCAAAATAGCCCAGTTTTATTAAAAGCACATCACACCAAAACTGTTTGTTGAATGTAATCTAATAACGGTGAAACGCAAATAAAATTGTAATATCGTAATATTCTCAATTTTAATATCGCTAATAAAAGAGACCGCTCAAACACCACGGCTGTATCAACCGTATTATACGTTTAGGCTGAGAGACGAAGGTGAAACTACGTACTTCATTTTGCCACATAACTTTGTACTTAGCCGTAATTGCGTTATTTCTATTTTTAGCTAAAAATCCGATTAAATGATTAATCAATCAGAAATACCCTAGACCCTAAACTAACTAACTATCCAAAGTGAATCTTGGCCCCCGAAAAGAGAAATCGCCACCTGTCCCGATCCTACGCAGCCTCTTGCCTTACTTTAGAGTCTTTAACACACGTAATCCACAAATTGTTATTTTAATATTTTTAGATATTTTATAAATATAGAACCTACCTACTTAGTCAATTTTCATAAGAGGTAAACATATTTATTAGTCGTTTAAGCAATTTAATATTGTTAAATCATTAAATCGTTAAATCAACTATTCTTATTCTTATTCATTCTTAGTCAATAAAATCCACAATAATCCGCTCATCTCCCACACTACAACTCTAAGCATATTACGGGTTCAGGTGTCTTATCTCTTCAAATATTAGCTCAAGCGTGGCCTTTGATTTTTGAAGGCCGTTATTACCGTTTCGCAAGAATAACTAATATTTTATAGACGTCGTTGTTTTAGGGCCTGAACATACATTGCGGGCGTAGGGTTTTGTGTGAGTTGTGGGTAGAGAAGACAATAGAACGATTTCTCTTGAAGCAAGGTATATTCTTATATGGCTTTATTATTACGGTTAAAGTTTTAATGTTTTGACATTCTTTAGGTAGTGTATTATTAATGAAAATGCTTAAAAATAAGGGATTAATTTGTATACGTAAGTGGGTAATGCAAATACATATTTTTCGTCGCTTAGAACCTATTTGTGCACAATATACTCTGTCTCTGAATAAGCGCTGGTGGCCCAGCGGTCAGAACGGGCGACTTTTAATCCGGAGTTCGGGGGTTCAAACCCCGGCTACCAATGAGTTTTTCGGAATTTATGTGCGAAATGTCATTTGATATTTGTCAGTCACTTTTCGGTGAAGGAAACCGGACTAATTCCAATAAGATCTAGCTTACCCTTCGGGTTGGAAGGTCATATGGCAGTCGCTTTCGTAAAAACTAGTGCCTACGCCAAATCTTGGGATTAGTTAGTTAGTTAATTAATTGATTTATTATCATGAAATGTGTGGTGAGGGGGTAAAAATTTCATCAGCACCTTTCTTTCTGTGGGTGTCGTAGAAGTCGACTGTGGGATATGGGTTAAATTGTGGCGTAGGCGAGAGGCTGGCAACCTGTTACTGCAATGTCACAATTTCGTTTTCTTTCAACCCTTTAACTGCCAAGTAAATAGTGGCACTGAATCTTCAGTAGATTCATGTACTCTACCGGTCTACCCCTTTATGGGGTATAGGCGAGAGTGTATGTACGTATGTATGTAATAGTGAAATAACGTAAACAAAGGAATAATAAAAGAAGAAGAGATAACCAGTTATAATACGATAAGTGTCCACGGTAAACAGCCAAAATAAACGCCGCTGTAAATCATAAGGCATTTTCAGCACAAAAAATGTTGAAACATTTAACACACAGATAAGTGGGCTGTGAAATACGGCCCGCGCCTTAAAGAGGCATTCGGGTTTAAAAAGTTGAACGCTTAATGGTATTAAAAATAAACCGGCCAAGAGCGTGTCGGGCCACGCTCAGTGTAGGGTTCCGTAGTTTTCCGTATTTTTCTCAAAAACTACTGAAACTATCAAGTTCAAAACAATTTTCCTATAAAGTAATTTTTATTAAGCAGAAACGTCTGCTAACGATAAAAAGCGTAAAAAAATTAGCGTAGATAGGAAGCGTAAAAAAATTTTCCATTTTTTCCTTTAATATAAAAAAATTTTCCTATAAAGTCTTTATAAAAAAAAAATATTTTTCCTCTAGGAGCGATTATTTCCGAAAATATGAATATTATCAAAAAACGATTTTAGGAAATCCGTATTCATTTTTAAATACCTATCCAACAATATATCACACGTTAGGATTGCAATGAAAAAAAAATCACTCCCCACTTTACGGGTAGGGGGGGGAGGGGGGGTTACCCTAATAAAACATTTTTTTCCACTTTTTATTTTTGCACTTTGTCGGCGTGATTGATATACATATTGGTACCAAATTTCAGCTTTCTAGTGCTAACGGTCACTGAGATTATCCGCGACGGACGCACGGACGGACGGACACACATGGCGAAACTAAAGCTATAAGGGTTCCTAGTTGACTACGGAACCCTAAAAACATAAGTTACATTATACTTTAAACGAGCAATTTTCGTATCAGACCAACGAATATTGCTCGCCAATTATCAAATAATTTCAATCAATCGTTTTTTTTTCCATGGCTACATTTACATACATACATTTTTAACTTGTGGGTACATTCATATGATTCAAGGTACAGCGGGGCAATTTCAACGGGGGGACAATTGCAACTGATCCATTTTTTTTTTCATGTTTTACAATGCATTATTAAATAGAGTGTCCACCGGTTATATATGGCACGCGTGTTCAATGGATATATGTGAAACTCAACTTAATAGTTATAATAATGGCGGTATGGGAGAGCAAGCAGCTACACGGGCGGTTCTACAAGGCCCTCACGGGACCCGATGTAGATCTGCTCGCATCGGTGAACTGGTTACGATTCGGGGACCTCTTCGGAGAAACCGAGGGTTTTGCCTGTGCAATTGCGGACGAAGTTATGATGACGAACAACTACCGGAAATATATCCTGAAGGACGGTACGGTCGACATTTGTCGGGCATGCCGCCGTCCCGGAGAGTCACTCAGGCATATCATTTCCGGTTGTTCTCATCTAGCTAACGGCGAGTACTTGCACAGACATAATCTCGTAGCCAGGATCATTCACCAGCAACTTGCTCTTCAATACGGCCTTGTGGACCGCGAAGTACCGTACTACAAGTACTTACCTGCGCCAGTTCTCGAAAATGGTCGTGCCACGCTCTATTGGGATCGATCTATTATCACTGACAGGACTACCAATAAGCCTGACATTGTGATAATAGATCGACCGCAACGCCGGGCCGTGCTCGTTGACATCACCATCCCCCATGATGAGAATCTCGTGAAAGCCGAGAAGGACAAGTCCAGTAAGTACCTAGACTTGGCTCACGAGATAACCGCCATGTGGGATGTTGATTCAACGATCATTGTTCCGATAGTCGTTTCAGCGAACGGTCTCATAGCGAAGAGTCTCGACCACCATCTTAAGAGACTCTCGCTAGGTGGATGGATCAAGGGCCAGATGCAGAAGGCGGTGATCTTGGACACGGCGCGGATAGTCCGACGGTTCCTCTCTCTGCAGCCCTAACCACCGGCAGCTTGGGCCCTGCCCCGCTGCTGGCGGCACCCTAGGTTAGGTTTTTTATAATGTGTTTATATGTTTTATATTCTTTTGTAAGTGTTATTTTTATTTTACTTTTACACTCATATTGTACAAAACCTAACTTAAGAAGGAAGATAAATAAAGGAAATAATAATGGAAAAAATGGATCAGTTACAATTGCCCCCCAGTCGGGATTTGTCCCGCTGAACATGACATTAAAATGTCAAAATTCCGGATTACTCAATAGTTTCCGTAATGGGAAAAAATGAATTTTGTATCCAACTTGGACAAGTTATTTCTTCGGCTCATATTTAGAATAATTATCGTCTAAAGTCATGGCGCAGTCGGTAGGATCACACCACAGTGTCCACAGTTTACAAAAAAAAAGTCAATCTAATATAAAAATGTATTAAGATGACGGACGAATCAAAATTAGGACATTTTGAACTATAGTTGAGTCACAGTATAATAAAGAGTACTATCGTACAGTGTGGCCACTCCCGCTCCCCGCTGAAAGTGCCGCCCACCCCCTCTTGGTTACCTTGCAGTTACCGCCTTTTAAAAACGCGAACAGTCGACCTGTCACTTGTCACTCATACAAGCATGGTACGCGTTCACCTACACGAGCTTGATTCGATTTTAAATTGTATTAAATTAAAAAACTTTTTTAACACACACACTACTATTTCCATTTTATTATCTAACAATAAATTTTCATGCAAATTAGCCTCAAAATCTCAGAGTGAATATGTTATTGCCTTCCTTCACCTATAAAGGTAGTAAGATGTACGATATTAGCATGCACTTACGACATTCTTATTTTAAGTAGCTCGCAGCTTGTTAAAGTTGTTAACAAGTATTTGAAGGGGTGAGTATTGTGTGAGTTCGGAGGTTGCATAATTTGGGGTAAATGCGGAATTTGATGATTGCTAAAATGTTGTACGTATCATAACATAATACACCGTGTTTTTTTTGTAGTCCGTTAAATTCGACATGTCGTTGGGTTCGTTATCAGGAACCATCCTGTATAACAGGATGCACTTTTAGTTAAATTCGCAAAAAAAATGTTTTTCATCGTTTTCATACATAATAAATGAATTAATTAGTGTGAGAGACCCTTAAGAATAATATTCAAGTTATTGTCAAGTGATTGACGACACATGTCAAAACAAATAACATTGGGAAGTGGTAAAGGCTGAGGCACACGTGTTCAGTAATTGTTTTTATTTTTTTAATAACTCGATAACCGTAAGAGTTAAGACGCTAGTTTCTTAGAGATTTTTTGTATTTGAATTAATTGTATTTGATCTAAGGAACCATCCCTTAAATTTAACGGAATTCAATAAAAACAGGGTGTATATTATTTTGTGAGTAGATGTAGAAAAGATAGCTTCACTTTATCAAAAAACATTTTTTTTTCTTTTTTATATACCACCTCGGCGGCGAACGGGCATACGGTCTGCCTGATGGAAAGCGGTCACCGTAACCTATGGACGCCTGCAACTCAAGGCGTATCAATTGCGCGTTGCCAACCCATTAGAAACTTAGATACCTTCTTTTTCGAGAGAGCTATTTCTAACTGGCACAGTCGGTAGGATGCGAACCTAAGCTGCCATAGATGAATTACATATAAGTTGACATTTAAAGTTTAAATTAGGGGTCGCGTAAATCCCTGAGGAACAAATTAGGGCATATTTTTATTTTGTTGTCGATTACACTTTTTTTATTTCTGAAATTTTTTGCACTTTTTCTACTCAGAATCAATCAATCAATTAAAATATTCTTTATTCAAATAGGCTTACAATAAGAACTTTTAAATGGTCAACAATGTACAATTTTCATCTTATTATAAATATCAAAGGAATTTATTGGTGCAATGAACAATATTGTTTTAACTACATTGAATTAATAAAATTATATCAATCTAAATCTAAATCATGAGCTCTTTCGATTCTACTCAGAGACAAAAAATGTCCCAAAATTTCCATACATTTTTTTGTCTTCCTCTGAGTTACGATTAAACAAGTTGTATAAGAAATTGTAACTCAGTGGAAAAAAATTGTGAGACATTTTTTTTCTCCCGAGCTCATGATTCTGAGTAGAAAAAGTACAAAAATTCCCACATTTGAAGGAAAAAGTAAAACAGACAAGAAAATAAAAATATGCCCATTAATGCAATCAAGTTTTAGCAATCACTAAAATAAATTGTCAACTACATATTACGACTACTCATTTTGAATCAGATCCAATTATTTTATTGAATATTTTTGATTTGTGTTTGTGTAGTCACTATAATTATATAAATCATAAATTGAAATAGATATCGTACACGAAAGAAAAAACGGCAAGGCCCACTGGTGGCCGAGCCGGGAATCGAACCCGGGTCTTCAGCTTACGCGACTAACGTCTTTACCACTAGACCACACGCCTGGGGCCGTTTTTTCTTCCGTGAATGATATCTATTTCTATTTACAGTTCAATAACAGTTAAAATGATTTTTTTTCGTCTTACATTAGACTTATACATATTTCGTTTATTTCCAGTCACATCACGCAGACGGCAAGCTGGCTGCCTCCAGTGGAAAGCTGGCCCAGCTCCAGGGATGGGAGCAGCAGCAGCCAGGAGGCTGAGGAAGAGGAGCTGCCGTACGGGTGGGAGCAAGCCTTGGACAGCCGGGGAAAGCCTTATTACATCAAGTAAGTTCTACACACAAACAGATAAACACTCATTTTTTAACCCCCGACGCAAAAACGACGGAGTATTATATGTTTGACTTGTCTGTCTGTCTGTCCGTCTGTCTGTCCGTCTGTCCGTCTGTCTGTGTCTGCGTGTGTCTGTGTGTGTATGTGTCTGTATGTCCGCATCGTAGCTCCCGAACGGATGAACCGATTTAGATTTAGTTTTTTTTTCTGAAAGCTGAGTTAGTCGGGAGTGTTCTTAGCCATGTTTTATGAAAATCGGTCCACAATGTCGGGGTCGGGGGTTTTTTCAAAATTTTAATTTTGTGGTTAGGTTATGTTATCAACAGAAGTCGGATCGCCAGGGGTGAGCTATTTTCCTACTAATTTGACATGACTGCCGTCATATTAGTAATAGAATAGCTGACCCTCGCCGACCTCTGCTTATCAGATAGAAACACATTCTCCAGAGCTGGCAACAAAAAACAGCCAGGAGCTAAAGAAAGAGGAACTGCCATATGGGTAGGAACAAGCTTTTGACAGTCAAAGGGGGCTTTGAGCTACTACATCAAGTAAGTTCTTAGAATAGCACATAAGTTCGTACAATCACAAATTCCAGGAATCTGGTGAGGGCCTACTTCATAGTTGGGACCCGGCGCAAGACATAAACAGCCAGAGTCACGGATCTATACGGGTTCTTTTTGTACCTTTTTGGTACGGAACCTTAAAAAACGTCGTTACAATTTTTAAGGAGTATTTAACGTCCCATCAAATGAGTACCGTCAACTGAAGAGTTAAGTACGCCCTGCATCCAGGACCAATTTATTTTTGCAGCTCCAGCTTGTCTCTAAATGCACAGAAAGGACAGTAACAGTATTATACAGACCAGGGGCCCGTTTCTCGAAATGTACAAGCCTTGTATTACAAGTGCGCGAACTGTCAAATCGTATGGGTTGTCATGGAAACACACTTGTAATACAAGGCTTGTACCTTTCGAGAAACAGGCCACTGATAGCGTACATTCTTTTACTAAATATATTTGCGAAAAGGAAGATTAAACCCTACATGTGGTAGTAAAAGAAAAAAATCTAAAGATGATACATCCAGGGATGGTTTCCTGTAATTAATGATGTGAACGAATTATTTGTGTGGGTATGCAATGTCATAAAGTGCATCCTTACAAATATAAAGTGTATACAAGATATACGCAGTAAAATTTGTCTTTATGCTTTCGATACAAGAATATAACTGAGATTGGCAGCACTTGGATTATGGTATTTTACGACCCAGACGCAGATGTTCTTTTGCTATAAAATATCCATATGAAGCCGGATACTTTAGTTTTACGTCACTAGTTTCCAAAATAATATATTAAGTTTTAAGTCGGGTATTATTTTATATCCTTAAGAGGATACGGTAGCGAAAATGCTAAAATGGAAAGGAGCCCCCCTTTCGACTTGGGAATTTTAGTTAAATATACAAATTTTATTAACTAGATTTATCGAAAAAAAAAATTGTCCATTAAGAACAACTCGGTCAAAAGATATTTCAAAAAAATCTTTAAAATCGATGTTCCGCTCTCGACTCTTTCCTCCTTCAAAACTTGGAACGAAATTTGAGAATCTGAATAACAATGAAATAATCTATGTCGGACCGTTTAGCTTTTTTGGTTAATTGTTACCAATCTTGAGTACCTAGGTATCACACCTTTTTTTGCGCCACAATGAAAAAGGCCGTTTTTGGAAATTTTTGATTGGCTCTAGAGTCTTTATAAAGCAGAATATCAAAAAAATCAAAACGGTCCGACACAGATAAAAATAATAACAATCTGTTTTGAAAAAATCATTGCTCTATCTTCAAAACCAGGGAGGAAATAGTCGAGAGCCTTTGTATGGAGAATTGACCCCTACCGTATCGTCTTAATAAGCTAAGTATAAATTAAAACTTACAGCTTGAACATTCCACTGAGCTAAGAAAAGATTCAAAGCTAGATAGATGAAAAGTTCATGTCAAAGTCGGGCTAATCTTATTTTGCATGGCATGAATAACAAACCTTTATATATTTTAGGGTATCGCTCCTACATCCGATATCGGATCGGATAATGTGAAAATGCTGTAAGGGTTCCGTTTTTACCTTTTGGTACGGAATTTTGAAAAGTATACTGTACCCTTACAGCGCTTACACATTATCCCGCCCGATATCGGATGTCGGACCGAATCCCTTTGGTAACTTTAACATCGTGCCCACATCAGACACACTTATGGACCGACAGATAACTGTCTGTAACTCTGTATGTCAATTTGCTAAATATCTCAAGACCTACTAACGCCGTGGTTTGCGTGGAGTTGCACGACCGCCGTTGTCGCGTCGCATCGCATCGCTTATCAACCACAGTTCATCGACGTCACCCACCTGAGATACTTCCATAGAGATCGAAGGTTTGATTTCGTCGCGCCGCGTCACATCGCATCGCTGTCGCGTTCCCGTCGTCCACGCAAACCACGGCGCATAAGAAACAAGTTCATCTATTTGTGTGGCGGCCGAGCGTGTCAGATTTTGTACTGAAGTTGTTACTTGCCTGTGATTTCAAATATGTCTCATACCCTTGAGTGTTCATAATTTTTATGTTGTTGCAATGAAATATCGCGTAACAAGGCATTTTTAATGTTCTTGTTGACTTCAACTTACAAAAATTGACGCCCGATAGCTGCAAGCTGAGATTAAAGACGGGTAACTCAGTGGATTTCACTAAGTTAATTTGACACGCTATGTAATACGTTTGCTTGATCTATGGTACATATAAGACACCTGTGGCGTTATGCTATCAATTTTAAATTTAGTTATGAAACTTATGAACATTGATGACCTCTACAAATGATTACTAAATATCAAAGAGGATCGAGTATTATAGAGAGTTACTGTCGAAGTAAAATGTGTAATCACAGTGCATAGACTGCCATCCCTTGACACAGGCTTAAAACTTTTGAACCTCAGTTTTGACAATTTGGGCCATATTCTTAGCTTGATATGTGTCAAATATTAATATTAGCGCCATCTAGCTGAGCGTACCCCAAAGGTGTAATGCCATCTAGGCCACCCGTACCTTTTTCAGTATGGTACTGAGGTACGTTTTTTTCTTAGACTTTATTTGTCTATACAGAGTTATATATATGTCTTTTCTAAATATAAATAATTATCTTCCAGCCATGTCAACAAAACAACAACGTACGTGTCGCCCGAGAGTTGCTCGTGTGAATCCCCTCCCGAGCCGCGTGACGTCACGCTGGAAAGGGACCCCGAGTTGGGCTTCGGCTTCGTCGCGGGCTCCGAGCGGCCCGTGCTTGTTCGCTTCGTCACCGACAACTCGCCCAGCGTTGGGAAGGTACGACAAACTTTATAACATTTGTAGATATAAATGTTAACCATTTAGCTAATTGTTTTATTCCAAAAACTTGTTTTGATTTCTTATGTGTCATTGAATACTTACCTATTAGAAGTTTTTCGGCCCGGCCACGATATTGGTCTAAGCGCGACAGCGGTGAGCGGCGGCCATACATTGGAGCGAGACACAGTGATGGCTGCCGCTCACCGCTGTCGCGCTTAGACCAATGTCGTGGCCGGGCCGTTACAGTTGCAAAATATAGGCTTACAAGTTACCACGTGCATAACGCGCACCGATCCGATTTGAAAACACTCGCTCGCTTTGAAATCTACTCTGTCCAGTGAACCGCCATCATTGCGTTCCAAGTGTCAGGTATGAGTGCTCGGTCGCCAGGGCCTGCAGTAGGGCGGTCGAGCGTGCGTCCACCATACGCAGCGTCGACTCAGGACACTTGTATGAGCTTCAACTGTTTGATACGCACGCCGCACGCCCCGCGCCGCTGCACGCCACATATGAGCGTGCACTCAGGCCTACACTGACTTTATTTAAAAGCTGAAAAAGGGCCTCACTTTAAATTTAAATATGTACAAATGAAAATATTTTAAGAGAAAAAATGCCCCGTATGGTGACGGGTTAAGACTTTTCACCACCACCTTTCTTCCCGTGGGTGTCGTAAAAGTCGACTCTGGGATATGGGTGAAATTGTGGCGTAGGCGAAAGGCTGGCATCCTGTCACTGCAATGTCACAATTTCGTTTTCTTTCAACCTCTTTTTGCCAAGAGTGGCACTGAAACTTATTAGTTCATGTGCTCTGCCTACCCCTTTATGGGATACAGGCGTGATTATACCCATGTATGTATTTATGTAAAAATATTCCAGTCTTTGAAACTTCCTATTTCCTGATAAAGTCATTTATTGTTAGGTACCTAAAAATAATTAAATGTTATTAACTTATTATTAATTTAATGTAATAAATAATGCTGAAACCCACTTTCCAAAGTAAATCTTCTATCCGCTTTCGTAGCCAAATGTAAATGAAGCCAACAGAATGGTCGATACTTGAATGTAACTTGGAAAGCGAAGTACTTAAACAATCTTGTCTTAATTAATTACATCATTGTATCGCGGGGCAATAAGTTAAGGAACGCTAACTTTTCACCCGGGACGTACACAGTTTATATTGTTACTTGTGAAGCAGTTATTTAACTGTGTTTACCATAATATGTCATGCAAAATGTTTTAAGTAAAAACGAAAGTCACACTTGTTAGTTTAGTTAAACTTAAAACATGATTTTTAGACGTGATTAAGGTGGATTAAAGCGATATATCTATTGAATGTCATAAAGTATTAGGCAATTAAAACTTAAAAGTACGTAAAAAATTTATTGTACGAAAAAAGAAACTTCGGACACAAAAGAATGAACAGAATTCAGTAGTATAAAGACAAAGTTATATGTAAAAGGCTCTAATATTTTTACGGCAATTTATAACTAAGGTACAGGGGGTCAATTTCGACTGAGGAACAATTTCAACTAATCGATTTTTTCCATTAGCACACTCAATGAAGCCTATCTCGCAGGAAATAATTCGTGTATAGGCGAATTTTGGCATAGTTGTAGGGAATGGTGTTCTAATCCACATACTCAAAGTACTGATGGGTAGGGGAAGAGCTAACGGGTGGAGGGGGGTGTAAAGGTCCCTTTTTTTAGTTTTTCGCGAATAACTCTTAAACTGTGGCACATAGCAAAAAATGTTCTGAAACACAAGTAATCTTCATAAAATTCTCTACAAAAAAGTCTTATACACTTTTTATCTGGGACCAATCGTTCATGAGATATGGAAGGGAAAAGATGGACAATAAAGGAATAAACTCATTTGTTTATGAACAATACGTTTATTCTTATAGAGACGCGGTAGCGTGTCAAGCCAGGTTCAAGTAACAAAAGTAGCAAGCAGCACCGTGTGTAATATTACACGAACCGTTTGGAGCCACATTTGACCCCCTTCTAACTCTTATTTACCACCTACTGAATGGGGATGAACTAGAAGAGGCGATGGCATATTAAAGCCAGTGACAACCAACGACCCAGTGGCACCTGACTCCATTCTCAAAACTATATTTTGCCGATGCAAGACTGGGTGTGGGGTGCGATGAGGCTGCCGAAAAGCAGGAATTGCCTGCTCCAGTGTCTGTGGTGTATGCTCGGGAGCATGCACTAACGGAGCTCCCATCGAAGTAGAGACGGAAGATAGTTAGGAATTTTATTTATGAATTTATCCCATCAAAGCAATACTGGGCGGTCGTGATGCTTTGCTCGTCAAGTCAGCTACAATGTGATCGGATCGCTGCGCGAGACAAACTGACCGAGCGCTGCTGTGATGTCGTTCAACACCCCTGCTGGGGTGTGAGTAGCCCCTTCCGCGCTGGGCGCTGTGAGGGCTGTATCTGGTCGCGCCCCATCCTTGTGGGGCGGTCTTATCTTACGTCAACGTTTTGAGGACGACTGGGATGAGCGATTTTCACATTATCCGATCCGATATCGGAAGTAGGACCGATATCCCGTACATTTAAGGCGCCGTTTTGGATTTTTGCCTTTGAAATCCTTCCGACATCCGATATCGGATCGGATAATGTGAAAACGCACTAAGGCGGGCTGCTAGTACCGGGCTTATTGAGGAGCGCTTATAGCTCATACTTTTACTACGCGCGTTGGTTTCTTTTTACGTTGCATTATAACACGTTTATGTGAAATAGTTTTTGAGTTAGAAGGGGGTCAAATGTGGCTCCAAACGGTTCCTGTAATATTACACACGGTGCTGCTTGCAACTTTTGTTACTTGAACCTGGCTTGACACGCTACCGCGTCTCTATAAGAATAAACGTATTGTTCATAAACAAATGAGTTTATTCCTTTATTGTCCATCTTTTCCCTTCCATATCTCATGAACGATTGGTCCCAGATAAAAAGTGTATAAGACTTTTTTGTAGAGAATTTTATGAAGATTACTTGTGTTTCAGAACATTTTTTGCTATGTGCCACAGTTTAAGAGTTATTCGCGAAAAACTAAAAAAAGGGACCTTTACACCCCCCTCCACCCGTTAGCTCCTCCTCTACCCATCAGTACTTTGAGTATGTGGATTAGAACACCATTCCCTACAACTATGCCAAAATTCGCCTATACACGAATTATTTCCGCCAACGGACAGTTAAATGTCTTCGTTAGGCGTGCTACATGTTTTACAATGCATTATTAAATAGTGTCCTCAGGTTACAGATGGCATGCGTGTTCAGTGAAAGCATATGGAACTCAAGTTAATAGTCTCAAATATGGAATAGTTAAAATTGTCCCTTCGTCAAAATTGTCCCTGTACCTTACGAAAAGTAAAACTATATTGAAATCACAGTAAGCACCAATAATTGACCAAGTTACCTTCTGAGTACGAAGCGGGATCCACCCGTGAGTTGAAATACTGTCAACATTAATACACTGTGTTGTTGTGTGTGAAGTCTCAATTTCTAGGGGATTGGGTTCTTTCATCTTAAGTAATGAGTTTCTTACGTTTTATCTTTAAAGTTCGCAAAGTGATGTAAATATGAAAAACAGGCCATATTTCTCCTTTGTTTCGTGTTTTGGAAGTTTCCAAGTTTGAGTATATTTTGAATAAGTACCTAATTTGCGTAAATTGTTTCGTATTTTGTATAAGTTTGTGCTGTAATAAAACCCAATTTAAGAGTTTTGTTGCAAAATATATGAAAGAGATGTACTTATACGTGGGAATGGTGGAACTACTATATTTATATATTTGAATTTTCCCACTTCCAGCTGGAACCCGGCGACCAGATCCTCTGCGTGAACGGTGCCGACGTGTCGTCAGCGGCCCGCGAGCACGTGATAGCGGCAGTGCGGGCCTGCACGGACCGCGTGACGCTGCGTGTGTGTCAGCCGCCGCGCGCCGGCAACCCTGTGCGGCGGTCGGCGCTGCTCTCGCACGCTAAACGAGCTAGGTAACTATTCACAAACATACATATGTATATAAACTTACACCTGTATTCCCAAAAAGGGTAGGCACAGCATATGAATCTGCTCAAATTTCTGTGCCAATCTTAGCAAGTTTTAAGCGACGGTATATAGTAAAAGTCGTGACAAAGACGGCATAAATACTTATATACATACATCCCGCTCTCAGTGGCATATGCCCTTCGGGCATACATGTACCTCGTGACAGAGACAGGTGTAGTGCATCTCGCTCTAGTTAGCTCGCATGCGTGGTGGGCGTGATAGCGGCAGTGCGGGCTTGTACGGACCGCGTGACGCTGCGTGTGTGTCAGCCACCGTGCGCCGGCATCCCAGTGACGAACGAATTAGGTAGTCTATTCAAAAATGGAAAGAAAAAGGGGCAGAGGCATAAGAAAAATTATCATGACCATGACAAGCCATATCCAATTAAATTATTTATTTATTTCATTCTTATTACTTACAGGTTACGAGCTCGGCCTCCAAGGGTACGATTTGCGGATTCTGTACAGCTAAATGGAGCCCCTATGTACCCAGTAAGTATTCACTATCTTATTTATGGACGTCTAAATAGCCTATTGTTTATTTTTTTTATGTCAAAAAGCAGTTTAAATGAGACAATTAAATCCTACAATTTTCCATTCCAGCCTTCAGCGTTCTCTCTCGGCGACCTCTGCCTACCCCCCATGGCGAACGTCCTCAAAGTGTTCCTCGAGAACGGTCAGACCAAGTCCTTCAAATACGACACGACAACTACAGTGGCCGACGTCGTGACGAGCTTAAAGGACAAACTGTGTATTGTTGCTGAGGAACATTTTAGTTTGGTTGTGGAACATGTGAAAAGTGTAAGGAGGAATAAGCTCACGCTGTTGGATCCTAAGGAGTCTTTGGCAAGAGTAAGTATTATCCTAAAGATTTTCAGTTAGTTCTTTAACTATAGTAGGGATGGCACGACAACGACAGTGGCTAATGTCGTTACGAGTATCAAGGACAAATTGTGTATTATTGCTGAGGAACATTTTAGTCTGGTTGTAGAACATGTGAAGAGTGTCAGGAGAAATAAACTGACGCTGTTGGATCCTAAGGAGTCTTTGGCAAGAGTAAGTATTATCCTAAAGATTTTTTAGTTAGTTCTTTAACTATAGTATCCCATGGTACGACAACTACAGTGGCCGATGTCGTGACAAGTCTAAAGGATAAACTGTGTATTATTACGGAGGACCATTTTAGTTTGGTTGTGGAACATGTGAAGAATGTGAGGGGAAATGAACTGACGCTGTTTGATCTAGATCTAACTCTTTATATATAATAGTAGATATGACATGACAACTACAGTGGCTGTCGTGACTAGTCTGAAGGGTAAATTGCGGCCTTCGAAGAGTAAATATCATGTTATTGCAGTTGACTGAGCATGTGAAAAGTGTGAGGAGAAATAAGCTGATGCTGTGCGTCTTTAGAGAATAAGAACATAGTTATACACATATTTCAGGATTATTCGAAACTAACAGACAAGGTTTTTGTTATTATCTTTGCGATTACTTTTTGCAGATCGCAGCGCGGCCCGGCTCGCACAAGATGCGGTGTCTATTCCGCGTGGTGTTCATGCCGACGTCAGCCGCCGAACTAGCACAAAGGGATCTAGCGGCGCTGGATTATCTTTACATGCAGGTAATTCTTCGTAACACGTTATACACACTACAACAACAACAACAACAACACCAACAACAGCAACCACCTACAACAACCATAACAACAAAAACGTTATGGGAATTATGATCAACATAACGTAAGTCTTGCGCTTGGGAACATATACACACCCAAAAGCAAGTAAGATCAAGATGCGGTGTCTATTTCGTGTTCATACCGACGTCTGCCGCCGAGCTTGCCCAGAGAGATCTAGCGGCGTTGGATTATGTCTACATGCAGGTAAATAATAAGGCAGCGCAAGGCCGCGCTGGCAGGATTGCCATGTGATGTGGGCACTGAAGGACAAGTCGATGGTAGTGAATACAGATTTATTCCGCTTAGAATTACAGTGTGCCGTAATTAGCTTTTGCCCACGGCTTCGCTCGCGTTAAAAAGAGACAAGAAGTAGTCTTATGTCAGTCTCCAATGTCTCCGTCCCTTCAACTATCTCCACTTAAAAAAATCACGTCAATTCGTCGCTCCGTTTTGCCGTGAAAGACGGACAAACAAACAGACACACACACTTTTCCATTTATAATATTAGTATGGATGGTTAGGAGTAGTAGTGTGAGTGTGGCCTGTCACACTACAAATGGGAATACATTACTAGTAGGATTAAGGTTTAGTTCACAGAAAAAATATTTAATTTACATGAAGATTCTATGCCAATTGTTTTCTTCGACTTATGGCTTTTCTAGTCGGATTTTTTATGCTCTCTCAAGTTTTTTTTATTCTGGATAGGAAAAGGAGCGATTGCCATCAAAAAAAGTTTGAGGAAAATTACCCTATACCTATGTATGTTTTATTTTGCAAAATATGTACTTAAACATGTTTATTAATTTGAAATCGAGGGAAGGTCTATGACTATTTTCCGTTGTAGCTACCCTCACTGAATCATTATCAAATATATCCTGTACTAGCTTTTTCCCGCGGCCTCGCCCGCGTACTAATCGAATCTTCTTTTCCCATATAAACTTTGGACCCCCATTTCACCCCCTTAGGAGGTAAATTTCGAAAAATCCTTTCTTAGTGCTCCTCTACACCTTATAAGGAACCTACGTGCCAAATTTGGAATCTTTAGGACCAGCGGTTTCGGGTTTCGGCTGAGCATTGATATGTCAGTCAGTCAGTCGGTTTCTTCTTTACTACTTAAATACTAAAGTCGGTTACCCTGTTTGAATATTTTTAAATATAATTCCAGTGCTGTAACGACGTGGCCCAGGAGAGGTTTTCGCCCGAACTGCAGCCGGACGTCGCACTCCGACTTGCAGCGCTGCACATGCACCAACACGCTCTGGCCAACAACCTGTCGCCGGCCAAACTCACTGTCAAAGCTGTCGAGTAAGTTTATATACTAGTTGGGTAGTAACTAGTGTAGTAATACTTACCAGTGCTCTGAAATAGTACATTGTGCAACAAGGGGAGGAAGTTGAATATTAGGTACTAACGAGAGTAAGTTAAATCGCGACGGCTTGCCGTGTGTGTTTCATCACACTTGCATTATAAAAAATATGGAAAAAGGTAAAAATGAGTTCAATACAGGACTAGAAATTTCTTAACTCCCTAGGGAGAACGATTTTTCTATAGTATTTTATGCAACAGGTGTTTAAAGGAGGTCAAAAAAGATGAGTGGCATGGGTAACAATTTGACGAGTTTACACGAGTATTTTTTGACTCAGTTAAACACCGTTGCATATAATAGTTTTCTTGAATAACAATACAATACAAATACTCTTTATTGCACACCTCAATACATGAAACAACATAGCAAGTATAAACAACAACTTAAGAGGTAAATCAAGAGGCGGTTGAATAACTTTCGTGAAATTTACACTGTTTCCTATATTTTGACGCAAAGGTTTGCACTGTCAGCTGAGCTGCCCAAAGCCTTCCCGTGCACGCGCGCAGTATCTTTATAACAATGCGTTGCCATGGTTACAGAGCCAAACAATCGTATACGTTATGAACTATCGGCGATAGTCAAAAACAGAAAATAGTAGCTCCCGTGTAAATAATGTAAGTAAATTTAAATCCTCCTTGATTTGTGTACTATATTGTTCACGCAATGTACACTCTCAAGGTTTGGCGTAGGCACTAGTTTTACAAAAGCGAGTGCCATCTGATCTTGCAACTCGGCCTTCACTATATTTCCCTTCACCGAAAAGCGATGAGTACTATAAAGAAATATTACTTTTGTGAATTTCAGGAGAGAGTTCGGCCTCGAACGCTTCGTCCCCAGTGGTTTATTAGAAAGTATGAAGCGGAAAGAAATCCGGAGGCTCATCGCGCACTTCCTCAAACTCAACTCGCAGATGACGGGCAGTCAGAGACAACTAACGCAGCTGCAGGTAAATAAATAATAATCACTCAAATTGCCAAAAATCTCTCCACTTTAATAGTTATTTGTTTTACAAGGGGGCAAAGTTGTTGTTTAACCTCACGTGCCAATATTGATACCCGAGCAAGCGAAAGATTCCAGTGGAATCTTGAGCGTTGCGAGGTTATCAAAGCACGAAGGTTAAACAAACTTTGCCACCGAGCAAAACACAAAATTTTTCACCACACCAACACTATGAAAATATGAACTGTAAAACATCAAAATAAATAAAATACTTCAATTTATTTAACGTTTATGATTCAAAATCATTGTTTATACGTAAATTCTAACACCCAGCTTTAGACATCAAGTTAAAATTTTTATGAAATTACTTTGCACTCTTGTGGATAAAATGCAATTTTGCTATCTGTTTTTGAATAGCAAAGAATGCCTTTATCAGTTGGTGTGGTGAAAAATTTATTTTTGTGACAAACACTTATATTTATTCCTTGCGTTATCCCGGTATTTGCCACGGCTCATGGAAGCCTGGGGTCCGCTTTGACAACTAATCCCAAGACTTGGCGTAGGCACTAGGTATTACAAAAGCGACTGCCATCTGACCTTCCAACCCGAATGGTAAATTAGACCTTATTGGAATTAGTCCGGTTTCCTCACGGACTGACTTGAGTGGTAAGGTGACTTATTATTGGCCTGTTATTCCTCAGTATTTAAAATAATTTAGTCCTGATTGAATGTTTGCTTACTATCCGCAAGCCTATACAATAGGATTGATATAAAAACTTCAGAGGCGTATTATCCATACTAATATTATAAATGGGAAAGTGTGTGTGTCTGTTTGTTTGCCCGTCTTTCACGGCAAAACGGAGCGACGAATTGACGTGTTTTTTTAAGTGGAGATAGTTGAAGGGGTGGAGAGTGACATAGGCTACTTTTTGTCTCTTTCTAACACGAGCGAAGCCGCGGGCAAAAGCTAGTTATTAATAATTATTTTACACATGACATTTTGTTTCAGGCGAAGCTCCACTACTTGGACATCGTGGCGGGGCTCCCGAGCTACGGAGCCAAGTGCTTCGGCAGCACGCGGCCGGAGCGGGTGCTGCTCGTGTCCCCGCGCTTCGGGCTCAGCCAGATCATCTCCCGCGCTAACCCTGGGGTACGTCTTACATAGATAGATAGATAAATAAATAACTTTATTTGTATCCACAACACAACATATAAAGGCTTACAATAAACAGGAAAAAAGAAATGTGAGTACACAGCTTAATTTAACTAACCAAAGAAAAAAGAAATAAAATTATAAAGAAACATGTGTCGTGGTGCAAAAGGCGCTGGCTCAGCGTTGTGATGTGGCAAGCCACATCGCTGGTATTCTGCCAGTAATGGTTCAGGGTAATTGGTTGTCAATTCATGCTAAATAATGAAATAGAAAGCTGAGGGCCAAGGTAGTGGGTAAGCACTGCCCAGCAGCTTCATCGTCTGACGAAACATGCATAATTAAAACTCAACTCATTGTTATAGGTCTTTAAGTAGGCAAAATTATTACCCGACATTTTATGCCATAATAACACCCCGAAAACAGCATAAAATGTTTTTTATTTCAAAGTCCTTATTTAAAAGATAGAAACAGGAACTGCACCTACGCAGTCCTTAATCTACCTACACAAAATGAGGAGGCACACTCAAAGATTATGACAGATGGCGCGGTGGCGCCACCTTATTAGTCCATTGCACAGATAAAGAATTTCGGACGTGAGAGCGAGAAGATATTTTTTTTCTCCCACACACACATATGGATGACAGTGACATGCCTAGACACTTACACAGGCGCCGCCTGGCGGGATAAAATGTCAGTGTGCCTCCTCATTTGGCCCTTATCAACAAGTGTTTTAAATGCTAGAAGTTTGGACACGACGTTAAGACATGACGAGACTTTTCACGCTTATAATCGGTTCCGCACTACGTCGCGTCCGAACCGAACCCGTAATAATAAGTTCCGTCATATCCGTAGAACTATGCACTGCGCTTCCGTGCCAAATATAATGACAGATCTTTAAATTTATTAGGCACTAGTTTTTGCCCGCGGCTTCGCTCGCGTTAGAAAGAGACAAAATGTATTAGCCTACGTCACTTTCCATCCCTTAAAAAATCACGTCAATTCGTCGCTCCGTTTTGCCGTGAAAGACTTTCCCATTTATAATATTGGTATGGATTTAATTTAAGATATAATTATTTAATCGATTTGGATGAAGTTTGACATGGGAGAGGATTGATACCCGAATTAAAAAGTTTGATATTGTCTGATAGTTTTTTATCAAACATCATCATCACATTAGTAACAAAAATAATTAAAGATGAGCCCATTGAGCCCTTGTGACAAAATCTATGTTTTTCCAGCCTCAATCAATAGCTTCTCTAGAAGAAGTGGAAGGCGTCAGGGTGAAGCGCGAAGCGGCCGGCAGTGCGGACGTCGCCATCTTCCTCACGAGGGACAGAGTCGTCGCGCTGCTGATGGACGAGAGGGATGCTGTTGAGATGCCGCTGGTCATTGCTGGGTGAGTTTGTATTTTTTAATGATATAGGCAGCAAACGAGCAGACGAGTCGCCTGATGGGAAGCAGTCATCGCTGCCCATGGATATAAGTAACATCAGGGGAGCCACATATGCATTTCCGACCTTTGAGAACCCTAAATACCCGCTTCTTGAAATACCCCGCAAGGGAAACATCTTAATTTTATTTTTATGAATAACATTATTTTGAAACGGAGCCATGCTGGCCTGGGGCCTATTGCATAACAATTTACAACTCATATTACAAGCGGTAGTCCCCCTCCAATTCATGTTATAAGAAAGAGAGTTCCACTTGTAATACAAGTTGTAAATTGTTATGCATTAGGCCCCTGGTGGTCTCAAAGAGGAAAACGAGCCTGCAAATACCCCCTAGTGTAAGATCTGTACACCAACATGAGAGCAATAAAATTCTATTCTATTCTATTCATATCTGGAGGTGGAGCCTGGAGAACTAGTTGCGAGTCTTATGACTGAGCTGGAACGAAACCAAGGCGCTTAAAACGGAAAGACATGGAAGGATATTGTGTGGAGACCCCATGCACCTTTACAGTGTTCTAGAACAAACAACAATGTCTTCAGAAAATATCGCTTACTTATAGCAAATAGATGACAAACAGATCATGAATTTTTGTGGTATTCAAGATACCTATCCACTATTTCTAAATACTAAGCAAGGATTATTTATATAACTAGGATTTACCTCTACATACTTTTTAGCGCCACCTATTAAATAGGTACTATCATAACTACACTGAAAACATCGAAAAACATCGTGAGGAAACCGGACTAATTCCAATAAGGTCTAGTTACCCTTCGGGTTGGAAGGTCAGATGGCAGTCGCTTTCGTAAAAACTAGTGCCTACGCCAAATCTTGGGATTAGTTGTCAAAGCGGACCCCAGGCTCCCATGAGCCGTGGCAAATGCCGGGATAACGCAAGGAGGATGATGATCATAACTACACTGAAAATATTGAGGGAAAATATGATTTTGACCACTTCAGGCTGCGAAACAGCGCCATCTAGTTTTAAGCCTAAAAAGCTCAATATTTCAGGGGTACCCTTTTTTGTATGGGCTTTGTCAGTCCAGTATTAAATCGTTCTTGATACTAAGACATTGTATTAATCCAAAGGGGAAATTAATTATAATTTTACGTATCTCATCTTCTCAAACTTAGAATTCTGGTACAGGAGAACTCATTTTTGTTTTCTGATGAGTGGTAGTCAATTTATCAATGCTCTTGAGTTTATATAGGCATATCATTATTTGATTAAATGTTATATTATATTTTTATATTTTTTTCTTTATAGATACTACCGTCTGGCTACGGGCAAAGAGCTAAACGTGGAATTGGAAAGAGAACCGATCACAGAAGACATAGGTAAACGTCATTTCAAATCTTTAAACATTCGCTTCAAATTGTGTAAACATGTACTAATAGATACTCTACTTTCCAGCTCCTCCGTACCTGTCACAACACCACGTGGTGCCGACGAAGTGGAGTTACTTGCACTACGACGACCCTGTCGTTCTCACTAAGAAACACTTCGCGATATTCACCATGCCGCCCCCGTACCACGGAACGGGCGAGCAGAAAGCGCTCGACACTAACATGAACTCGAGTCTTACCAACAATAATCATAGTAACAACTCCAGTCCGCTCACAGGGTATGACTCCAAACCAGGGTTGCTAGGTTACGATGTTCATTTCGAGAAGTGCAAGAGAAACGACGACTTCAGGCTTTTCGACCCCAACGACGCCTGTTATCTCGATGATGGCATGGGCTTCGATCTTCAGAGCGTCCTCTCCATGGAACTGTTAGAAAACGCGAGCCACCACCCGAGACTTGTCGAGGCCAAAAACGAGGAGGTCCTTCGAAGAGTCGCCGAGATGCAAAAGCTGGTTGAGAACTCGGAGCAGTATTTGACTGAAAACTGTGATGTGTACCATGAGGACGCGTTTAGTAATGGCATGTTGAGAGACGAACTAGTCGGAAAAGAATCGAATGTTGACCATTTAGAGAGCGATACTGAATCTAATAATAGTAGAATGTCCGCTGCGGATGACGCACCGGGAATCCTTAAACATAGCGATTCTTTGCTCCTTCTAACGGAGACTATCAACCAGGGATTATCAGGTTTGAGTATACCCGAAGTGCAAAAGGACGATCTGACGAGGCGACAGTCGCAAGGTCTCAGCGCTATACTTAACAACTGCGGCCTCACCGATGCCTTGATAGCTTTAAACAATGATCTCTCTCATTCCGAAAGCGACAACGATTCCTTGTACACGCCGACTAGTAGTCCTATACGTAAGCATCAGAAAGCTACGAATAAAGCAGTGAGGACTAGCTTCGGTCTGCATAGTCCTGATTCGACTCTGGATAGTAAAGAGTCGAATTTAAAGGAGTATTTGAAGCAGCTCAGAGAGAAAAGTAGTAAGGAAGAAGAGAAAGCGAACTTCCCTTATTATGAAGAAACGAGCGTCGACAATGACGCGGAGCTTATAGACTTGACGCTGATCCCGCCGCCGCAGACGCCGGACGAGTTAGACTGTGCGACGCAAGTGCCTCAAATATTACCGGTCGTGCCCCCGTCTTTTGCAGACGACAAGAAAAATTCTATAGAAAATTTAAACGGAGCGCCCAAGAAGGGTGATATAGAAGAGTTTATAGCTAACGTTACCGTGCAACCTCCCACTGTCAGAGTCACTCCCGCGATCGAACTCACCCCCGAGGAGATCATGTCTTACATCATCCCGCCACCCCCGGGGTCCAACTCCTCGACTTTAGATAGGGAACCGGTCAGCTACGTCAACCACAGCCAGATAATTGAAGCGCAGCGACAGAATCATAAAGATGTGAAAGCTAACGGCGAAGTAGTCAAAGGCACGCTCAGCGTCAGCGAAATAAGGAATATGTTTACGGCGAAGAGTTTAAGCGACGCTCGAAATAGTTTACTATTGAAAGAGAAAAGCAAAACCCAAGCTCCTAAATCCGATTCGCCGAAGAGTAAAAGAAAAAGCGGCACCGAAAAACCGGCGAACGGCACGGCACACGTGATCGAGTACCCTACGGTGGAAAGGAAAGGCATGTTCTCCTGTTGTAGTAAAGATAAAAATAAAAGTGATGACAGCGACGAAGCGGATAAAGGGGGTCAGGTGGAGAAATCAGATTCCATGCCGGACGTTTGCGAAATCAGGCCGCCGCCGAGGAGAAAGAATGTCGACCACGCGCCGCCCGAGAGACCGCCCAAGAACCCACCCCCGCCCGCGCCGAGACCGCGGTCCAACTCCTTCACGTGCCCAAACAACGAGCTAACAGTCGTCGAAATACCGAACAATCACTTCAGCACCTTAAACAACAGGCGACTAAACTACAAAGTCGTCTGCGAGATAAACGACCAAATGCAGCCGCCGATCCCTCCTAGATTGGAAACTAAAGTTCTATCCCCGCCGCCGCCGTTATTGCTTCCTCCTAAAAAACCTCCTTTACCTCCCGTGCCGAGTATCGAAGTCCTCCGCATGAAGACCGCACAGAAATCATCTCCGGTAAGAGAGCAGCGTCTCGCGAGCATCGGCTCGCCGCACTTCCAACGAAACTTGAACTCGTACAGAAACTTAGAGAATGAGAGTCGACTAGACGACGAGCAGGTACGGTCAACGCCGAACTACAGCTCGATGACGCTGCAGAGTCGACACGTCCGATCCAGCTCGGAGACTAAAAACACGATTTTAAAGAACAATGAGATGTCGACAGTTCTATCATTATGTTCCCCGCAGATGAACCGACGGTTTAGCAACCGGCCGGACCTTTTAAACGGCGCCGCGGGGAATGACTCAAAGACATTTAGTCCGCCGACGGATAGGAAATTCCGAGCGAGTCCTACTCCTAAAGTTCAGAACCACGTTCGCTTTAAAGACGACGTCGTGGATGATATTCCGACGCCGCCGTCGCCTCCTCTAGTATTTCCCGAAGCGAACGGAGTAGTCGGTGTGGAGGCGTTGTTGTTGGCGGCCGAGGCGGCGGCGACGACGTTGTTGTCGAGGCTGCATGCCGCGGCGCAGCGAGCGCAACATCAGCACGCTCACGGGGGAGGAGAGGACATCGACGAGTTAAAGTTTCAGGTAATTCTGACCAACGATTGATATGAAGCCTCACCAGAAATATATAACTACGCGCCAAATTGCGAAATTTCATCAGAATTACAGCGCCCTCTGGACAATAGTCACATGTTTCTGTTCAGGCTTTAATTCCTAGACATTGGTTTCAATTTTTACGATTTTTGCACATTATAGCTTCTGACACGGGACTTAATCGCGTATCAAAACGCTTGTCCATCAAATTTTTCATTGTGGTCTCACAAGACGCGAGGTTTTCTAACTATTGGCATTCGGTCTCGTTTATTGACTCAAATTGTGTCCTCGAAAATGTTTGTCTAATCTGAACTTGCTTTTCGCGTTTCATATAAATTGTTACCTTTTGATTATGCCTCCCAGTCTTTCAAATTTTATCAGTATAACTATCCAAATATACTTACAATCTATTGCATTTTTCAGCGAGCACGGAGCGAGCTGACCTCTTGCGCGGTCACCCTTGTGGGGGCTTCTCGGACACTGGTGGGGGCGCTGGGGGGCTCGGGCGTCGTGGCGGGCGCGCTGACGGACTGCTTGACGCCTCTGCGGAGGCTGGCGGATCTAGCACAGGTATGTATTGGCTTAATTAACTAGACAGTGGAAAGTAGAAACAGACAAGAAGATACCGTTACGGCCGCAAAGAAAAAAGTGTTGCATTGTATAAGACTATATTTTCTGTGATTCTTCTTACACATAATATAGCAAATTATCTTACTCCACTGCGGAAACTATGACGCTCTTGTTGGACGACATATTCCTTGTTTCGCAGTCGTTGAAGTTTTGAGATAAACATATAAGCTGCAGTTTAAAACCGTACCATTCATAAGTTGTGTTTCTTTTATAAAAACCTAAACTTTAAATCGGTAATAAATAAACACGAATCGGAATATAGAACCTCCTTCTTCTGGCTAAAGAATTCGGTTTACAAATACACATTATCAATGCTATTTTTACAAGAATTACTTGAGACGAAAGCATCTTTTCTCTGAGGTAAACAGTGTTTTATAATAACTACAATTTCAAGCCTCAGCAACTCACATGTACCAATCTATTTTGCTTTAAATATTTTGTAGGTACTATTTTCATATCTCCTCCTTGTTCGCAGGCTCTCGGCCGCCACACGTCATCCCCGCTGCAGACCCGCAACCTGATCCTGCGTGTCCACGACGTCACGGCTGCGTTCAAGGACCTCGCCGGCGCTGACATGGCGGCCATCATACGGAACCACCACGCTAAGACGGAACACAACTCGACGCTAGAAGGCCAACTTGCGCTCCGAGCAGAGTGTCTGGCCAACGTGCTGGCAACGTTGCTTAGAAGCTTGAGGGTATTTTCGCCGTGATAATATAGAAACTAAAGGATAATTCGATTGGTTCATAAATGGGGTCGTACAGGATCATATTGTAGCAACCAAAATGGCCGCCATATTGTAATCATCAGGTGAGACCGAACACAACTCGACTTTAGAAGATCAACTTGCGCTCCGAGCAGAGTGTTTGGCGAACGAACTGGCAACGTTGATTAGGAGCTTGAGGGTGTTTTCGCCTTGATAATGTATCATATTGTAACAGTTAAAATGGCCGCTATTATACGGAATCTTCACACTAAGATGGAACACAACTCGACGTTAGTATGAACGCAGTGTCAGCAATATAAAAAAAGCTACTTGATTTTTAAGCTAATTTGATCGTTCCAAACTAAAGCTATTGATTTAAGTATTTAACTAGAACCATAAATTGATCAACAATTTCAGATAATCTATCACGAAGAGACCATAATATTACAAATCGCATTAAAAACAAAAAAAAATGTAATCCACTACATCGCTACAATACGAGCATCTCGAAAATGTTGACAAGGGTCAAGTTGTATAACAAAAACCATACCTTATTATTCTAAAAACTACATAGGTACAAGTAAAATACAGGACACGCAACACAGAATAAGTAAACACTTATGCCCGTTGTTTGCGTGACTCTATTTTGGAGAATAACTTGGTTGAATAAAACGATCATAATTACAAATACAAATCAAATACAAATCATTTATTCGTGATAACAAGATACAACACATAAAACAATACAAGCACATTCAAAAGTTAAAAGAAAAATTAATAATTAAAAAAAAACAATGAAAAAAACACATATATCGATGAAATAGTTTACCACCAAAAGGTCCCGCCTCAGCGTAATGCTAAACAAGGTCAGCGCTGATCTTAGTTATAATGATAATCTATCTGAAAACGGCGACCATAGATTTAATTTGTTATTCAAGTTCCAATATGTATATTTTCCATTCGTTAGTTAAGATTTCTGTTAAAACTAACCGTTACTAAAAAGAGACCAAATAAAATTAGGTACGTTGGTATAATTGTAGTTAGCAACACTTGTGTTAATTTTAAGTTGTACTTTTGTAAATTTTAACATATGTTAATGTTTATATTTGTTGATAATATAATTTTCGCATAGTTTTTTACATTAAGTAACATGTTAGGATGTATACTTTAAATAAGGTGCAGAGGTAAGCGTAATATCATAACACAAAATGGTTTAACCAACATTGCAATAAATGAATATTGTATCATAGATAGTAAAACCTCATGCACCTCTAAACATCTTCTATCGCTATATTATTCCTTAGGCAGTGTTACCATAGTAAATACTAAGTTTACATATACATATCTATTTACATAAAGTGTTGTATATTTCTATAGGTAAGGAAGTGTGATCGGATTTTAGGGTGCAAAACTATTGTGTAATCATATTCATATCTCTTGAATGTCTAAACTAATCATATCTTGTATCGTTTTTAAAACAATATTGAATAGAATTTTGCATGCATTTCTGTATCTATCTACTCGAAATTGGCGTAAAATTTGAGGGATCTAATTTTTTTCTAAAAAGCTCTTAGCGTATACAATTTAAATGTTTTTTTAACGCGTGCTTCCCGCGCTTGTTACGGTGTTGCCAGAGACAGTTTTGTTGAAGTGAATGTTGCCAGCGTTTCGAGATCGCGATGTGCTGATATTTCAATATTGGTGCTATTTTTAAATGTACGTTTTTGTATCAGAATTGGTTGAACTTCGCTTTAAACGGTGGACTGAAATGAGAGCACCAGTGATTTGAATTTCTATAGATTTTAGGCCGAACCACGTTAGAAGCATGCTTCGTGGCCCCATCTCACTGCGTTGACACGAATGCGGTTGTAATGTTTGCAATTATATGTGACATGTCACATCGCTCGCGTAGCCGCATTCGGTGTGTACTGGACGCTAAGCTCCGTAATGATGCAACGTAAGCAATATCTACTCTGTAAGCCTGGTAAAGTACAATTTATTTCACATACCAATTTCGCGGTAACCAAAGACAATTTTGTATGAATCCAGTTTTATTTTCATATATTTTATAAAATCGTAAATATCGTAATAATGTTTATTTCGTTATCTTTGGCTTTTAACTTAACAAAGTGTCAAAAATATGTCTATCTACAACCTTAACGTAAGTAAGGTACAGCGGGGCAAATCTCGACTGGGGGGCAATTGTAACTAATCCATTTTTTCCATTATTACACTATGATATTGAGTTCTACATGTATCTACTGAACACGACTACCATATATTATATAACCGGTGTATTTAATAATGCAAACATTGGAAAAAATGGACCAGTTACATTTGCCACTCAGTCGTATATTTCCCTTAAGTCGTAAATTTGCCCCGCTGTACCTACTGATGTGCCGATGGAAAGTTTCCAAAATTCGGAAATTTTCACATAGGAAAACTTCGGAAAATTTCCATACTTTTTATGGACAATTGTATGGATGGAAATTTTCCAATTCATAAATTTAAATTCCCTTAATTTTTAGTGAAAGTTTCGTGAATTTTTCAAGAAATTTAATTTTTTTGGAAAGTTTCCGCAACTTGCACATCACATCACTAAGTATACCTAAGAAATGATGTCGTATATACATATTTTTGGCACTTCTATATTTCAATACCTTGACGGTATCTAATTGTACGTTCAAGTTAAAATCGTATTACACTACGTGTATGCATGCATGCATTATCCACGTGCATAGAGCATGCATGCATATGCGTAGAGAAGCTATAATAATATACAGGATGGAAGATAGACAAGGTAACATTGTATCACAATATATGAAACCGATTTATTTATTGTTTATAATAACATAATGCAATGCATTTGATGTAATAAATGATAAATTCTGAGCGATTGTTTATTTTTTCTTTACCTTTGCCTGCAATAATCCCTCCCGGACCACCAGGTTGAATTCCTAAAATGTTGAAATCCCGAAACGTTGACTTTCCCAGAATGTTGATTTTTTCAGTTTCGCAAAATGTTGAATTCTCATAACGTTGAAATATCAAAAAGTTGAATTCTCAAAATGTATACTTTCAACATTTTGGGATTTCTACATTTTAGGAACTCAAGTTTATATTCTTGGAATCTTTTTTTAACATGGGTATTTTTTAATATGATTTCTACTCAGAATCGCGAGCTTTTTGGTCCTAATAGGAGAAAAAAATGTACCTTTGATGGTCATGAATTTCAGTCTTCAGACTGTATTTAACCCATTGCTGTAACGGGGAACAAAATTTTAAGGCATTGCTTCGAAAAGGCTCATCAGTGGAGTCTTGGGACTTAAATATGCCCTGAAACTATATAGCATGTAACAAAAGTCAATAGGGTGCTTTGAGATAATTTCGACATACAGAAATGCTCGGGTAATTTCGAAAGGGGAATCTTGATATGATGGAAATAATGGTGATTTTTATGTGACTTTCAAAATTAGACGACGTTCGAAATTACCCCAATGCACCTTACTTCAACAGCCGACAAGACCCTGATTGCTATTTAAGCGGAAAAAATCGAAACTCATTTTTTTCGAACTACGAAATTTTTTCACTTGTATCACACTTAGGGTCATTAGTAACCCTATCAGCTGTTAAAGTATCACTCGGGACCTTTGCTACACCCTGTAGGTACCTACTGCAAATATAATCTTATGGAAATTCAACATTTTAGGGTTCACCATACCGCAAAGTCAACTTTCTGCAAATTCAACATTTTAGGATTCAACAAGCTGCAAATTCAACTTTATGCAATTTGGACATAAAAAGAACTCAACATAATGCAAATTCAACATTTTAACATTCAACATCCTGCAAATTCAACTTTTTGCAAATCCAACATTTTAGGAATTCAACTTGGTGGTCCTGGAGGCAATAATCAATTTACTGAAGACTGAGGTCCGCTTGGCGACTAAACCCAGGATTGTAAATGTGACGTTATCTGGATAAAGGGACCTTATTGTCGTTGGCGCTTACGTCCCGCGGCGTCGTATTTCGTCACTACTTTAAAAAAAACTTGTATCTTCGTCTGTCAATGAAAAGAAAATTGTAGTAAGTATGTATGAAATGCATATAGACTTACTGCGTTTTAACTTTGAGGAGCAGCGTGGGATACGAGATTTTTTCAAAGTAGTGACGATTTGTACCTATACGGACATAGCTCATAACGCCGTAAGCGTAGATACCCAGAGATTGTCACAAATTTGTGTGTTACTTTTGACCACAGAAATGCCTCAAAATCTTCCGAGTTTCTCATGTTTATAATGCCCACAGAACACATACAAGAGATACATCTAAACAGGGTTCACATCTGATAAAAATCTCCTGTGTGCTTTAATAATTTTAACCTTATACTCCAACTTCCTCCAAAAATTTTCCATTGCTAAGTTTTCCTTCATTATGAGTTCCCTAAGGCCGTTTTCACATTATCCGATCCGATATCGGGTGTCGGACCGACATCCTACATCCGATAAACGCTTCCGATAGTGTCGGATGTCGGTCCGATAAAACGCATTGTTCCAAATCAATGAAATATGATTTTGTATCAAAAAATATTTTTAAAAAGTTTTATATTTAATAATTATAAGCACTATATTTCAAATATTTTATTGTAAAATTAAAATAACGAGCATAAAAATACTCAAGAGCGGCAGGTAAAAAAAAAAATTACATTTAACTTTATCTACTAAAAGATGAAAAAATTTGAATCCGCAATTCGGACCGATGAATTACAATCTTTTTTTTTTTCAACAGAAATGCATCATTAACAGCTGTTTAATAGACGCCATTTTTGTCACGCACACTACTACAAACGTATACCTAAATTATATACGCACACACACAAATATTATCGGCCGACAGCTGGCGGGGGGTCCGGCATGCCAAAAATGTCGGAAGCGTCCTGCCGATATCGGCAGTTCGATGGTGCCTCGGACAGAAACTGTTGTAGGAGAGTGCCATTTGCATTAAATCCGCAATTTTTGCGTTTTATATCGTTTTCTAGTAATAATGATCTATTAAATACATAAATAAAGACCGGGAAGCGCATTAAATCTTACATTTTACATCCTTTCTACATCCGATATCGGATCGGATAATGTGAAAACGGCCTGATGACACGGTTCACACGAAGCCTCAGTGGAGACAGCTAATGCTGAAGTTAGCGCCGGGTGGCATGCGCACCTAACTTCAGGGTCTGTGCGCACTGGTATGGACTCATGGTCCGACCACAACGTGTCAGGTACGTCCTTAAGCTTGGTAGAGATTAGCACAGCGTAGTTCTTACCCGGGTGTGGGAGGGCTTAAATATACTTGCAGTGTCCACCATGACAACTCACCGACGATACATCCGATGGTCGCTAGTTTTCGACCTCTTCCTGTAAAAAAAAAATATATATAAATAAATATTATAGGACATTCTTACACAGATTGACTGAGGCCCACGGTAAGCTCAAGAAGGGTTGTGTTGTGGGTACTCAGACAACGATGTATATAATATATAATATTTATAAATACTTATATACGTAGAAAACATCCATGACTCGGGAACAAATATCTGTGCTCATCACACAAATAAATGCACTTACCGGGATTTGAACCCGGGACCGCGGCGCAGCAGGCAGGGTCACTACCGACTGCGCCAGACCGGTCGTCAAAACCTAACTTGGTAACCTGTAATGGCTGTAATATATTTTATACACGTATGTATGCAATATATTGCATGTATGCAAGTGCTGCAACTGACTGGATCCATGGATAGCCATGCAGTCACTATCCAATCCATAATTGTCAACAATTATAAGTAGGTAGTACCAAACAATGTTATGAATGAATGAATGAATGAATATTTTTATTTCGTGCAACCATGGACACATATGTTATTAGTAGGACTTACAAACTAAGGGGTTAGTGCATACAATATTAAATTTAAAACAACACAACACTCATTGGGGAATGCAATCCCTCGCAGTGCGCTAAATAGGGACAGTCAACCCTGCCCGCTATCATTTGTAGGATGCTGTTGGGGCTGACGCGTACCCTGCGCACCAGGGATGCTGCACGCGCACGCATGGTTGTATGTTATAAAATTAACAATAGTACATTGTGCAACAAGGGGAGGAAGTTGAATATTACTAACGAGAGTAAGTTAAATCGCGACGGCTTGCCGGAGCGATTTAAAGACTCGAGTTAGTAATATTCATACTTCCCGAGTTACACACAATGTTTTTCATCACACTTGCATTATAAAAAATATGCAAAAAGGTAAAAAAGAGTTCAATACAGTACTAGAAATTTCTTAACTCCCTAGGGAGAACGATTTTTCTATAACTCACGCTCCGCCTGCGTGCAATAGCACATTTAGTGTGCGAGTGTGATGAAATAATAAGTTGCTACACCCTCTCAGGGTTCATGTTTAACATTATGTCATTTTGTTGTAGGTACATATTATGATTTGCAAAATAAATTATTAAATGATTTCCTTTTTTATTTTAGTCGTGCTCCCGATATTCATTCAAAACTCTTATAATAAATCCGACTTTTGAACCCGTTGACCACGAATGATTTAATAAAATGTTTTTTTTTTTAGTATTTTTAGGTATATTAACTTTATTATTTTCATCATCCTCCTTGCGTTATCCCGGCATTTGCCACAGCTCATGAGAGCCTGGGATCCGCTTTGACAACTAATCCCAAGGTTTGGCGTAGGCACTAGTTTTTACGAAAGCGACTGCCATCTGAGCTTCCAACCTGAGGGGTAAACTAGACTTTATTGGAATTAGTCCGGTTTCCTAACGATGTTTTACTTCACCGAAAAGCGACTGGCAAAATATCAAATGACATTTCGCACATAAATTCCGAAAAACTCATTGGTGCGAACCGGGGCGAGGATTTAAAACTCATATTATCATGTACACTATAAAATAGTACCTATTTGATCTAAAAGTACGTGTTCTAACGTCTGGATCGTATAATGATAGCCCGGCGATGATAGCTCGCTCCATGTTTGTCATAAGCCAACGTCCGATCGCTTGCGACCGGTTGTGTGAGTGTTCGCACCCTCGTGCCGTTCGTCTGTAAGGTTCCGTAGATTTATTTTCAGTACCCGGCGATAATGATTGCACATCGGTTTTTCGTCTTCTTAGAGCGTTGTCTCTTTCTTACTTATGTGACGTTAATTGTCTCTTTCTTACTTATGTGACGTTTTAATTGTCTCTTTCTTACTTATGTGATGTTAATTGTCTCTTTCCAAAGACCGGTGTGCATTCTTCATCGCCGTTATACTGTATGCGGATCCCATGCAAAACAGTTTAAGTTTTTTTTTTAAGAAAAAAAACACAGTTACATAGTACCTTAAATTAAATTTTCGCCAAACTGTCAGACAGTTTGTTGGCGAAAGTAAATATAGTACAGTGATGAAAGGAGGATATTTTTAAAACAAGTGGTGATAAATAGACACGTTACGAATTCTCTGTTCGCATGTGTATAATACGACGTTTTGACCTGACAAGAAATGTACTACTTTGCGAACTAGTACGGGAAAAGTCCATAAAACGACCATATGTACTGAAAAACGTCGTACGATACACGTGTGTCTTTAGGTCTTTTTCTCGTGGGAATTCGGAACTCGATCGAATTTTCTCTTTTTGGTAATTATAAGTACTCTCACGTAGAACATTTGAAGCTCAGAACAGCAAAATGTATGAAATGGCAATTTTTAAACGAATCCTTTCAAATCCATTCCAACATTACCTAATTTCCAATCATGTTAAAAAATCAAATATCACTGTTTCGCACTCTCGTTTCTTTCAGCCCTAGCTAGCCAACAGATTATACACCTGCCCGCGGGTCCCTAGCCAACTAGTTTCAATTGCAGTACAGAGGCCTCAGAGCAAAAAGATGTCCACAAATAGACGGCCATAGGCCTGACATTCCTGCGTTAGACGTTTGTAATAAAATTGCTGCCCGTTTAAGGCACAGCCGTGTTTTTTTTTCTTCTATCCCAAGTAGGTACTTCTAAAAACTTCTAATAGTATTGCGAATAGACTAGAGTGAATCGGCCATTTTGATTAATTAAAATTTTGAAAAAACCCCCGACCGCGACATAGTACACCGATTTTCATGAAAAATGGCACATGGCTAAGAACACTCCCGACTTACTCAGCTTTCAGACAAAAAAAAAACTAAATCCAAATCGGTTCATCCGTTCGGGAGCTACGATGCCACAGACAGAAACACACGCAGACAGACAGACAGACACGTCAAACTTATAACACTCCGTCGTTTTTGCATTGATAATATTTTGAAGGCACTCCCACATTGTATAATACCTATTACCTACACTCTAGTGGCCAAAGCGCTCTCAATTTCTAAGTTTCAAGAAAACGGAATAATGTGATTTTTTCTATAGAAACCGAGTATTTTTATTTTCATAATGAAAGTTTTCCTTGTATCACGTAAGTTGTCCTTGTATACGTTTTGTAGGAGGTATATAGGGCATAGCGAATGACATTCCGCTTTGTGTGGTAGGGCACAGCACAGCGGATATCATCTCTCTCGAATCTAGAGCAGAGCCCAACTGCGGAAGTACCTCCGCCTTACAGAAGACCGCAGCCAAATAGCTCTACTCCTTTTTGCTGTGTACTTAACACAGGGTTGGCAACGCGCACGTGACACTTATTGAATTTCAGGCGTCCATAGGTTACGGTGACCGCTTCCCATCGGGTGGACCGTATGCTTGTTTGCCACCGACGTAGTGTAAAAAATAAATAGGTAAATATTTTTCAAATTAATGATTTTTTTAAAAGTCGATAAGTACTAAGTTGATACTTACTTTAAGATTTAAAATAAATGATAAATGATATGTCATCCTCAATGAAAACCTGCTAAAGACCACAAATTATACCCTGGTCTAACATAATGATACAAATACGATAATTCAATACAAGTCAGGGGCCTTATTCGACTCACATTGACTGTCAATGTCGCATCATTTTAAAATCAATATTATCGCATGTTGATTCCATGAAGTTGTGATTTGTTTTGTTAAAAAAATAAGTAATGTACCTAACTAAAATTGGTTGACTGGAAGAGATCCCTTATAGGGATAAGTTCGCCTTTGTACACCATAACTATACTGTATTTCTATGTCCTAACTTGTCTTGTGTACAATAAAGTGTTTACATACATACATACATAAAATCAACTTAGTTTTATTACTATACTATACGGCTTATAATAGTTTCGTTTGACACTTGTCAAGCAACTGCAATTTTCTGATTTTGAGGGGTGATTAGTACCTATTCCACAAATAGCTATTTTATCCATATCAAAGGCGAATCATCGCGAAACATCAGTTTTGTCAATTTGAATAAGCTCCAGAGTTTCCGATACTTCGTTCCGATGTAAAAACTGGCTAGACTGGGAAAAAAGCGGTTTACTAATGCGTAAACAAATGGTGCAGAACGGCATTTATAGGTCACAGGACAGCTGGACGTCTGTAAGGGTCCTAAGAATTCTAATTCTTGATAAAAAAAGTCCCTTCTATTCTATAAAGTTCCACTTGGAATTGGATACATAAATATAATTAGTCCGTTTTCACATTATCCGATCCGAATTCGGATGTCGGAAGAATTTCAATGTAAAAATATTTTTTAAGAAAAAAAAACCGTCGCCTTTCGGGTTCTGGTGAAAGCTACTTGCGAATGTTGGATTATGTAGAAATGTGTAAGTATTTTTTAAAACTGCTTTTAATGCTTTAATTATTAGATGGCAACACAAATGAATATACGTATAACGTTAAGGTTTGAGGAGTTTCCTCAATTCCTCATGAATCCGATTATATTATAAGAAATCGAAGCTTGACAAACTTTGACTTGAAAACTCAATAATATGCTTAACAAACATAACTAAATAAATGTCACTGTTCTGAACTTAAATGCATGCTTTTCTTACAAAAATACCAAAGTCACTATGAGTGTGCCGTTCAGATTTGAGGAGTACGGTTCTGACTATCATCAGCAGTTCCACTGCACCAAATGTCACTGTTCTAGACGTAAGCGCATGCTGTTCTTATAAAAATGGCAAAGTCACTATAAGCGTGCCGTTCAGATTTGAGGAGTTTGGTTCTGGCCATCATCAGCTGTTCCACTGCACCAAATCTCACTGTTCTGGACGAAAGTGCATGCTGTTCTTATAAAAATACCAAAGTCACTATAAGCGTGCCATTCAGATTTGAGGAGTTCGGTTCTGACCATCATCAGCAATTCCACTGCACCAAATGTCACTGTTCTGGACGAAAGTGCATGCTGTTCTTATAAAAATACCAAAGTCACTATAAGCGTGCCGTTCAGATTTGAAGAGTTCCGTTCTGGCCATCATCAGCAGTTCCACTGCACTAAATGTCACTGTTCCGTACCTAAATGCATGCTGTCCCTTTAAATGAGGCTTATTTGAGGTATAGAGAGTCCAAAACAGAAAGTAGCAAACAATACTACTATGACCTAAAAAAACTAGTAGTGCGAAGTATTTACAATGAAAAGCAAGCTTATTACAACAACCACATAAATTCACATTATAAAGATTCTAAGTCATTATGGAAAAATCTTAAAAAAACTGTTTTATCAGACTCGAATAACCGAGACTGTCTCCCTGACCGTTTTAATGATCCAAACCTGATCAACGATAACTTTTTGGATGTGCCTGGGTGTAGCAGGGTTCCACTGTCTACCTTTTTAGATTTTGAGGGTAACTTATTTGGTAACTCTCTTTTTAACCTCAAGCCGGTCAATGAACAGCAGGTAGGTAAATATATTGTGGCTATTACTTCAAATTCAACCGGTGTAGACAACATTAATAGGGATATGATTGTACTTACACTCCCGCGTACGCTCTCTGTGATTACGGCTATCATTAATAAGTCAATATTGACTGGAGAGGTGCCTGCTATATGGAAGTCTGCCCTGGTCACCCCACTGCCTAAGGTGGATAACCCTTCTGAACCTAAAGACCTAAGGCCAATCAGCATACTTCCTTTTTTGTCTAAAGTCTTGGAAAAGGCTGTTTATGAGCAGTTCTACAAATATATAGAAGACAATAATATTCTACCTGACGTGCAATCAGGGTTCCGCAAGGGAATGGGAACGGTTACAGCTCTAATGGATGTAGTAGATAACATCATTTCAGAGCAAGACAATGGCAAGGGTACCTGTCTAGTGTTATTAGATTTTTCTCGCGCCTTTGATTGTATAGATACTGCCTTGCTAATCGCTAAATTGCGTTTCTATGGAGTAGGTTCGAGATCACTGGCGTGGTTTAGTGATTATCTGAATGGACGCACGCAATCCGTTAAATTAACTAAGTACGATGGTACAGTAATGATATCTGACTCTAGAAACCTAACCCGAGGAGTGCCTCAAGGCTCTATACTCGGCCCTTTACTGTATATTATATACGCTGCTGATATCACCAAAAGCATCAAAAACTGCAATTATCACCTATACGCAGATGACGTTCAACTATATTATGCAGCCCGTCCAAGTCAGTTCGATGTGGCACTACAAAAAATAAGTACAGACCTGGAAAATATCTCCACTTGGGCAGATAATAACGGATTACTGTTGAACCCACTTAAATCAAAGTTATTGATACTCGGATCCAAAGTACAACTCTCTAGGATTTTATGTAATGAACCTAAAATTTTTATAAGGGGTTCACTGATCGAACGCGTAGACGAGGCTAGAAACTTGGGATTAGTCATTGACAACCAGCTGAGGTTTGAGAAGCATATAGGAGAATTAGTGAAGTCGTGTTTTTTTCGTCTTAAGGTCTTATACCAAGTACGATACCTCTTAAATGAGGAAATTCGTAAGTTGTTGTGCGAATCGCTGGTACTCTCTAAGTTAAATTATGCAGACATTGTGTACGGGCCACGACTATTGGAAAAAACTCGTCGTCTTATCCAAAGAGTCCAAAATGCCTGTTTCCGTTTTTGTAGCTCAATACCACCGAGAACACACATTACACCATACCTTAACAAAGCATCCATATTAAACATGTCCTCACGGAGGCACTTACATCTAGCTAGTCTCTTATTTGGCGTTTTGAATGACAAAAAGCCCCATTACTTATTCTCTAAAATACGCATATCCTCTTTCCATGAACGACATGGTACACGGTCTACCAGGCGATGTCTCCTAGAAGCTCACCCTCACAAAACTGTTGCTTTTACAGGCTGTTTCCGGTATCTCGCAACCAGGTGCTGGAACAATATCCCGCCCCCGATTCGTCAAATTAAAACTAAATTTACTTTTAAACGTCATTTTAAAAAATATCTTTTAGAAAAACAAAGTTTGGGTATCCCTTATGGCTACCTGGTTGCAGATTACCGGATTTAGCTTCAGGTTTAGCTCTAGCTGTAGCAATTATTTTACTATCTATCGATCTAACAGATCAAACACACATTTCTTTTCATCATAGCATTCATCTCACTCGTTTCATAGGCAATTATTTATAGATATTTTAGGTATATAATTTCATCTCTTTACAATATTTCTTATTCAATCAATTATGTGTTATCGTGATCTGATCCGGTTCCGGCAGAATATCAGTGCTGCTGCCTCAGGGCGTAGCGTAATACTGAGCCGTGACCCTTTTGTCTTGTTGCGACGCGCACAGTATCATAGTACGCTATTGTAAAAATCTGTGTAATTTCCTGTTTTCCAATTTGCTTATTATGTATTCTAATTCTTTTTTGTAACTTATTTCTTTTGTGTATTCTGTGTGTATTGTGACAAACAAATAAACGTATATCTATCTATCTATCTATCTTAAAAACACAAAAATCACTATATGTATGCCTTTCAGATTCGAGGAGTTCCCTCGATTTCTCCAGGATCCCATCATCAGAACTGGGTTCTGAGAAAAATGGGACCAATCTGTATGCATATACATTCAATCAAAAAAAAAATTTCAAAATCGGTCCAGTAACGACGGAGATATCGAGGAACAAACATAAAAAAAAAAAACATACAGACTACTTGATAACCGTCCTTGAGAGATATTATGAGGCGAAGGTTAAAAACAAGATGGCGCCTGTAATGTTCTACTACTGTACGGTCCTACATCCGATATCGGAACACGCAACTGAATGCTATTTCATATTTTTTTAGAGGAAGAGCCCACAGCAGTCTAAGGAGGTAGGGCATAGCGAATGATATTCCGCTTTGTGTGGTAGGGCACAGCACAGCGGATATCGTCTCGCTCGAATCGAGCAAGCATCAGCAAAAAATCGAGCAGAGCCCAACTGGGGTAGTACCTCCGCCTTACAGAAGACCGCAGCCAAATAGCACTAGACCCTACTCATAGTGTTGTGTTCCTGCCGGTGAGTAAGGCTGCCAGAGCTCAACGAGGGTGCGGTGTGCTGATGACGGGAGGACTTACGGAACTAACTTGTTCCGTCCTTTTTGCTGCAGTGTACTTAACACAGCAAAAGGGAATGTACAAGTTTCTAATGGGGTGTTAACGCCCATGTGACACTGTTTGAGTTGCAGGCGTCCATAGGTTACGGTGACCGCTTTACATCAGGCGGGCCGTATGCTTGTTTGCAACCGACATTAGGGTGGTCCAAAAAAAAAATTTTTTTATTGTTTGAGCTCCACATGGTTATTTCTACACGAAAACTTATTAAAATCATGTCAACCAATTTTGAGAACAATCAGACTTTATTTAGAGGTCGCTCAAAATAAAGCAATAATGCCATACTGAAATGTATGAAATGAACTTGACTAAAGAAAAAATCTTACATGGAGGTATTTTAATGATTTAATTATATTTTTCCCTATTTCATTAGAGCTAAATAAAACATGAACCGGGCAGTTTGCAATGTTTTAATTATTTCGGTTTTTATTTTATTATAGGAGATATCCAATTTTAAATGTATCTTGAGCGACCTGTAAATAATGAGCAAATGGGTTAAAATTTGGTACATAAACTACTAATTCATAATAGAACAAAGGGAACCATGTGGAGAAAGGATTAGTCATATTTATTTTTCTTCCATACAAATGTGAACCACCCTAACCGACATAGTATTAAAAAAAAACAGCAAATGCTAAACAGCTGTTAATTTTTAAAATTCTTAGAACTCAAGTATTCAAGACCATACTCAATCAATAAATCTCCAACATCACTGAGCGTCTTTCGGGTGCGCTCAAACAATGGCGAATGTTATAAGTTTTTCTGCGCGCGCGCCGCCGCCGATTAGGAACCGGTTTGCGGTGCAGTGCTCTCCTCACTAAGCGCGATTCTGCAGCGTAGCTTAAGGGGACACACTTATAAACATACCATACTGTGGAAAAAGTAACAGGAGAGAAAAACTGAGGGAAAATTGGCTGTTGATCATCCAAATTGTACGAGTAAACTCCTAGTTACTCGTACTACGCTTATATAAATATCACTATCTATTTAAAAACTTAGATGGTGCATGGAGATCTGCCACAGATGTCATATATACCATAGATCAAGCAAACGTATCTAGTTAGCGTGTCAAATGAACTCAGTGAAATCCACTGAGTTGTCCGTCTTTACTCGCAGCTTGCAGCTTTCGGGCGTCAATTTTTGTAAGTTGAAGTCAACCAAAACATAAAAAATGCCTCGTTACGTGATATTCAATTGCAACAACACAAAAATTATGAACAATCAAGAGCCTGAGACATATTTAAAATTACAGGCAAGAATCAACTTCAGTACAAAATTTGACACGCTCGGCCCCTATACAAATATATGAATTTATTTCTTCTATCTAAATTAAGTTCTGTGAGATCTGCCTTCTCTTTATTTTACCACCAACATCAGCGTGCGTAGCCCACGAAACGAAACGCTCATAGATCTGACGACTTCATAGTTTTGACGACTGGTCTGGCTCAGTCGGCAGTGACCCTGCCTGCTGAGCCCCGGTCCTGGGTTCGAATCCCGGTAAGGGCATTTATTTGTGTGATGACCACAGATATTTGTTCCTGAGTCATGGATGTTTTCTATGTATATAAGTATGTATTTATCTATTTAAGTATGTATATCGTCCCTTAGCACCCATAGTGCAAGCTTTGCTTAGTTTGGGGCTAATTTGATCTGTGTAAGGTGTCCCCAATATTTTTTTTTTATCTCTCGCTCTAACTCTATCGCTCTTGCGTATCGCTTTTGCGGCGACAGAGCCTTTTGCGGCGTTTCGTTTTCGTTTCGCGTCGTAGTAATGCTATTCGGCTAAGGGGCCAGAGCAGACCGAATTTCGATGGCGTGTAGCATCAACGATTGTCATTTTGGCTAAGCTGGCTGGACAATGTCCAATTTGACTAACAATAAAGGGGGAGTAAGTCACCGATGGACAATTGCCATAGAGAGCAGAGGAGAGACAATTGAAAATAGCCTGGATATCGAAAAGCCTTCTATAGGGTTTTTCAAAACTTCCCTCCCTGGTACAGTCAAGTGTAAAAATATGGGTGCGTACAACTTATCAAAAATATGTCCCATAGCACTTTATGTCAGCGGAATAAATTTTTGCACTTGACTGTACCTCCTTGGTACAACACTTAATATCGTCCCTTTCAATTTATTGCTACTAAACTTATTGTTTTGAATGTTGCTTTTTTTTAAATTCTTACTCTATTTCTGTCCAGCTGTAAGCTAAACGAAAACGTACAATAGTTATTTGTTATACAAGGGTGCAAAGTTGTATTTTAACGCCGAGTGTGGAATTGAAAAACGAGCAAGTGAAAGGATTCTATAGTTGAATCACGAGCGAAGCGAGTGGTTCGAGAATAGAATCCTGAACTTGCGAGTTTTTTAACACACGAGAAGTAAAATACATTTGCACCTGTGTGTAACACAAAACTTTTCCCCTCACTACAGCGAGGAAAGTACAACGCAAACAGCGCGTTTATCACTGCTTCCAGTAGTTCCCCACGCAGTGCACGGACGAGAAGTTTCCAAAGTTGCAGAACTTTCCTCATGATAATTTTCGGTAACTTCTGAGAATGTTCTCGAGAACGAGAATTTATCAGAATACTTAGTAACTTTGTAGTTTATAGGTACCATGATTTCGTCGGACTTAGCAAGTCAAGACGTAGTCCCGTGGTAGTGCGCTGGCTTCTTATGCCGATGTTCTCAGGTTCGATCCTGACAGCGATCTTTTTTTTTTATATTTTGACATGACCAAAAACAGGCATCAAGAAATAATCGTCGCGGTACCTAATTTAAAAAAGTCAGGACTAAAACTGTGAAGTCTGAAAGTCGAAATGTTGCCTGAAGTATAGTGAGAATTTAAGCAACTTATTGGTAGCTTATCACTTATCAACAAAATAGATAACAATATTATGTGTATAATAACAAATAGTTTTATATTATGCCCATTTAAACTTTATTTCAAGTATATTCTCTCGTTTAAACAATAAATTTCATGTTGCAGGAATGTTCTGCAATTTCTACATTACACCTGTCAGGTGGTAAATCATCGTCATCACTAGATTCACCCACTTTTATCAATTTTAAAGCAGAAAAAATGACTATATTCAAGGTCAAATTACTTTATCCACTGGTATAGTGGATAATATGCGTTTTTACCCGCTGGTATTGAAGGACAAAACACGTGTTTCCGAGCTAGTGAGGGGAAAAATCTTATCGAGGCACTGGTACAGGAATAGCGCCCGTGTAACTTTATTTGACGTTCGCTTGCCTTATAATGTTCGTTTATTTGACGCGTAGCTTTATAAGCCTATTGTGATATATAATCTACTTGAACAATAAACTATATTTATCCAAGCTAGTGTGCCCCCTTAACGCCCTTGCACGTAACGCTAACGCGAACGCGCCCGCACGCGTTAGTCTAGAGTCTTTAACCCCCCGGTCGCCAACTTTTCTCAACCTGCCTAGTCGAGTTACGACAGGGTTTAGCTTCAGGTAGGGTTCCTTAGGAAAATGGGCGATTGCGGTATTCGTGGTGTGGTCTTTCGAAAACAGTTTGGAAATTTTGGTTTAGGTATTTATCTATCTTATCAATGTGTTACAGCTGCTTGACTTTTTAGTATGTGTGTTTGTGTTGTTTTTGTGTATCTTGATATTTTATTGTAAATTATGAGTTATGTTATCCATACTTCCATATCCATACTCCATACTATATACTATACTTACTATACTATTATACTATATACTATATATACTATATATACTATATATATATACTATATACTATATATAGTATATACTATTATACTATATACTATACTATATATACTATATATACTATATACTATTACTATATATACTATATATACTATATAATATTATAAATGCGAAAGTAACTCTGTCTGTCTGTCTGTCTGTCTGTCTGTCTGTCTGTCTGTCTGTCTGTTACGCTATCCCGCTTAAACCACGCAACCGATTTTGATGAAATTTGGAACAGACAATCTTTAGACCCTGAGACAGAACATAGGCTACTTTTTATTTCGAAAAAAAGGGATGAAGGGGTTGAAAAAGAGGTTGAAAGTTTGTATGGGATTTCTTAATTTTAAAAGATAAAACCATGAAACTTTATATTTTAGCACTTGATAAGAAATCCATTAAACATATATTTAAAGTCACATACAGGTCGAACGCGATTAATTAACATTATTTTTACCTTTAAAATAAACATGGTGAGAAATAAACATTAACTAAAAGCGGGTAGATTATATTTATTTGTCTACCCCGAACATTTATATAAATTAATATCGGGTAGTTTTGTGTTGTTTACATCTCCGGTGACATTTTGCTGGGACGTCAGTCTTCCGCGACCACGGCCAGTGCAACCTGGTCGAAACGTTGGGAAAAAAGGTAAAAATAATGTTAATTAATCGCGTTCGACCTGTATGTGACTTTAAATATGTGTAGTTGTGTACAAAGCGCGAGAACTTAAAGTGTTATATCATTAAACATCTTGATAAGGGATAGGGATAGGGATAGGGATAGGAATAGGGATAGGGATAGGGATAGGGATAGGGATAGGGATAGGGATAGCGATAGGGATAGCGATAGGGATAGCGATAGGGATAGCGATAGGGATAGCGATAGCGATAGCAATAGCAATAGCGATAGCGATAGCGATAGGGATAGCGATAGCGATAGCGATAGCGATAGCGATACGGATACGGATACGGATACGGATAATATGGGTATCGTTAGAGGGATACGGATAATATGGGTATCGTTAGAGGGATACGGATAATCGGTCGGCGGTCTCTTACAATCAATGTGCTCTGAGACGATCGTTGTGTGCTTGCTTGAAGATTACGTTTGCGATAAGTATACCTAAGCAAAATGTAAAAAATTGTAAGGGATAGTAGAAAAAAGTACTTTTTAACCACCGATCATAGTGTCCAAATACGGGCTATGTGGGATGTTTATAAAGGTTTCCCCAGCGTATATAGAATTACCTACGCTGTGGTCGATGTGTAATATTTCTACAATCATTGCAAGCAAAAGTATTATGTGCAATCGAAATAATCGCAGATAAATATACCTACAGAGAAACCTACGGTCCCTACGGATCCAAATGAAAATCTTAATGAATACTTTTGTTACGCGGGCGAAGCCGCGGGTAAAAGCTAGTTCGAAATAAATGAAAGTTTTATCAATTTTGAAAAAAATCGCTCAGAAAGAAAAAAAAAACGCCTTGTCTTGTTTTCTTTAATTGTTCTTTCAATTTGGGAATTTTAGTTAAATATACTAGTGTTTGTTAACTAGATTTAACGGAAAAAAATTGTCCATTCAGAACCACTCAGTTAAAAGATATTGCGAAAAAATCTTTAAAATCGAGGTTCCGCTGTCGACTGTTTCCTCCCTCAAAACTTAATCAATCGTCACGAAATTTGAGAATCTGAATAACAATGAAATAATCTGTGTCGGACCGTTTAGTTTTTTTGGCTAATTGTTACCAATTTTGAATACCGCGCCTTTTTTCGCGCCATAATCAATAAGGCCGTTTTTAAAAATTTTTGATGGTGAATTTTTCTATCTTCAAAAACCAGGGAGGAAATAGTCGAGAACGTTTGTATGGAGAATCGACCCCTGTAATCTGTATCGTCTTAAAAGAAAATTTTTTTGTGCGGATTTTTGATTTTGTTTGAACAAAATATTGTCTGAGTACTCACAACACAAGCCTTCATGAGCTTACCAGTCGAAATTAATCTATGTACCTAAGTAGTACCTATATGTATAATATTTATTTATTTAAACCTACGGAACCTATAAGCCTAGTCCGACACACACGCTGTTTAAAACACTAACGTATGTTAGCGAAGAATGTGGTCTTAGAGACTAGGGGTAGCGATAAAACTAGCCGGTTTCATTGACATCGGTCATGGGCAGATAGGTTCAGGCTAGACTTAGGTTATTCAATCATAGACCTTATTAGGTATAGAGGTGTGCAGGCAAAAATGTGTTAGACAACTATGATTTTAATTTATGAACGTGTTTTCAAGCACTGCAGAATCGTGATGCATGATCTTCGATTATCATCAATTTATTTATCGAATAAGTATTTCCATTTTTTTTTTAAATTAGCTTTCCGAATAGGAATATTTATTTGATAATATTATCGCCACTCGTTTCGTACTTCCTCTTTACCGCACTTGTATCGTAATGTACTATTATTGGCCCCCAAACATTTGATGTTTAATTACATTTTGATCTGCACTGGAAAAGACAGTATTAGGTATGTGCAGGTAGGTATTTATCTTTAGTTTTAAATTTAAATATTAGTAAATACGACACGATTCAAACTTTAATATTCTCAAAATTTAGATTCTAATCCGATGTATGACTAATTCAGATATAATTTCGACTATACATTAAAATTAACTAGACTATCGTCGTCGTCTTTAGGGTAAGTACACCTACTGAATCTAACCCCCGGTTAAAGTTAATTTTAGACATCTAGAACCTACACACATTAACCGTCATTCGTCAGTTTTTGTTACAAAATGGCGAGCAAAGGTCAGCGCATCAACTAAAGATTTTTTTTAAATGCCAAGTTGAACTTTAACTACATGATATTCATCCCCAACCCCGCGAATGGTGGGCAATTTGTGCCTTTTATTGTGTTTTTATATACTAATGTGCCCTTAATTTGTAGGTAATAGAATATGTAGGTACCTATACTGTAATGAACGTAACAAATGATACCTTTTTGTACCTTTTGGCGTAGAAACTCTAGGTCCATGGGGTCCCAGCCAAGCGCGGATCCAGCTTCGTGCCCAGGGGGGGGTCACGTGGTAAAGGCCAAGGCCCCCCCGGGGGGGTCACGTGGTCTATTTGTATGGCCAGCCTAGGCTCCAGGGGGGGTCATGACCCCCATGACCCCCCCCTGGATCCGCGCATGGTCCCAGCGCGAACAAGTTGTTCACAGAAATCGCTAAGCGTATGGTTGAGGTAACTGGTGACCGAAGAGCTGGCGACTTCCTCGCACAATGTACCAGCATTGCGATACAGCGAGGAAATGTCGCCAGTATCCTTGGTACAATGCCTCAAGGGCCTGTTTTAGACATTAGTTAGCATTTAAGTTTAGTCTTCGTTTCTTATACAGTATGTAAACTAACGAAAACCATTTACTGTAACCCGTAAATGTCCAGGTGATACTGAGAAACTTTTACTATGGGACCAACACCCAAAACGCGAAATAAAAATTTACTCTCCCATAGGAAATACTTACTATAAAATAAAACTACCTATGAAACTGTCAGAAGATATTTTCGTGATTTCGGGGTTGATCCCATAGTAAAAGTTTCTCAGTATCACCTGGACATTTACGGGTTACAGTAAATGGTTTTCGTTAGTTTACATACTGTATAATTATGTACCTAAATATGTTCATGTAAATAAAGAGTTTTCCATTAAATGATTTTGAAATGATGCGACATTGACGTTTATATAATACTAGCTTTTGCCCGCGGCTTCGCTCGCGTTAGAAAGAAACAAAACGTAGCCTATGGATACTTTCTATCCCAACAACAATCTCCACTTAATAATCACGTCAATTCGTCGCTCCGTTTTGCCGTGAAAGATGGACAAATAAACAGACACACACACTTTCCCATTTATAATATTAGTATGGATAAGGAGTTAAAATAAAGCCCCAGACCTTTTGTAGGGATTTCGGATAGAACCTTAAGCTTTTAGATATGAAACTAATGTAATCACTTTATATGGATTAGATATCTCAAACGATGCTGGTCGAAAGTTGTACAGTGGGGACGGGTTAAGAATTTCACCACCCTCTTGGCACACCTCGGACACTGGCGATCAAATATATGAAAGAGGCGCGTTCCTAGCACACATTCTAAGCTCGTGTAGGTGAACGCGTACTAACTATGCTTGTGTGAGTAAGATATGATAGGTCGACTGTTTGCGTTTTTGACAGGCGGTAACTGTGAGGTAGCCGAGAGCGGGTGGGCGGCACGATAGTACAGTCAGCAGCAGAAGTTCCGTAGCGGGCAAGGTGTTCACAATGATCCTAACACGCTCTTATTGTCTTAAAAATAAGATCGTGTCAAGTTCATTTTGAACACCTTGACTGCTACGCAACTTCTGCTGCTGACTGTACTCTTTATTATCTGCGCTCTTGGAGTGGTGAAGGAAGACGTGGGAGTAATGTTGGCAACCTGTCACTGCAATACCACAATTATGTATTTTACAACCCTTTAATCGCTGAGAAGGTACAACGGGGCAAATCTTGAATGGGGGCCAAATGTAACTGGTCCATTTTTTCCATGTTTTACAATATTGTAGGCGTGTTCAGTGGATACATGTAGAACTCAACATCATAGTGAAATAATGGAAAAAATGGATCAGTTGCAATTGCAGTCGAGATTTGCCCCGCTGTACCTTACTGAAACTTGTGCAGTTTATGTATGTACCTAAGTATAATATATATATCTATGCATGGATCATACAGTGTGATTTTTTATATTACCTACCGCATATCTAAAGGGTTATTAGTATAAGCCCTACAGAACATATTCACATATGATTTAATTAAATATACTATTTTTATAATTTCATACAAAACAATTCAACACGCAATGTATTGCTACTTTATTTTTGTTCAATATGACGGAAGAAGAGGTCTTTCGTTCTGGAGGTCGCGGGTTCGAACCCCGGCTCGCATCAATAAGTTTTTCACTTATGTGCGAAATGTCATTTGATATTTGCCAGTCGCTTTTCGGTGAAGGAAAACATCGTGAGGAAACCGGACTAATTCCAAGAAGGTCTAGTTACCCTTCGGTTTGGAAGGTCAGATGGCAGTCGCTTCCGTAAAACTAATGCCTACGCCAAATCTTGGGATTAGTTGACAAAGCGGACCCCAGGCTCCCATGAGCCGTGGCAAATGCCGGGATAACGCAAGGAGGATGATGTTGACGGAAGAAGAAGACGTAAGAACTGTCAATTAGACTTCGTAGCGTCAAGATGTAAAATGGGTGCACGCAATTCATTGTTGCTCTTTTTAAAAATCAAAAAAAATCAAAAAATCAAAATAATTTATTCAGCAAATAGGCCACAGGGGCACTTTTACACGTCACATGTACATAGGTATTTAAAAAAATATTTAAAATTGAGTTGAAATTACAATTGATGCTATTATATACTAATTCTAAGTTCTAACTAAAGTTAACTCTATACAATTAATTAGAGATGTAGAAGGTCTCTAAATGTCGAATTACAACCAAGAACTACACTAAATTTTAATATAAAAAGTACAAATAAAAAAAAAAAAAAAGTCTAAAATTACTTTAGAGGTGCAAATGACTCTAAATGTCACAACTAAAAATAAAATGTATATCTACTTAATCTAATTCTCCTTAGAGATGTATATGGTCTCCATGAGTCAAAATCATATATTTAAAATATTCACTAAAAGAAAGGAAACAAACGACAACCGAACAAAGTGTCCTAATTTAATAAAAATTAGAATTAAAGTTACTAAGTTATAACAGCCCCAGTAAGCTTAAACAGACCGGTCTTCACAGACGGCACCCGTTCACGAGTATGACGCGTATCTCAGCCATCGCCTCCCTCAACCTTTATTCGGGAAGGTGGCGACCCGATCAACGACGCCACCGCAGCAAAGACTTTTAAGTGTGCATGACATGTTCAAGCTGCCAGGCTAAATTAAATATTCAAATAATAAAACATAGCTGTAAGACACTATATTCTGTGCTCGTATGTTACAAAGGAAGGAAATATAGATTTATACAATAAAATTAAAGTAAGATAAACATTAAACACATAATCTTGGAGATGTATAAGGTCTCCAAGTGTCCACAACTAAACTTAAATAAAAACAATATAATCAGACGAGAATATGTTCTCATACGTCAATTGAACACTAGTATGCTTAATTACACAATGCAGAGAAAATGAAAAAATATATACGACTTCATTCATCTATTGACAAGCAACCACCTTAAAGGCATCCCTATCATCTATAAAATCCTTCACAGTGTAGTACGCCTTACATAACAACAAACGCTTAATGCGTGCCTTAAATTTGTCAAATGGCAAATCCACTATATCGGTTGGTACTTTGTTATAAAAACGTGTACAGTTCCCGACGAAAGACGTTCCGGGTTCCGTAGTCGACTAAGAAGTAGGAACCCTTATAGTTTCGCCATGTCTGTCCGTCCGTCCGTCCGTCCGTCCGTCCGTCCGTCCGTCCGTCCGCGGATAATCTCAGTAACCGTTAGCACTAGAAAGCTGAAATTTGGTACCAATATGTATATCAATCACGCCAACAAAGTGCAAAAATAAAAAATGAAAAAAAATGTTTTATTAGGGTACCCCCCCTACATGTAAAGTGGAAGATGATATTTTTTTTCATTCCAACCCCAACGTGTGATATATTGTTGGATAGGTATTTAAAAATTAATAAGGGTTTACTAAGATCGTTTTTTGGTAATATTATTATTTTCGGAAATAATCGCTCCTAAAGGAAAAAAAAGTGCGTCCCTCCCCCTCTAACTTTTGAACCATTTGTTTAAAAAATATGAAAAAAATCACAAAAGTAGAACTTTATAAATACTTTCTAGGAAAATTGTTTTGAACTTGATAGGTTTAGTAGTTTTTGAGAAAAATACGGAAAAATACGGAACCCTACACTGAGCGTGGCCCGACACGCTCTTGGCCGGTTTTTTTAATTAATGACGCTCTGGTAGTTAGGAGTGTTAGGGCCAAAGTTTGTTTTGAGGATTCTTAGCACTAAAACTTTGGTCTTTAAAGTTTGCGGTAATATCAAAAATACAGGCTGTATAAGTTTGATTCCCGCTCCCGTTGACACGGTCGCTGCGCCGGCGCACTTTCGCCAACATGGCGGCATTTCTCCCCAAGGCCGCCCGGCCCGAACGCTGACCGACTAATCAATTCGTACCTTTGTACCTGGCTACCGTGGGTTCTTATACATTACTCGATGGCGTCAAAGTCACGGAAGATGTATGTAATTTTTGGTTTTAGCACACCTCGAACACTACATAAAATATATGAAAGAGGCGCGTTCCTAGCACACATTCTGAGCTGGGGGCCGATTTTTGAGTCTCACGGCGTTCGAATTCAGAAAATTGTCACTGAAAATAATAGGCAATTCACCGTTTTCAACCCGTATTTTAGTGACAGTGAGACTCAAAAATCGGCCCCCTGGTGTAGGTGAACGCGTACCATGCTTGTGTGAGTAAGATATGACAGGTCGACTGTTCGCGTTTTTGACAGGCGGTAACTGTGAGGTAACGGAGAGGGGGTGGGCGGCACTTTCAGCGGGGAGCGGGAGTGGCCATACCATCTGTGGGTCATACTGTACGTTAGTACTCTTTATTATACTGTGGTTTTAGTAAGTAACCGTTAGGAGGACTACTTTATTGTCCATTTCGGTCTATTTTAATTTAGCGTTACGCGTCTACGGATTCCCTGTATTACTATTCGCGAGAGGCTGGCAACCTGTCACTGCCGCACCCGAAGGGAATTTCAGAAATAGGGTACAGCAATTAGCGTAAAAACTTTTTTTGGGTTCCGTAGTCATTTAAGGGTTCCTTATAGTTTTGTCATATATCTGTCTATCCGTCCGTCCGTTCGATTTTGTGAAATTCGTGAAATCTCAGTAACCGTTAGCACTAGATAGATGAAATTTGGTACCAATTTGTATATCAATCACGCCGACAAAGTAAAAAAAAAATTGTTGATTATTCTTATGGTGAGCGATATTGCCCTTTCATTGAAAATGTCACAAATATCCATAATTTGCTGCTATCGTACCCTTTTTATCCTGTAGGGACCCAAAAACAATTATTTTGTTTTTAAATTTAGACCCTTAGTAATTGGCCAAAAGTTCAAAATTAATTTTGGAATGTGTACAAAAATTTCTAGACGGAAACTTAGGCACGGATTATGATTATCTCTATATAAAATGTTTTAAATGTAAACCTCAGTTCAACAAACTTACGCATTCTAACATTTCTAACACAACCTGCGTGATAAACTACGTATTGTTCCAACATGAAACATAGTCTACAACTTATGAAACTAACTCTCTTTCATATGCCACGGAGCGATCCCAACTATTCGCTTAGTACCTAAGTTCCCAGGCAGGGGGCGCAAGGAATGCTGTCCGAGTCAGCAATGTTTTTGCGACTCCCTGTTATTGCCGGGCAAGCACGGTCGCGTGATAAACGATATAACGTCTGGCCGTCCTTTTCGCACTATTTGTAAGTGCGACAGGTACGCACTGATGCGATAAAGTTTATCCAATAGTGTGCTACGCCCGTAGAAATACGTTGATAAAAAAACATCTTATGTACATGGAGAGTTTCAGTACAAAACTCGCTTTATATTAAGTTTTATTTAAGTCTCTTTTGGCTGAGCTATGGATGGGGGTTAGGATGAGTAGTTGAGAGTAAGCTAGTGCATTGATGCCTGAGGTTCTTACGTTGCAGTATTGTGGTTAGGCGGCATAGCGATTTGATTTTAACTGTCAAGTTAGATCTAGAAAAGAATGTTTTCGTAGAGTTACAGCCTGGCAAAAAACCGGCCAAGAGCGTGTCGGGCCACGCTCGGTGTAGGGTTCCGTAGTTTTCCGTATTTTTCTCAAAAACTACTGAACCTATCAAGTGCAAAACAATTTTCCTAGAAAGTCTTTATAAAGTTCTACTTTTGTGATTTTTTTCACACACAGACACACTTTTTTTTTCCTTTAGGAGCGATTATTTCCGAAAATATTAATATTATTAAAAAACGATATTAGTAAACCCTTATTCATTTTTAAATACCTATCCAACAATATATCACACGTTGGGGTTGGAATGAAAAAAAATCAGTCCCCACTTTAAATGTGGGGGGGTACCCTAACAAAACATTGTTTTCCACTTTGTCGGCGTGATTGATATAAATATTGGTACCAAATTTCAGCTTTCTAGTGCTGACGGTTACTGAGATTATCCGCGGACGAACGGACAGACGAACTGACAGACATGGCGAAACTAAAAGGGTTCCTAGTTGACTACGGAACCCTAAAAAGAGTAGAAAATAAAGGGGGCGCCACCGTCTATGTAAACCGTTTTGCATGTGGCAACTATTCTCTTTTGTATGAGAAAAGTAAGGGTTGCTATGGTAAAAAGATAGTTCTATGGCACGCCACGCCACAGACAGTCTTAAAAATTCATAATCTTAAAAAAGATTTGTATGCAACCTGTCAGTTCAAACTGACAGAATTTTTATAGACAGATTTTTTTTGACAGATTTTTTTTCAGTCTGTGGCGTGCCTATTTCTACTCTTTTTTGCCAAGCGGTGGAAATTTGGATTTAACCCCTGGAACGCCGATGTCCAAATTGTCTGTGACAGATATGGAACAAGGCGTTTGAAGGGTTAATTGTTACGAAAGTAAGTTTTACTCGTAATTTTCACTTTTTGCGAAGGGCGGATCATTACATTTTATTATAGGTAGATAGGCATATTATGCTTAACTCGTCGGGACTTTTCAATAGAAATCGCAAAAAAAGAGACAAATGGTTATTATCTATATTTGCTGCATCCGTTCTTTCAGAAGGGTACATTTTTCTCATTGCTTGGGAAGGTGCCAGTTGGTAAAAATGTAAATAGTATACATTTATTATCCTACCTATTTACTTAGTTCCATTCATCTGAATTCTAATTAGCGAGTGTAGCGAGTGGTTCGAAATCTGAGCGCTGCGAGGTATCGAAGAAACTTTGGCCATCGATTGATACGCAAATTTTTTTGCCACAAGGCACCTGGGGCCCGTTTCTCGAAAGGTCCTTGTATTACAAGTGCGCAAACTGTCAAATCGTATGGGTTGTCATAGAAACACACTTGTAATACAAGGCTTGTACTTTTCGAGAAACGGGCCCCAGGGGCCCGAAGTATAAATCGATGCAGTTGGTATTTTCTTCGTGGCAAAAAAATGTTGCGTATCAATCGATGGCAAAATTTGTTTCTTCGATCCCTCGCTACGCTCAGATTTCCATTTTTGGAACCATTCGCTACGCTCGCTAATTAGAATTGAAGTTAAAGCCCGTTTTTCTGATGGAAAATCACGTACAAATAAAGAGTAAAAACTCATTCCGATTACTCTTATACCATTTCGTTTACAGCTTGGCAAAAAAAATATTTTTTTTTGTATCATAGCAACACTTATAGATTCACACACAAAAGTGACTCAATAGTTGCCACACGCAAAATTTACATAGACGATGGCGCCCCTATTAATTTCTATTCTTTTATGCTAGTTTAGTCGGAAATCATCTAAAATCGCGTGACATTAGTTGCAACGTTTGTAGAGGCTTTAATCGTGCGCTTTTTGCCTTCTAGTCGTATACTCTACCATAATGCAATCCTGCTCTAGCTAGCATATAACGAAAGAGATGCCAAATAATAAAATAAAACGTATGCTAGTCGGGTTCAGTTAGTGATGTACCGTCCACGGGAAAATTACTGTATCACTTTGCCTAGCCAGACAAGTTTCGTTTATATTAACCTAACCACAAAATTAAAATTTTGAAAAAACCCCCGACCGCGACATAGTAGACCGATTTTCATGAAACATGGCTAAGAACACTCCCGACTAATGGAGGTTTCAAACAAAAAAAAAACTAAATCTAAATCGGTTCATCCGCTCGGGAGCTACGATGCCACAGACAGACACACACACAGACAGACAGACAAACAGACAGACGGACAGACAGACGTCGGGGGTTAAAAATGAACACTCGTGAGAATATATTTTTACTCTTAGTGGTAACATCACTAGAAACAGCCTATTAAAGTCTTTTTGCAGTTCTATTCAGTCGAACGTCGGAGACGAATGGCGGCGCACCCTTATAAGGCACATGTCAATTTATTGGTGCGCCCGCGCTGACCATAGACGTAGCTACACCATAGAGGCATATAGTCTAGTCTATTGGACATAGATTTTAATAGTAAGGATATGCCGGATGGAATATTACCAGGGACTTTCCCAGAAATGGTAGATAGTATTAGTTAGAGGTAGGAGTACATTTTTATGCCATCGATCACTGTTGCCCGTGGACACTCGAAACAACAGAAGGGTTGGAGGTACTTGCGGCCTTTCAGATAGGTGTACGCTCTTTTCTTGAAGGTTTCTCCTAGAAACGTGGCGGGCTGATGAGTTTGAAAAAATCACACTCGCGATTGGTTTCAAAGTGTGCACGCTATTCACTTGTTTGCCACCTCCTTATAAGTAATGTATAAATCAATGTTTTCGGTAGGTAAATAAGGGTTTGGTTTTTTTTTCGGTTACTTGAAATATGTGATTTAACCAACCAAACACAAAATTGTCTAGCTCTGTCTCTCGTTATCCTGAGTTTATCATATACGAGTATCATCGCATTTTTTATTGTAATTAACACCTTTTCTAGAAACTTGTTAGAAATCTTTGGACAAAGCTTAATCCTTATCAATGCCAGTCGAACCCTGTCAAACTCTATGTTAGCTTCAGAACGTTCCCTAAGTAGGTATATGTATAGCGATGTGATGGTAGGCTATTCCAAAGACATATGTAACTCCGTATAGACGGATAAAGTCTAAGAAAAAAACGTACCGCATAGCCTTAGAGAAAAAGGTGCGGTGGCCTAGATGGCATTACACTTTTGGAGAACGCTCGGTTAGGTGGCTCTAATATTAATATTTGACATTTTAACACATATCAAGCTAAAATATGGGCCAAGTTGCCAAAACTAAGGTTCTAAAGTTTTAAGCTTGTGTGCTTGTGTCGAGAATTGAATTTTGAATTGTTTATTGAATAAGCATCTTACATGAACATAAGAATAAATACAATGTCCCTCAAACAAAACTGTTTACACAGTTTGATTGTGGGATTCCACGAGTCTATACAATATATAATTAGTCAGTCTATTCACAGTGATTACACATTTTACTTTGACAGTAATTCTCTATAATACTCGATCCTCTTAGGCTTTTCTTAGAATAATGGAATAATATACACTCTACTTATGCCTACCTACATACCTATGTCATCTATTACTTCTTAATACGGTCTTACTTTTTGCTAAGCTTAATATTTACGATTATGGTTTTCATTCGCACGCAAATATGGAGTCTTTAAACACGAAGTGTAAGTTTTTAAAGACTGTATTGAAGGCGTGTCAGACTATAAGGACTGCTTACCCTCGGTCAGGTCGTTTGCTTGTTTGCTACCGAATTGGTACAAAAATATACCTAGAACTTTTCAAGTTTGAGTACTCTAAGAAAGAGAGGTGTTAGAGGAAGGTACCCTTAGGTCTCGAAATGGCCATTTCGAGAATGGATAATAATATTTCTCACATCACCTATTCGAAAAGGCGATTTTCTTGAAGCAAAGTGGTTCTTTCATGTTCTGATGTTGTCAGTACCTAATACCAAATACCTATAAAATATTAACGCAACGAATTTACCTAATATTTGTTCATCATCGATTACATTTTAAATCGGTGACTGCATACTAACAAAGGATTACATACTAACAAAATGTGTATTGACACACAAAAAAATAATAACACGCAAAAATATTTGGGGAAAATATGATTTTGGCCACTTCCAGGCAGCGAACAGCGCCATCTAGTTTTGCCTAATAGGCCCATACATTTCAGGGGTAAGGAGCAGCGGGTCAAATCTCGACTGGGGGCAATTATGTAACTAGTCCATTTTTTCCATGTTTTACAATAAATAAAATAAAAATAAATAAATAAATATTATAGGACATTCTTACACAGATTGGCTGAGGCCCACGGTAAGCTCAAGAAGGCTTGTGTTGTGGGTACTCAGACAACGATATATATAATATATAAATACTTATATACATAGAAAACATCCATGACTCAGGAACAAATATCTGTGCTCATCACATAAATAAATGCCCTTACCGGGATTCGAACCCGGGACCGCGGCGTAGCAGGCAACAACAACAACAGACAATGTTTTCATTATTAAATAGAGTGTCCACCGTTCACCGGTTATAAATGGTAGGCGTGTTCAGTGGATACATCATATAGTACCAAATAATGGAAAAATAGATTGGTGACAATTGCCCCCCAGTCGAGATTTGCCCCGATGTACCTTACGCTTTTTTGAATGGGCTTTGTCAGTTCAGTATGAAATCGTTCTTGTTGATTGATACTAACATAATAATTTTCCTTTGGTTGCTGTGAAAGCAGGTCACATGATATCAAAATATATAATTTCCACCTTGGGTGTTATCACTTGAATCCCTCGCTACGCTCCTATCCGATTATAGAATCCTTTTCTTTATTCAGAATTCAATGTGTCCTCGCCGAAAATATGTTATTTTTCTCGCTTGTGACGCAATCTAGATATAATATCGATACCATCTTGAATATCAAAGGGCTAAGAAGAGGTTCAGTGCAAAGCCCCCATCGATCTGTATGTTATTAGCAACTCTAATGTATATCTAAGAGGCCAAGATAATTTAGACCTCATAGTACAAGAGGGTTTAAGTATTTAAGGGGTCAAAATATGATGGACAATTGTAAAGTCGGTGTAACAAGTTTAATATACAGGCTGAAATTAAAATTGTGTAATTCCTGTTTCGCACATGATAGGAGCGAATGGCGGAATCTAGTGTCGGAGGCCAAGATCCACTTCGGGTCGCTGATGAGCCATCGCAGTAAGTAAAGTCGCCGTCAAAATGTCTTTAATTTCCATTCTAACTCATCAGATACTGGCTAAATCCATGTGTTATTTAATCAATTCATATCACATTATGATCCTCAATAGAGATGGGCCGAATATTCGGTATTCGGCATATTCGGCAAGTTTTTCAATGTTCGTATTCGGCCGAATAATTCGGTTGCATTGCCGAATATTTACCGAATAAACAAAGTAAATAACTTATGAAGATCTTACGTATTCCACTGGATAATAAGCTCCTATTTTAGTAGCTTTTTAAGGAACTGCTAAAAAGTAAATATGTCAAAATATAAATACAATTGTTTTGTAAAAAAGTTCAAAAACCGTAGTTTAGAGTTGAGTAGAGCTCAGAGTTGTTTTAACTAAGTTTAAGTTATCCTCTAAATGATAAAAACATAGTTCTATTAACATAGTAGCCATTATCAATCATTTAATAGTTTAAATTGACATCCCCTTTAAAAATATGGCGTAACCGAATATTCGGCCGAATGTTCGGTTCGGTAAGAGCTGAACCGAATATTCGGCCGAATATTCGTATTCGACAAAGTCCATATTCGGCCCATCTCTAATCCTCAACCTTTAAAATAATAAATTTGTGATAGAATATTGATATTTTATAGAATGGTTTGTTTTGTCCTGTTTGGCTGCTGACACTCTGACAAATAATCGAACTAGCGAGCGAAGCGAAGTTGTTGCATTCAACTTTGAACACAAGATTGGACAGGAGAGGACAACTGAGATATTTAAACTTCACGATTTTATTCGGAATAGCAGAAAAGCCTTAGGTACAATTATTTTTTTGTTCTTTGTCAAAAACCTTCTTTAAGAGTGATTAGTTGAAGGTGAAGGTACGGCGCGAAGACCGACAACGCACATGTGACTCTGGAGCTGCAGGCGTTCATAGGCTACAAATACCATGGCGTTTGTGTGTGTGGTGTAAAACTACATACATAAATACAACATACATACAATCACGCCCGTATCCCATGAAGGGGTAGGCAGAGCACATGAAACTACTCAAGTTTCAGTGCCACTCTTGGCAAATAAAGGGTCGAAAGAAAACGAAACTGTGACATTGCAGTGACAGGTTGCCAGCCTCTCGCCTACGCCACAATTTACCCCATATCCCACAGTCGCCTTCTACGACATGGGTGTCGAAGAAAGGGGGTGGTGAAATTCTTAACCCGTCATCACTCGGGCAAAACTAACAGCCTGTATATGGACCTACGTCAACAGGACAGGTATCAACTTAACGGGTGCTAGTTTTTCTAGTCGCCATATTTTTTTTGTTTTTTAATGCTTACTCGTAGTTGGCTACCTGTTTCAAGTGCGCATGGTCAGTGTTATCAGTGTATATACTCAAGTTTTGTATCTACAGGTTATTTCAATGAACGTAATACAAAATAAGCGAACCGGCTCTATTAACGACGAAGAATATAATGCACGTATTCAGATCTTAAAATTCTACGTAATTACATATATTGTAATAGTTAATCTAGACTTAAGTAAACAAATATTGTACGCCTGACAGGCAAATTATAGTGATACTAATACCTACTAAAATATCACCCATTATATAAACCTATAATTATACAATAAATGTTATCTATCTTATCTTTACATTTTGTTAATTTTCTAACAAAGTAAATATATCAAATTCTCGAAGTGTGGTCACTCATAGTGACGTCATGACATGTCTTGCTATACCTACGTCTGTTGGATTTTTGATTATTGTGACAATTATCAGCCTAGATATACAAAAACCGGCCAAGTGCGAGTCGGACTCGCCCAACGAGGGTTCCGTACAAACTTTCAATGGTTAAAATAATCATACTACTCATACTCATTTATTTGTAACGCCATTTTACAGTTTTACACGTCAAGATTTGATTTAAAAAAATAATATTCATACAACAATAATACTTAGAAAATAAATAGACAGAAGATTGAAATTACAAAAATTTAGGCAATACATATTCACATAAAAAATGCACAAAAATAATTTTCTAATTCGGTAATAAAAAAATTGTCATAAATGTAGAACAGGTGCTCGACCAGCCAATTTTTTAAGCGATACTTAAAGTTCGACACACTAGTGACAGTGACACTAGGCGCTTCAACCACATATTGCGGCAATTTATTATAGACGGCAGGGTCCATCACATGTGTTTGATGTGTTAATTTGTTGGATTTCGCCAATTTACGGTCGATACCTACTAACTTTCCGGCAATAGTTGCCTCTGAGGGGTCTGATCTTATTTTTTCACTATCCCCTACCACATTGGTACTCATATAAGACTTGTCTAGAAGCACAGTATAATAAAGAGTACTATCGTACAGTATGGCCACCCTCGCTCCCCGCTGAAAGTGCCGCCAACTCCCTCTCGGTTACCTCACAGTTACCGCCTGACAAAAACACGAACAGTCGACCTGTCATATTTCACTCATACAAGCATAGTACGTTCACCTACACGAGCTAAGACTGTGTGCTAGGATTGCGCCTCTTTCAATATATTTGTGAGTGTATTTAGTAAAACGTCCCACTTTGTCGGTTACCATTAAGGCGAGATTTACTTGTATCTTCATATGAATAAACTGACAAAGCGGCTTTATAGCAATTGACAAAGTGGGACGTTTTCCCGTGCACACTCACAATTGATCGCCAGTGTCCGAGGTAGGGAATGCAATTACCGGTCGTTTTTCAAAACTGGTAATTTACCGACGTAACGTCGCTAAAACCGGTAAACCGGTAATTTCCCGGTTTTTATTTTATTTCATGAAAAATCAATATTTTTCGTCAAAATCGATAGGTAAGTCGTTTTTTTAGTAGTGTTCATTAAACTAACACTTTCAAAAGACAAAAATTATAAATGGAATCTTGAAAAATGCAGGTTTTAGGTCTTTGTTACAAAAAATAAATAAATTTTAGATGCCAAATCTTACAATTAGCAATCATCTTCGATGAAATCAACTAAAACACAAGAAATCATCACAGATTATTGAAATATCACGTATTTGTAATTGTATAAAGGACAACTACAGGACCCTGATTCGTATATCCCACGCCAGAAAAGTGCTGTTACACAGCAAGTTATGTCACATCCTGGACTGGTAGATCCCGCAAAAACGGGCAAGTTTCGTCAAGGGCGAAGATGCGAACAGATCCTAAATGTACATACGTCCATTAAAAGAGATCGCTTACGAGTTCAGCACTTTGATGATTCTCTGCTTCATCGACTATAGCAAAGCCTTTGACTGCGTCGTTTTGTCATCGAGAATTTGGTAGCTATCATTGAAACTCCGTAGAAAAAGGAAATTGAATCGGCAGAGAAACTTCGAGCCCTTTTAAGTACTTTTGGAAAAGGTGTTGATATGCCCTTCACCTGACTACGGTGAACATATCATCAGAAGAGCCTGCGGAAGCTAGGAGGAAGGAATCATCATTGGTGGGCACCAAAATAACGAATCTTCGATAGGCAGATAACACCAATTTTCTGGCCGCCAATGAAGTGGAAATGGTTGACATCACTGGTAAAATACTTATAGAACGCATCAGTCTGGAAACGGATCTCAAGATTAACCACAGTAAAAACCAAGCTCGTGGTGGTGGATTGTGTTAGGTAGATACAACACACAGGTGCTCTTAGGCCAGTAACAGTAGATGACTTCATATACTTCGGCGCAAACATCGACAATACCGGTTCTTCTGAAAAATAAATTAGAAAACGCATAGGAAGTTCCAAAAGAGCCCCAGCTAACTACAAGGATTATCTCCATAATTCTTGGTTCCTAAGAACCGCATGTCTAGAAAAATCAAAACCGGTTTGGTTTACGCTCTAGTCTTCTCCATTTTCTACTACGGAGCTGAGACTTGGAGTCTGAAAAAGACTGACCGCAACCGCTTCCGAGATGTGGTGCTAGATGAAGATTTTGCAAATACCATGGATTGCCTTCCGTACAAATATCTACCTTACGCGAATTGAAAATCAATACAAGGTTATCAACCATCTGATAACGTAGAATTTTGGAGTTTTTGGAGGGGAAAAGGCCACAACCTTGAGCAACTGGCAAGGTTGATCGCTAACGATCCAGAGGTCGCAATCTAACAAGATGGACAGATGAGATCCCTTTCACTCTCTACACCCAATTTCAGAACCGGAACCAAAAGTCAGAATGAAATTGATTCTATTGGGACTTCACGACCCTCAGCAATGAAGATACCAATGCGAGGAGGAGGGAGTCTTATCTTTAAAGCTAATCAAATATTTATATAACAATGAGTGAATTAATGGAGGATAATCATTCGGGGTTTAAATTTGGAATTTATGAAACCAACTGTGGACATTCCACACTTGTTGGTTTTATAGAAATCAGATTTTTTTTATCTTGGATCCGACAATGCAGGCACGCACAGTGCAGGCAGGAATGTACGGACTCTAGCCGCCGCAAGCACTCATGCCTGATGATGGGTCTCCATATGACACGAAAAATGTCGGTAGACATAGGTACGTTTATGAAACGACAACCATTCATCCCTCTCGCACGTGGGTAAGATAATTATAACAGACATGCTTTCAATACCACAATATAGTATAGGTAGCAATGACACAAAAAATAAACGTTTTCGTGGAGAAAACGAATTCTTGCTAAATAAAATGTTTACCAGAAGTATTTATAAGTGTTTATTTAAGAAGAAATTGCGACCAAAGTGCTTTTTGTAGTTATTTTTAAGTAAATTTAAATTTCGGTAAAAAACCGGTTTTCGAATATAATTACCGGTAATTTACCGGACCCAAAATTGGAAAAATTACCGGGAAACCGGTAAACCGGTTTACCGGTTTGCATTCCCTAGTCCGAGGTGTGCTAGAAGCAAAGAAGATCGAGTATTATAGAGATGTAGAGTCAAAGTAAAATGTGTAATCACCACAGGTGTCATAATAATATATACCATAGATCAAGCAAACGTATCTACTTAGCGTGTCAAATGAACTCAGTGAAATTCACTGAGTTGTCCGTCTTTACTCGCAGCTTGCAGCTTTCGGGCGTCAATTTTTGTAAGTTGAAGTCAACCAAAACATAAAAAATGCCTCGTTACGTGATATTCAATTGCAACAACACAAAAATTATGAACAATCAAGAGCCTGAGACATATTTAAAATTACAGGCAAGAATCAACTTCAGTACAAAATTTGACACGCTCGGCCCCTATACAAATATATGAATTTGTTTCTTCTATCTAAATTAAGTTCTGTGGTAATCACAGTGCATAGACTGCCATCTCTCGATACAGGCTTAAGACTTTTGAACCTCAGTTTTGACAATTTGGCCCATATTCTTAGCTTGATATATTTTAAAATGTCAAATATTAATATTAGCGCCATCTAGCTGAGCGTACCCTTCTTCTGTATGGTACTGAGGTAAGTACGTTTTTTTCATAGACTTTACCTGTCTATACGGAGTTATATATGTCTTTGGCTAGAAGTATAGGTACTCTAATGAGCATTATTGTATTTAGCGCCATCTCTCGGCAAAATTTACTAAGTAATTTACGCGACTTGAGACTCGTGCGAACCTTTAGGCATGGAAAGTCACATAAAAAGTTGTCGAAACTAATAATATAGATGGCGCTGCATTTGAATATCTTGACTGATAACTCTAATACTAAATTGAATATACTCTAAGGTAGAGCAGAGTCTAACTGGGGAAGTACCTCCGCTTTACAAAAGACCGCGGTCAAATAGGACTAGACCTTACTCATTGTTGTGTTCCTGCCGGTGAGTAAGGCAGCCAGAACTCAACGAGGGTGCGGTATGCTGACGACGGGAGAACCTACGGAACTAATTAGGACAATAGATTGTCCTTTGAGTCGTCGGCACCCAGGCCCCTTCTAAGTACAGGTTTGTACAAGTTTCTAATGAGTCGAGTCGGCAACGCACATGTGCCACTCCTTGAGTGGCAGGCGTCCATAGGTTACAATGACCGCTTTCCATCAGGCGGTCCGTGTGCCTGTTTGCCACCTACGTGGTACAAGAAAAAAACTCTCGACGAATTCACCTTAAACATTAAAATCTATATCAAAATCGATTGATTCGTTCGGGAGCTACGATGCCACAGACAGACAGACATGTCAATAATACTCCGTCGTTTTTGCGTCGGTGGTTAAAAACAAGAAACCTCCTTTAAAACTATAATAAAACACAACTTTCTATGAAAATTGGTCAAGTGCGAGTCGGATTTCGACATTTCCATACAAAAAGGTCATGAGCGCCTGACGATATGTAATGGCAACGTACACTAAATTTGAGTTATAAGATTTTACGTATATTTTGGAAACTATAAGAGATAGAGCAGATAGACTTCAGATTTTAGTTGTCGGTGGCACAATTTTTTTGTTTTCGTATATATACACCTTTTTTTGGACCTATGTGGGCAATATTATGGTCAGTGAAGTTCTAAACGGTCTTAAGCGCCTCCTTTTTAGTACAAACCTAAGTCATTTTGCAAATGTAATTTTTTTTTAACAATTTCTAAAACAAAACGAAACAGAAATGAATTTCTTTATACCTGTCCAACGCGCTTACACAATTTAAGACGTTTAGTAACTACTTGCAGCGGCAGTGAGTGAAATTCGTAATTTGAGTTTTTTTCTCTTAAGTCCGACTTACGCTTGACTGTAGATTTCTAATAGGTTTTCCTGTAATCTACAGGTAGAGGGCTATCTCGTGTATTTTTTTGAAATTTTTTTTCTAAGTAGTTTCGGAGATAAGGGGGGGGGAATGGTCATTTTTTGCTTATTTTCTTAAATTACTTCTAAATTACCAAAATAAAAAAATATAAAAAAAATATATTTCAGATGCTGATAAAATGCTCTTTCATTTGATATGTAACACAATTAGTTTTAATAACTTTGATTTTTAATTTTCAATTTTACCCCCCAAAAGTGACCCCTGTGATTAAATTTCATTTAATTAAATTACATGTCCGTCTTTGGGCCACAGGTTTACATACGTGTGCCAAATTTCAAGTAAATCGGTGAAGTAGTTTCGGAGAAATCGGCTTTGACAGAGGGACAGACAGACACGCGAGTGATCCTATAAGGGTTGCGTTTTTCCTCTTTGAGGTACGGAACCCTAAAAAGGTGAGTTTATACTACATAATTTTTAAGAAAAAAAAACCGTCGCCTTTCGGGTTCTGGTGAAAGCTACTTGCGAATGTTGGATTATGTAGAAATGTGTAGGTATTTTTTTAAACTGCTTTTAATGCTTTTATTATTAGAATTAGATGGCAACACAAATGAATATACGTATAACGTTAAGGTTTGAGGAGTTTCCTCAATTCCTCATGAATCCGATTATATTATAAGAAATCGAAGCTTGACAAATTTTGACTTGAAAACTCAATATGCTTAACAAACATAACTAAATAAATGTCACTGTTCTGAACTTAAATGCATGCTTTTCTTACAAAAATACCTAAGTCACTATGGGTGTGCCGTTCAGATTTGAGGAGTACGGTTCTGACTATCATCAGCAGTTCCACTGCACCAAATGTCACTGTTCTGGACGTAAGTACATGCTGTTCTTATAAAAATACCAAAGTCACTATAAGCGTGCCGTTCAGATTTGAGGAGTTCGGTTCTGACCATCATCAGCAGTTCCACTGTACCAAATGTCACTGTTCTAGACGTAAGCGCATGCTGTTCTTATAAAAATAGCAAAGTCACTATAAGCGTGCCGTTCAGATTTGAGGAGTTTGGTTCTGGCCATCATCAGCAGTTCCACTGCACCAAATGTCACTGTTCTGGACGAAAGTGTATGCTGTTCTTATAAAAATACCAAAGTCACTATAAGCGTGCCGTTCAGATTTGAGGAGTTCAGTTCTGACCATCATCAGCAATTCCACTGCACCAAATGTCACTGTTCTGGACGAAAGTGCATGCTGTTCTTATAAAAATATCAAAGTCACTATAAGCGTGCCGTTCAGATTTGAAGAGTTCCGTTCTGGCCATCATCAGCAGTTCCACTGCACCAAATGTCACTGTTCCGTACCTAAATACATGCTGTTCCTTTAAAAACACAAAAATCACCATATGTATGCCTTTCAGATTCGAGGAGTTCCCTCGATTTCTCCAGGATCTCATCATCAGAACTGGGTTCTGAGAAAAATGGGACCAATCTGTATGCATATACATTCAATCAAAAAAAAATTTTCAAAATCGGTCCAGTAACGACGGAGATATCGAGGAACAAACATAAAAAAAAAACATACAGACGACTTGATAACCGTCCTTCTTGAGAGATAATAATGAGGCGACGGTTTAAAAACTTTAAAAACTAGGTCCGAATCGAACTACCTATGTAGGGTAACCTGCATGTTGTGACCAAAATAACAGGATTTAGGAAAACAATGAAACTAATGGTTATTAACTAGTTTAACAGCACGTGACCTAACATAGTGTTTTAGCAACAGGGAGACGAGTTTGAAATACATGTTTTGTATTACGTTCATTGAAACAGCCTGTATATCCTATTTAGCGTCCCACGGTCCTGGGTGCGTAGCCGAATGGCACAAACGCTCACGAAACGCAACGCTAGTAGATATCTATCTCTATCGCTCTTGCGTCTTGGCGCGACAGAACCAGGGTGGCTAGCCGAATGGCACAATCGCTCACGAAACGCTCACGAAACGAAGCGCTAGTAGATATCTATCTCTATCGCGCTTGCGTATTGGCGCGACAGAGCCAGCGGCGTATCGCTTTCGTTTGGCGTCGGAGAAATGCCATTCGGCTACGGGGCCACTACCTTTTCGTTTTCGTTTCGCGTCGGAGAAATGCCATTCGGCTACGGGGCCTGATAATTATTAGTATGAGTTAGTTTTAAAGAAAAAACTTTGCTAATATCAGCTGCAAAAGTGCATGGCGAATTTATCAGTGAATTCATTCACCACTTCTCCATGCACTTTTTCACTTAATAGTACATATTACAAACACGCAGTTAAATCTAATAAAAGTAGAATATAAGGTTCTCCAGAATTTCTATTGTGTTGTAAAATGTTCGAGAAATAGATATTGCTGATTATTCTAATGAACACAAGTTAAATTATAATCTATTGAAAATATTAGATTATAATAGAGGGCGCTACGAGTCCTTGTATAGATTACTCATATGAGAGATAATTTCGACGTCGACAGCTGTGACCTGGGTGGCCGAGCGGATAAAGAGGCATTTCCCGCGATTGGAAAGTACGCTGGTTCGATTCCAGTCTCAGGCACCAGAGGACTTGGTAACTTTTTCTTTCATATGAGTAATTTATTTCGGTTTTAATTGCTGATTATATTAATTTAAAATTTAATGAAATTAGAGGGGTTATAAATTCAATACAAATACTACAAGTACGAAACAGGAATATCCCCCAGTTAGTTAATGAAGCGTTATTATCGACCATAACATAAAACTTAATCAGCTTCAAGCTTAAGTCACAGACCACCCCGGCTACTATTAGATGATGACTACACTGATGAGATGAGGCCTACATTTTTTTCTCAGATTGTGTATAAACGTGATATAATGATATTAAAATAAATAAAAACACGCGAAAATATTCGGGGAAAATATCATTTTTGTCACTTCCAGGCTGCGGAACAGCACGAACTAGGTTTATCCATAAATGGCCCATACATTTCAGGGGTACACTTTTTTGTATGAGATTTCCAGTCCCGATATATACACCGTGTTTTTTTCGTTTTCCGTTAAATTCGACACGTAATTAGGTTCATTATCAGGAACCAACCTGTTAGTTAAATTACTTTTAGTTAAATTCGAAAAAAAAAATTTCATCATTTTCATATATAATAAATGAATTTATTATTGTGAGAGACCCTTAAGATTATTCTTTCATTCAACTCAGTGTCAAGTGATTGACGGCACAGTATGTCAAAACAAATAACATTAGGAATTGGTAAAGGCTGTTACACACGTGTTCAGTAATTATCTTTATTTTTTTTTAATAACTCGATAACCGTAAGAGTTAAGACGCTAGTTTCTCAGAAAAATTTATTGTATTTGATCTAAAGAATCTTCCCTTAAAGTTAACGGAATTCAATAAAAACAGGGTGTATGTATGGTCTTTAGTACGAGTATAATTGTCTAAGTATAGTATATTTATAGTCAAATTGTCCTCCAAAGTACGAAGAAAAAGTGTAACGCTATGAAAAAGTCTAGTGGACTATTCCTTGTTGGTCCCAACGGAAGCTAGCCTCTAATGCCATCACCCCACGTCGCGGCGTATGCCTAGGGTTGCTACTCGGGTTCATTTCAGAAGAGCTACCATGGTATTAGTATAGGTAGGTACATAATGTACATACACTCCCATTTCATACTTGACTTGAAAGGGATACCCCCATTTGCCAGAATTTCATTTGCCATAATTTTATTTGCCATCCTATTCAACAATCATAATATTGTTTCTCATAACAACTTATGCCATAATCATTGTTTACTATATTAATCTAGTGCCAGAAACTTTGTTTCCCATAAAGTCAGTTTCCATAATGTCATTTGTCAGAATCATCGAAATCCGTAATTACCACATTCCATACCATCATTTGTCATACAAATTAGCGTCCAGAAAAGTCAATTTCCATAATGTGCTTTGGCAGAATCGAAAACTACTATAATAGGTACTAGAAGGACTAGAGAATGAAACTGCTATCAGAAAGTAGGTTAGGTTAGGTTAGAACTGTGACCCCTGGAAAATGAAACTGCTATCAGAAAGTAGGTTAGGTTAGGTTAGAACTGTGAACCTCTGGAAAAGGAAACTGCTTGAAAAGTAGGTTAGGTTAGGTTAGAACTGTGACCCCCGGAAAATGAAAATACTATCAGACAGTAGGTTAGGTTAGGTTAGAACTGCGACCCCTGGAAAATGAAACTGCTATCAGAAAGTAGGTTAGGTTAGGTTAGAACTGTGACCCCCTGGAGAATGAAACTGCTGGAAAAGTAGGTTAGGTTAGGTTAGAACTATGACCCCTGGAAAATGAAACTGCTATCAAAAAGTAGGTTAGGTTAGGTAATAATATGGGCAACAATTAATATGGCAATAATTGCTTATGGCGTTTGAATATTCTGTGAAACCATATTATTGCACTTAATAATATGGCTAACAAATAGTATGGCATTGTATGATTATGGAAGGTAATATTCGGATAAACAACGAGTATGTCATATGATTTTTATGGTAAACAAATCATTCGGGCAAATGAAATTCAGGCAAGTTAGATTCGGGCAAATGAATATTATGTTAAATGACTGTCGGGCAAACAATAGACAACCGACTTGAAAATGAAAATGAAATATTTATTTTTCAAGTAGGCATATTACAATGCGCATATGAACGTCAAATAAAGCTACCAAGCGCGGATCCAGCTTTATGCCCAGGGGGGGGTCACGTGGTAAAGGCCCGGGGCACCAGGGGGGGGTCACGTGGTCTATTTGTATGGCCAACTTAGTCTCCAGGGGGGGGTCATGACCCCCATGACCCCCCCCCTGGATCCGCGCATGAAAGCTACGCCGGCTCTAACCCTACGTCTCAGCCTCGAGAAGATTTTAGTCCCCCCTCAGTTGGGAGGGGGGTATCCACTATGAGACCGGCAAGAAACTCGGCGGGCCACTTCTTATCAAACATTACATCTTATAAATACGGCGGATACTTATAAATAAACTGTAATTTTAGTGATTTTCTTTCCCTTCTTAAGGATAACATAGGAATTTCGATATTAAGTATATTTAGTACAAATAATATGGTCCTGATGGGCACATACTTAATTATTTTATTTCCTTATAACAGCTGTACCTACAGGTAAAAAAACATTAATTTAACAGTCTAAGGTCGATGTTTTTTTTTTGTTAAATTCTCTCAGTAAGTACCTAATATGTCTTTTTATGTATGTACAATAAAATTATGTAGATAGTCTTCGATTATCTATACTTATTTACGTAGACCTTTCTCTTTCTTTTTTTTCACTTTAGACCAAGGGGTACAAAAGTGTAATACGCCAAATACTCTTAACTCGGAATATTAGTTTAGCAGCCCTATGCCAAAAACCGGTATCACTTATTAGAAGTTATTATACATTTTTTGTCGCAGATTGCGCCCGTGATTGCTCCCGCGCAACGCAAGCGCGACCAACGCTCCTTTTGTACCTATTCCGACGCGATAACTCCTTCTACTTTCAAGTGCATTGCGCGCTGTGTACTGGTTATCCTTATGAGTTGGTCTAGCTAAGTGCGCAGTGTATAATGAACTTGCGTACGCGATCGAGGAGTGACTGTAGTGTTTTAATGAGCGCTCCGTTTGGTTCAAATGCCGATGACTATAAAAGCTTAGGACGTCCATTTGTCATTTATGGTGGTACCTGTTCAGGCTATGTTGACAGCTACATAAGACAAAGAAAAAGTTTTATACATTTAAGGTTAAAAGCTATCGATAGAACATGTAATTTTAACTACAATAGATTCTATAGTCCTGCACTTGCCCTGTTAAGATCGTGCTTGCAATTTTATCACTTATCAACGTGGATAAGTGTCATATTAAGGCTTTAATTTTTTGACTGGTAGAGGTCATGTAGCATTAAGTCCGCCTTTTGTAACTGTATATCTTAACTGTGCAAGGTGTGCAATTTATTATATACATTTAATTAAATAAATAAATACCTACGTGTGACGTCAGAAACTACCTAATATGGTTAATATAGCTTTAGTTAGGACATTATGTAAATCAAGGATTATTTATATAGGATTTACATACTTCATACTAAGAATCGTATCTCGATTTTAGCGCCACCTATTAAATACTATCATAACTACACATTTTAAAATAAAGAAATATGTCATTTGTTCTTATAAAAAACGAAAACACTCAAAAATATTTGGGGAAAATAAATATATGATTTTGGTCACTTTCAGGCTGCGAAACAGCGCCATCTAGTTTTAAGCCTAAAAGCCCATACATTTCAGGGGTACGCTTTTTTGTAAAGGCTCTGTCAGTCCAGTATTAAAATCGTTCTTGATGTAAACTGACTAAAATCGTTAAGTTGGCAGTGTGTTTAATAACGACAACATATGCAAGCTTATAAGAGTTATGAGTCAGACGCACGCATCTAATATCTATTTTATCTGGACAAGCAAGTTTAGATCACATCCGCTCCCCATACAAAAACCCATAAATAAATGCGAAAGTGTGTCTTGACACTGATGAAAAGTAAGGTACCTTACTTACACCTCCGTAATTAATACTAATAGTTACCTATATAACACTCAAAGTGCTTTCTTGGTGCAGAAAAGGGCCATACGAATTATTGTCAGAATACCGCAGTGGGAATCGTGCAAGCCGCATTTTAAAAAACTTAAAATATTGACTGTGCCTTGCCTATACATCTTGGTTCTCCTATCAGGGCTTGTCAAAAATTTGGAGGAAACTGAAAGTGATTATGACAGAGCATTGAGATTTGCAACGAGAAGAAAAGACCTTAAAAATAGTTTAGTGCCTAAATTAAAAATTGTGCAACATTCAGCAAGCTACCAGGCAGTTCATCTTTTTAACAAACTACCAATTGAGTTTAAGCAGATCTCTGATTGTAAACTGTTCAAGCGCAAGTTAAAGGCTTTTCTAGTAGAAAAATGTTATTACTCAATTAATGATTTTCTTAATGACATGTTTTAATTGGTTTGTGATAATTACTTATTTATTTTATTTATGTTTTCTTTGGTAATTGTATACAATGTAAATAACGTGGTTATAAATTGTTACTTCTGTTTTATTTTTACTTTTATTGCTATAGTTATGGACATTTAGTGTAGTAAATACTAGTAGGATGAATATTTTTGTAGTAGTTTTAGTATTGTGTTGTATGTAATTATTATATGCATGAATGAATATTCGACACAATGTTTATTGTTAAGAATAAATAAAAATAAAAAATAAAAAAATAAAATAAAATACTCACGCGTGCCTAAAAACAGCATGCAATTTTATTTTCACCACACTTACTGGTAAAGATCAGTTTTGCTATTCGAAAACGGATAGCAAAATTGCATAATATCCACAAGAGTGTAAAGTAATTTAATACAAATTTTAACTTGATGCCTTGATCTCGTGGTAGAATTTACTTACAAATAATTATTTTGAATCATAAATATTGAATAGATTGCTGGATCTGATTTAGTTTGATGTTTTATACCTAGTCAGTATTTTGTTCGTGTTGGTGTGGTGAATTTTTTTTTGTTTCACTCGGTGGCAAAGTTTGTTTAACCTTCGTGACATTGAAACCCTCGCAACGCTTAAGATTCCACGTTTTAATATATTGGAATCTTTCGCTTGTTTTGGGTATAAAACAAATAACTATTTCAGCAGACGGTGACTCGCCCCACAAAAAGTATGACTTTTGGGCAAGACCGGTGTGAGTGGCTCAGAGGAGTCCGCCGCTTCCTACCCCGTGGTTTCTTACGTGCTAGTATAAAAATAAAAATTTAAATAAATATAAATAATATCACCGTTTGTCTGTCAGCCAGCGCCGATACTGTCTTCGCTAATGATGGGATCCGCAGCACAACTAGTCCAAACTAGTTCTAAGCTAGTCCAGATGCTATCAACCTAGCCTTCCTAAGCCTATCGAAATCAAGCCAAGCCAGGGTGCGTACTCGTAGCCGAATGGCACAAACACTCACGAAACGAAACGCTCGTAGATATCTACAATCTCGATCGCTCTTGCGTATTGGCGGGACAGAGCCAGACTACCTTTCGCGGTGTTTCGTTTTCGTTTCGCGTAGTAGAAATGCCATTCGGCTACGAGGCCAATTACCTCAACCACACGTTTCGCGATTTCTGTGAACAACTTGTTCGCGCTGGGATCCGTCGTAATTAAATAAAAAAAAGTTTGCTGAAAAATGTGTCCTTTAAAAATCATATTGGGAAGAATGAGGATACATGCTAAGATTGCTAAGTAAGTACCTGCACGCACTGATCTACTGATATATATAATATACTAGCTTTTGCCCGCGGCTTCGCTCGCGTTAGAAAGAGACGAAAAGTAGCCTATCAGTATCACACACACTCCATCCCTTCAACTATCTCCACTTAAAAAATCACGACAATTCGTCGCTCCGTTTTACCGTGGACGGACTCACACTTTCCCATTTATAATATACATATACTCTCACATCGTGTAATAGTGTAATAGCAAGTACCTTAGTATGTATGTATTTATATAGGTACTTGTACAGTCACCAGCATAAATAAGTGATGATTTCTGTACCTTGTCGCTTTTAATCGTTTGAGAATTTCGTATGACAAACAAGACAAGGTATGGTGTGACAAGGTTTAATGTGCCAAGGTATGGAAATCATCACATATTTATGCCGGTGACTGTACTACTACATATTATAAGGTGATTGTCAGTAAAAAGTGAAAAAGGACATACAAGACATTATCCGTAGTTAAAAAAGACAGCACCAGCCTATTACTATCTATGTATGTTCTAATGAGCATGCTATACTACAACGACGGTCACATGACGTCCACTGCAAACCCGCTTACCACAGACCATGTTTTGGACTGTGCAGTCAACGGTAAATATAACCAAACCTTCAAGAAAAATGCGTACATCTAAAAGGCCGGCAAAGCACACGTATATAAGTATGTATTTATCTATTTAACTATGTATATCGTCGCTTAGCGCCCATAGTACAAGCTTTGCTTAGTTTGAGGCTAAGTTGATCTGTGTAAGGTGTCCCCTAATATTTATTTATTTACGTTTACGTATAAGGTATACAATGCGCCTTTCAATCAGGAGGCCCGAATCGGATGTTCAAATCCCGAATATACCAATGACATAATTATAATGGAACTTATGTAGAAAATAGAAATTGCTATTTATACAACAAATGCGGAAATCATCTTTACGGACGTTGCGCGTCGGACATGTTTCATATATATTATATCCATGCTTTACTATGTGTTGTGCGAGTAAGTAAAATTAAAAGTATAAATGTTAGTACAATATTCGAATTTTTCTTTAGTTTTATATGGGACTGAGTGAAGTTTAAAATAAAATAGTTTCATGTGTTCTGCGGCAGAACTTCTGCCTACCCCTTTATGGGATACAGGCGTGATTGTATGTATGTATGTAAAATCATAGTGCGTAGTCTAATGGAGTGTTTCTTTGCATGGAAATAAAAAATAAAGAAAAATCCTAACGTCCCGCCATTACTCCAACAAGAGCACGACGTTAGGAACTAGAAACGCGACTATTTATATTAATTATTTATGAGCTTCTTGCGCACATTTTAATATCCTTCTTGTTTATATTTATGCGTGTAAAATAATCGCGAGCGTGGAGGACGTCTTTTGATTTTCCCACGAGGTGTAAATGAAGTTTGTTGACACCGATACGTAGCCAAATACATTTATTTTTTAATTTTGGGGACACCTTATACACAACTTAGCCCCAAACTAAGAAAAGCTTTTACTATGTTGTACATGTGATATGGGTTGAATTGTGGCGTAGGCGAGAGGCTGGCAACCTGTCACTGCAATGCCACAGTTTCGTTTTCTTTCAACCCCTTATTTGCCAAGAGTGGCACTGAAGCTTTAGTAGTTTCATGTGTTCTGCCTACCCCTTTATGGGATACAGACGTGATTGTATGTATGTATGTATGTATGTTATATATATAGAAAACATCCATGACTCAGGAACAAATATCTGTGCTCATCACACAAATAAATGCCCTTACCGGGATTCGAACCGAGGACCGCGGCTTACTAGGCAGGGTCACTACCGACTGAGCCAGAGCGGTCGTCATCGTTATTGTAACTATATATCCATCGCTCTTGCATATTGGCTCGACAGAGCCAGAGTCCGTTTCGATCGAAGTCTCGCGTCAACGATTGACATTTGGGCTAGGCAGACTGGCTGTTTAGCACAACAGGCGCTCTCGCGCGCGTCCATACTAAAAGTACATAACGCTAGATATCATTTCATGTGCTAGGCGGTCTGTCACGTAGCGTACTCAAAAATCAACGATTGTCATTTAGCTCTTACTTAGCTACTTACAAAAATACACTAAAAACCAATCTCATCAGTAATTTTCAATCTTATTCAGGGTAGCCCTGTGGGCCTCAAATAGTAAAATAATGATGTGGTGTAGGTACCTACTCTCCATACCAACGACTTCTGAGAATGATAAAAATTCATCCATCTATATGAATATGAATTATTTGTGTTTAGACACTAATATAACATAAATTTCAGCAATGTAATTTTTTTCAAACTAAAATTAAACCTAAAAATACAACTAAATAACAAGCAAGCGCGGATCTAGCTTCGTGCCCAGGGGGGGGTCACGTGGTAAAGGCCCAGGCCCCAGAGGGGGGGTCACGTGGTCTATTTGTATGGCCAACCTAGGCTCCAGGGGGGGGTCATGACCCCCATGACCCCCCCCTGGATCCGCGCATGATAACAAGGTACCTATGAAAATACTTAACTACAAAAATAAAACTGTTATAAAGAGAAAACCCCTTCCAAATTTGATTAAATTTAAATTTTCAATTAAATAAATTATTTACAATTAAGCAAGAGTAAAAGGTATCTCATAGGTAAGCGTGCTCCACCGTAGACTGCATCATCACTTACCACCAGGTGTGATCGTGGTCAAACGTCTACCTATTCATACTAAAAAAAAAAAATCCAAAATCGAATCGAAAGAAGTCATACAGAGCACCATAGTCTCGAGTATACCTAGGTAATCTGGGTATAGTGTGGGATCTAAGTACCTAACCGTTGGTAATCAGTGGTCTACCGTGAGATAGTAACGGCACACCGATATAAAGCCTCTAAGCATTCACTCATTAAAATCATTTAGTCTGGCAGTTCAGTCGGAAAATATGCGGAAGTGCTAAAATTACCAGTAGCGTTAGTGAATAGTTCGAAGAACCAATCTTTAGCATGGTACCTAAAGGTCAAGACTAGAGATGGGCCGAATATGAACTTTGCCGAATACGAATAACCGAACATTCGGTTAAATTACGCCATATTTTTAAAAAGCAGGTAGAGATTAAAAGTGATTGATAATGGTTACATTAATATGTAACTATGTTCTTATGATTTAGTCGATAACTAAAACTTTGTTATAACAACTCTGAACTCTTCTCAACGCTTAAACTACGATTTTTTAGCTTTTTTACAAAGCAATGGTGTTTGTATTTTGATGCATAATTATATCTTTTCAGTAGTTCCTTAGAAAGCAACTAAAATAGGAGCTTATTATCCAATGGAATACGTAAGATCTTCGTTAGTTATTTATTTTGTTTATTCGGTAAATATTCGGCAATTGAACCGAATTATTCGGCCGAATACGAACATTTGAAAAACTTGCCGAATATGCCGAATACCGAATATTTACCGAATATTCGGCCCATCTCTAGTCAAGACATTTGCCATCGAATAAAAAACAATAGTTATTTGTTATACAAGGGTGCAAAGTTGTATTTTAACGCCGAGTGTGGAATTGCAAAACATGCAAGTGAAGGGATCCTATAGTTGAACCACGAGCGAAACGAGTGCTTTGAGAGTAGAATCCTGAACTTGGCGAGTTTTTCAACACACGAGAAATAAAATACATTTGCACCCGCGTGTAACACAAAACTTTTCCCCTCACTATAGCGAGGAAATTACAACGAAAAAAACGCGTTTATCACTGCTTCCAGTAGTTCTACAGGTGGTAAATCATCTTCATCACTAGATTCATCCGATTTTATCAATTTTACAGCAGAAAATTTGACTATATTCAAGGTCAAATTACTTTATCCTAGTGGATAAAATGCGTTTTTTCCCGCTGGTATTAAAGGATAAAACACGTGTTTCCGAGCTAGTGAGGGGAAAACAAAATTTTTCACCGCGCCAACGCTCTTGATTCTTCAAATAACCTAACCAAAAATTAAAATTTTGAAAAAAACGCCGACCGCGACATATGTTAGTGGACCGATTTTCATGAAACATGGCTAAGAAAACTCCCGACTTACTCAGCTTTCAGACAAAAAAAAGACTTAAAATCGGTTCATCCGTTCGGGAGCTACGATGCCACATACAGACACACACACAGTCAGACAGACAGACAGATAGACACGTCAAACGTATAACACCCCGTCGTTTTTGCGTCGGGGGTTAAAAACGGATGGGACAGTTGCATTTTATTCACTGGAGTGCAAAGTAACTTAATACAAATTTTAACTTGATGCCCTAAGCTGACTGGTGGAATTGATCTATTAAAGGATGATTTTGAGCCATATAATATAAATGGAAAGTAAATTATTGCATTATATTTTAGTTATGTTTTACAGTTATTATTTTTCTCGTGTTGTTGTGGTGAAAACAGTTGTTTCACTCGGTGTCAAATTTTGTTTAACTTTTGTGCCTTAAGACGATACGGTAGGGGTCAATTCTCCATACAAACGCTCTCGACTATTTCCTCCCTGGTTTTTGAAGATACAGCAATGATTTTTTCAACACAGATTGTTATTATTTTTATCTGTGTCGGACCGTTTTGATTTTTTTGATATTCTGCTTTTTAAAGATTCTAGAGCCAATCGAAAATTTCCAAAAACGGCCGTTTTCATTGTGGCGAAAAAAAAGGTGTGATACTCAAGATTGGTAACAATTAACCAAAAAAGCTAAACGGTCCAACATAGATTATTTCATTGTTCTTCAGATTCTCAAATTTTGTTCCGATTGATTAAGTTTTGAAGGAGGAAAGAGTCGAGAGCGGAACCTCGATTTTAAAGTTTTTTTTGAAATATCTTTTGACTGAGTTGTTCTTAATGGACAATTTTTTTTCGATAAATCTAGTTAATAACACTTGTATATTTAACTAAAATTCCCAAGTTGAAAGGGGGGCTCCTTTCCATTTTAGCATTTTCGCTCCCGTATCCTCTTAAAATCCTCGCAACCCTCAAGATCCCACTTCTCAAGCCACTCGCTACGCTCGCGGATCGATATTGGAATCTTGCTGTGCGGTTAATTTATTTATTTATTTCAAGCAACATGGCTCATACAACAATATACGAATACAACAGTTGACAATAACAAAAACATTAATAAAATTGTTTTTCCCCTCACTAGCTCGGAAACACGTATTTTGTCCTTTAATACCATCGGGTAAAAACGCATTTTATCCACTAGTGGGTAAAGTAATTTGACATTGAATAAAGTCAAATTAACTGCTTTAAAATTGATAAAAGTGGGTGAATCTAGTAATTAAGATGATTTACCACCTGTGGAACTACTGGAAGCAGTGATAAATGTATTTTTTGAGTTGTAGTTTCCTCGCTATAGTGAGGGGAAAAGTTTTGTGTTACACTCGGGTGCAAATGTATTTTACTCCTCGTGTTAAAAAAATTCATTATTCATTCAATTTCAATTCCACACTCGGCGTTAAAATACAACTTTGCCCCCTTGTATAACAAATAACTATTAACCAGAATATGGCTCATACAGCGATATACGAATACAACAGTTGACAATAACAATTAAATAACATTAATAAAATAAAATAATTTAACCTGCCTGTAGGTACTACTTGGAACAAAGGACTATTTTCGTGACGTTTACACTAATATATTTTAGTCTAAAACTCATAGTACGCTCATATCAGTGCATAGTTAAGTTAGTCCAGGAATCCGTCCAGTGTGCGCACAGCCCGGCTGTGTACTTAGGACGCGCACCGGCGCAGGCGCAGGCGGCGGGCAACGTCCCTGCTGCACGTAGTTATGTTTTATTTATACTTTCTTACTGACGCGCCAAGCGCAGACTGACCTAAGTGCATTCTTTCAAACTGGATGATACTCTAAGGTGAAGGGTAGGGCGACACTAGCGCCATCTCCAATAATTTCATATATTTTAAAATAAATCTTTAAAATTGCATTATGTATTTTTTCAGTAATATTTCTACATCAGTCGTTAAGAGAACACTTAAGTAATTTTATAAAAGACTAGGTATACAATTTCGCCATGTGAAACTTGCTGTAAAAGCGGCCACTTTTAGATCAATTTTTGATTATAAAGGCTATTTCAATGTTTATAGAATACTAAAGGTGTTTTGTTAGCGACTGATGTAGTCTAGATATAATCGACTGATGTGGTCTTTTAAAAATACAGGGTGTATGTTGATAGCGGGTCAGTAAACCAGATCCCGAGCTGCCACTCAAATTGGTCTAAAAAGACCTTCCTTCGATTTTTAATTTATGAAAATTGGCGTTTACAGGTTTTGTAAAAAACAGACAGTGTGTGAAAAAGACCATTTCTCACAAACTTTTTTTTGACGCCAATCGATCCCATTCCTATCAAGGATCAAAATCTAAAAAATCCGGCTAGAAAATCCACAAATCGAGAAAAACGTTTCCCATACAATTTGTATGATTTTTTTTCACATAAATTTGAATGCCAAACGATTCCATTCCTATTCCGTATTAATTGTTTCCTAGAGGTCAACTTCAGACTTCAACTTCAACGTCAGTATAGTGTATGATTAGATTAGGGAAACTTTTTTTTTTTTTTTTAAGTATAGATAGGTAGACGTTTGACCACGATCACACCTGATGGTAAGTGATGATGCGGTCTACGGTGGAGCACCTATGAGATACCTATTTACTCTTGAAAGAAAACTTCTCTGCTAAAAGACCAGAGTGCATTCTTTAAAACTGGGTGATACTTTAAAGTTTATAGATATTATAAAATGTGAAAAATAGTGGTATAGAGCCGGTTCGGAAAGTGAAAAGTCGTGGAATGTATTGGACCCCATATTTTTCACGACTGAAAAAACACAGTCTTGGGAAATATATTTTTTCTACATTTTATTTTAAAAACTACTTTCTCTCCTCTCTCTTCTTTTATCATTTAGATACGTTGAGGGTAATTAAAATTATCATTAAAAAAAAGAAAGATAACTAAGTCAATCCGATTTTTCCAACATGTCCTGTTCCAACCTGCAAAATATCGAGATAATATAGCCGTATTTTACAAACTATTTTTTCTGCTGCAATAACTTAATTTGACACGAACTCATATTTAAGACAGCTCCAACACACCTCTCAGCAAAAAAACCGTCAAAATCACTTATCAGAATCTTGATACATCCAAATAAGAACTTTCGTTTTCACCGAAACCCTTTTTAACAAAAAAAATCTCATTTCACTTATTGCTTTTTCATTTGGGTCCGCGGCATTAGGAGACGGTCTCACGTTCGTGTGTTGTATGTGTGTGTTTGTGTGTGTGTGCGTGCGCAGGTAACCGGGATCGTCTGATGCGGGGTAAGGCCGGGTTCATATTGGAATTGAATTAGAATTGTTCTTAGATGAATCTTACGAGTAGTAGGATCATGTGAAATAGTTGGATGTTGATTTTATTGATGAAGGATGATCAAATACAAATTAAGACGAGTAAGTGATAGGACAAATATTGCGCTCCTTGGTTTTATTGCTAAGTTCACGGTCTCCCTGATACTCACTCTGTTGAAAACATTTTGGCTACGGCAGTTTCACAAAAAATGTATATCAAACGGTATAAACTTGTTGAAAATCAAGATGAAGGACCAAGGAACTTACAATTATTATACCTTGCGTTGCAGGTAGCAGTACTTGCAGTGTAGCAGTCCATAATAAGCTGCTATACTGTTAGTGTCCAAGCTGCTAAGAAGTAAAGGCACCAAGTCTAGAGTCTACAAGACCGTGATATGCCTAATTTTATTCGATGCGGGGCAGAGAAGAAATTAGTATGCTGCTAGCTGCCGAGAAAAAGATCCTACTGGGGTGTCTTAGGTACCTACGGGGCCCAGATGGGGCCAAAAGAAGACCAGAACTTTGACAGTTTTTAGGAACCGTGAGATCGAAAAGTGGTGGAACCTGAACCTCCATCGTACATAATAGTGGACCCTCGAACTCCCCCGTTAAGCAAGCAGAACTTGCGGTAACATTGCTCAATGCTACATCTGGGAGCTTGAAACTTACAATTGCAAAGTAATAACGTGTGAGCCATATTGATGCAAAGCCCTAAAAGCCGCGCTGTAGGTAAACCCTGCAAGTTTCCCAAATCGGATTTTTACTCGGCCGAGCAAGGGATTGGGCAGAATTACCGCGGGACCAAGAAAAGTGGCTCTGTCTTGTATCCAATGCCATCATCTTGTGCCACTGAGCCAGCGGAGTAAGTCAAGTCCTTTACGACAATGCACAATGGAATCAAAGTATGTACATATATCGAATGAATTATGGTTATTTAAAACTACATTTTTTTTAGATACGCTGTCAATACGCGATTAAAAAATATAATAAGAGAATTATTAATCTCTTTATTTATTTGAGGTCTTAAGATAATTTATTTATATACTGCCTAGGTATAGTAATCTAAGGTACCCTTGGTCCTTGTAATTTAATTTATAAACTGACTCGAGACAAAAGTTTTACCAGTGACTATTATCTAAGTTCAGAAAATAAATTACAACATCTGTTATAGTTTTGAGATAGTGTCGAATTGTTAAGTGCCTGTTGGCTCATTATTATTGTATTTAGTATATTGCACAAATGCAGTCACTGTTAAAGCACAGCCCTTGACGCGAAACGGCATCCCAAAATCTAACTCATTTTGAAGCTTTCTTCCAACGCAATAAAAACCAGTCCGTCAATGAACAGCATTAAAGCCCAAAAGCACGCGAACTTAAACCACATAATTGCCTAGTAGCTAATAACATTTCAATTCCAACGCTAAAAAAGCTCGCCGAAATCTCGCAAGAAATTAGAAAAAAAAGAAAGGGGTGCGCGCGGCTGACGTAACGACGCGCCCGCGCAGCCAGTGTGCGCCCGGCCGCCGCGGGGCCCGGCCGCCGCACACGCCCGCCGTGTGCGCCAGCCCTTAGGGCTTTCAGTTTTAAAAATCGAACGTTGCTGGTTAGCGCGCACGTGTGGTGATGTCACTGGGAGTTGGTAAGTTTTTTTTAAATTTAGCTACCTGTTTTTTTGCCTATTGATTTTTGACAGAATTTTAACTTTGTAGAAGCATAAAATATTCTTATTAGATTATTTCATCGATAAAGGCACGTCTACAAAGTCTTATCTCTTGACGCTGCATGTTGCATGCAGTTGATCATGCGCAGGCGTTCTGTGAACAAACTGCTTACTATGGACATAATCTCAGAGTGGGTGGCCGTATGAAATTCCTATCATTGATAACTATTATTTTTCGACTTATTAGAAATTAAAAAAAACGGAAGTTAAATATTTTTCAATACTTTAAAAAAAAAGGTATAATTTATAACCCGCCTTTTTCGTTGTTTTTTTTTTTTTATTTTTCTTTCACTATATATAAACCCTGTTGGCAAAACATGTTTTTTTAGAGTTCCGTGCCAATTAGATAACCTACAAAAGAGAACTCTTATTTAAATGCAACACTTATTTCGTTAAATATAGAGAAAACTCAAGTCAGGCATTAGTACCGTTAACTCTATCAGACACGTAGAGTTCACTTGCTGACTCTACCTATCCGCCATTTTCTCCTGCATCAAATAAATTTGTTTTTTTTTTTACACGCGTTGTAATGTGGCACTTCTACCCAAAAAGTTTTCTTTAATTATAATCATGTCAATCAGTGTATAAAGTTTACAAGTAAATATTTCAAATACAGGGTTAAGATTTTTGTATTTTATTAATATCCGTCGTATTATCTATTTATTTAATAGAACAGTTGCCTAATACCTACCTACTCTATAAATAATGGTATTACATTTCATTTCACCATCATCGTGAAGGAAACTAGACTAGACTACTTCCCAAATAAGGCCTAGTTACCCTTCGGCTTAGGAGGTCAGGATCAGATACCACATGGCAGTCGCTTTCGTAAAACTAGTGCCTGCGCCAAATCTTGAGATTAGTTATCAAAACAGTCCCCAGGCTCCCATGAGCCGTGGCAAATGCCGAGACAACGCAAGGTAGATGACGGTACCAATACCAAGATTGAACTTAGGTACTCGTAGTTCTATGCAATATTCTACCATAATCTAACCTCAAAATAAAAGCTGACTGTGGACTTGGTACATTTTCTTCGCTGCTATTTCAGTTTATTTCTCATTCTCATTATATTAAATAAATTTTGCAATAAAGCTTAGTTTGTGAATATACATATAGGTATTTTCAAAGCCAGTGTGACTCAGTCATTTTCTAACCTAAAAACTTACCTAAGTACTTGATAATTTTTCTTTTTATCTCTTTCAGTTCATTATTCAAAATAAATCTACAAGAATATTTTCAAAGCCACCGCAGCTCGTCCGCCATTTTCTATCCTAAGAACCTGGCTGTGGACTTGATACCCTTTTCTTTAGTGTAACCTAACACTAGTTAAGGCTACTAAGCCCGACACCGGTACGATATTTTTGAAAATATTTCTGTAACAGTAGTTTTATTTTATTTACGGCTTTTTATCGCAATTTAAAAAACCTATATTTTCGAATCCACCAATATTTTGGAACGGAAGATACAAAAACACGCCCGAAAGGAAGCGTTTTCTTTCAGCGATCTCGTAGCGTTTAATGGTGGAAACATGACGTTATAAAACATCCATTTTGAGGCTTACAACCCTAAATATTATGACTATAAGAAATAGCTCTCTGGGTAGGTATAAGGAAGAAATCAAATTATTTTAATAAGTACCTGTAAACTGACTGACTGACTGATACCTATATCAGCGCACAGCCGAAACCACAGATTCTAGAGATTCCAAATTTAGGTATCCGTAGATTTCTTATAAAGAGTAGAGAAGCTAAGAAAGGATTTTTAAAATTCACCTCCTTAGGGGTGAAATTTGGATTCAAAGTTTGAACAATATTACTTTTAGTACGCGAGCGAAGCCGCGGGAAAAAGCTAGGTACCTACTCAAAAAAGTCTACAAGAATATTTCCTGTTCCAGCCATTTTCTAACCTCGCACTAACCTAGGCCAAAAGTGGGGTCGAGAATGAACATTTTTTTGTTTTTTTTTTAAGCGGTAACACAACTATACTTATATTTAATAATAATAATAATGCACACTACAAAACAAAAGATACAGCAAGATCCAATGAAATTAACAAACTAAGGTGACAACAGGCGGGCTATATTTGTAAATTATAAAGTAAATTTTCCTTTATTTATGGTATCTATTTCATTATGAATCTATATCATTTCAAAACTCAAAAAAGTCTACAAGAATATTTCTCCGAGTCAGCGTGCGCCCGCCATTTTCTAACCTCGCTAGCACTAACCTAGGCCAAGCGTGGGGTCGATAGACGCGGTCACGGCCGCACTTTCTCGGGGAACGGTCGTAAATACCTCCCACGGTATTCCATGCTAGGGAATGGTTTAGAAGTTAACTTTGTAGAAACATAAGCACAGGTCACGTATGCGATGAAATTAAAAAAAAAACTTTTTTTTTTTAAGTAGTAGAAAATTTTCTTGAAAAACCTTTGCAGGGACGCATTAGGACGAAGAATATAATAGTACATTACGATACAATTAGAACACGACCGAAGGGAGTGTTTTAAATCGACACGAGTTACGAATTTCCTTTTCGCACGTGTATCGTACGATGTTTTTCAGGACAGATGGACCTCCGAAGTTACGACCTCGCATATAATCAACCACTTCTCGCACTAGTGCGAAAATAAACGCCATCTGTACTGAAAAAAAAAATTAAACGCTGTTTATCGGGAACCACTGTTAGGTTTATATTAACGACATTTATTTAGTAGTATATGAAAACTATGAAACTAGGTAATAGTAAAATGAAATATTTAATAGTACTTACATAATAAGAACACGAATGCCTACATTTAATAATATTGATAATATTGATGTGA